>NC_069508.1:734232-821112 GCF_027579735.1 Bombina bombina | reverse complement strand
GAGGAAAGGGACTGGGTGTCAAGGGGAAAAGGGACAATTATAGGATAGGAGGGAAAGGGACTGGGTGCCAGGGGAAAAGGGACAATTATAGGAGGGAAAGGGACTGGGTGCCAGGGGAAAAGGGACAATTATAGGAGGGAAAGGGACTGGGTGCCAGGGGAAAAGGGACAATTATAGGAGGGAAAGGGACTGGGTGCCAGGGGGAAAAAGGGACAATTATAGGAGGGAAAGGGACTGGGTGCCAGGGGAAAAGGGACAATTATAGGAGGGAAAGGGACTGGGTGCCAGGGGGAAAAGGGACAATTATAGGAGGGAAAGGGACTGGGTGCCAGGGGGAAAAGGGACAATTATAGGAGGGAAAGGGACTGGGTGCCAGAGGTAAAGGGACAGTTATAGGGAGAGAAAGGGACTAGGTGCCAGAGGTAAAGGGACAGTTATAGGGAGAGAAAGGGACTAGGTGCCAGAGGTAAAGGGACAGTTATAGGGAGAGAAAGGGACTAGGTGCCAGAGGTAAAGGGACAGTTATAGGGAGAGAAAGGGACTAGGTGCCAGAGGTAAAGGGACAGTTATAGGGAGAGAAAGGGACTAGGTGCCAGAGGTAAAGGGACAGTTATAGGGAGAGAAAGGGACTGGGTGCCAGAGGTAAAGGGACAGTTATAGGGAGAGAAAGGGACTGGGTGCCAGAGGTAAAGGGACAGTTATAGGGAGAGAAAGGGACTAGGTGCCAGAGGTAAAGGGACAGTTATAGGGAGAGAAAGGGACTAGGTGCCAGAGGTAAAGGGACAGTTATAGGGAGAGAAAGGGACTAGGATGCCAGAGGTAAAGGGACAGTTATAGGGAGAGAAAGGGACTAGGTGCCAGAGGTAAAAGGGACAATTATAGGAGGGAAAGGGACTGGGTGCCAGGGGGAAAAGGGACAATTATAGGAGGGAAAGGGACTGGGTGCCAGGGGAAAAAGAGACAATTATAGGAGGGAAAGGGACTGGGTGCCAGGGGGAAAAAGGGACAATAATAGGAGGGAAAGGGACTGGGTGCCAGGGGAAAAAGAGACAATTATAGGAGGGGAAGGGACTGGGTGCCAGGGGAAAAAGAGACAATTATAGGAGGGGAAGGGACTGGGTGCCAGGGGGAAAAGAGACAATTATAGGAGGGAAAGGGACTGGGTGCCAGGGGAAAAGGGACAATTATAGGAGGGAAAGAGACTGGGTGCCAGGGGAAAAGGGACAATTATAGGACGGAAAGAGACTGGGTGCCAGGGGGAAAAGGGACAATTATAGGACGGAAAGGGACTGGGTGCCAGGGGGAAAGGGACAATTATATGAGGGAAAGGAACTGGGTGTCAAGGGGGAAAGGGACAGTTATAGGGAGAGAAAGGGACTGGGTGCCAGAGGTAAAGGGACAGTTATAGGGAGAGAAAGGGACTGGGTGCCAGAGGTAAAGGGATAATTATAGGAGGGAAATGGACTGGGTGCTAGGGGAAAAAGGGACAATTATAGGAGGGAAAGGGACTGGGTGCAAGGCGAAAAGGGATAATTATAGGAGGGAAATGGACTGGGTGCCAGGGGAAAAGAGACAATTATAGGAGGGAAATGGACTGGGTGCCAGGGGGAAAAGAGACAATTATAGGAGGTAAAGGGACTGGGTGTCAGGGGAAAAAGGGACAATTATAGGAGGGAAAGGGACTGGGTGCCAGGGGGAAAAGGGACAATTATAGGAGGGAAAGGGACTGGGTGCTAGGGGAAAAGGGACAATTATAGGAGGGAAAGGAACTGTGTGCCAGGGGGAAAAGGGACAATTATAGGAGGGAAAGGGACTGTGTGCCAGGGGGAAAACGGACAATTATAGGAGGGAAAGGGACTGGGTGCCAGGGGGAAAAGGGACAATTATAGGAGGGAAAGGGACAATTATATGAGGGAAAGGAACTGGGTGTCAAGGGGGAAAGGGACAGTTATAGGGAGAGAAAGGGACTGGGTGCCAGAGGTAAAGGGACAGTTATAGGGAGAGAAAGGGACTGGGTGCCAGAGGTAAAGGGATAATTATAGGAGGGAAATGGACTGGGTGCTAGGGGAAAAAGGGACAATTATAGGAGGGAAAGGGACTGGGTGCCAGGGGAAAAAGGGACAATTATAGGAGGGAAAGGGACTGGGTGCCAGGGGGAAAAGGGACAATTATAGGAGAGAAAGGGACTGGGTGCCGGGGGGAAAAGGGACAATTATAGGAGGGAAAGGGACTGGGTGCCAGGGGAAAAGGGACAATTATAGGAGGGAAAGGAACTGTGTGCCAGGGGGAAAACGGACAATTATAGGAGGGAAAAGGACTGGGTGCCAGGGGGAAAAGGGACAATTATAGGAGGGAAAGGGACTGGGTGCCAGGGGGAAAGGGACAATTATAGGAGGGAAAGGGACTGGGTGCCAGGGGGAAAGGGACAATTATAGGAGGGAAGGGACTGGGTGCCAGGGGGGAAAAGATACAATTATAGGAGGGAAAGGGACTGGGTGCCAGAGGTAAAGGGACAGTTATAGGGAGAGAAAGGGACTGGGTGCCAGAGGTAAATGGAGAGTTATAGGGAGAGAAAGGGACTGGGTGCCAGAGGTAAAGGGACAGTTATAGGGAGAGAAAGGGACTGGGTGCCAGAGGTAAAGGGACAGTTATAGGGAGAGAAAGGGACTGGGTGCCAGAGGTAAAGAGACAGTTATAGGGAGAGAAAGGGACTGGGTGCCAGAGGTAAAGGGACAGTTATAGGGAGAGAAAGGGACTGGGTGCCAGAGGTAAATGGAGAGTTATAGGGAGAGAAAGGGACTGGGTGCCAGAGGTAAAGGGACAGTTATAGGGAGAGAAAGGGACTAGGTGCCAGAGGTAAAGGGACAGTTATAGGGAGAGAAAGGGACTGGGTGCCAGAGGTAAATAGACAGTTATAGGGAGAGAAAGGGACTGGGTGCCAGAGGTAAAGGGATAGTTATAGGGAGAGAAAGGGACTGGGTGCCAGAGGTAAAGGGACAGTTATAGGGAGAGAAAGGGACTAGGTGCCAGAGGTAAAGGGACAGTTATAGGGAGAGAAAGGGACTAGGTGCCAGAGGTAAAGGGACAGTTATAGGGAGAGAAAGGGACTGGGTGCCAGAGGTAAAGGGACAGTTATAGGGAGAGAAAGGGACTGGGTGCCAGAGGTAAAGGGACAGTTATAGGGAGAGAAAGGGACTGGGTGCCAGAGGTAAAGGGATAGTTATAGGGAGAGAAAGGGACTGGGTGCCAGAGGTAAAGGGACAGTTATAGGGAGAGAAAGGGACTGGGTGCCAGAGGTAAAGGGATAGTTATAGGGAGAGAAAGGGACTGGGTGCCAGAGGTAAAGGGACAGTTATAGGGAGAGAAAGGGACTGGGTGCCAGAGGTAAAGGGACAGTTATAGGGAGAGAAAGGGACTGGGTGCCAGAGGTAAAGGGATAGTTATAGGGAGAGAAAGGGACTGGGTGCCAGAGGTAAAGGGACAGTTATAGGGAGAGAAAGGGACTGGGTGCCAGAGGTAAAGGGATAGTTATAGGGAGAGAAAGGGACTGGGTGCCAGAGGTAAAGGGACAGTTATAGGGAGAGAAAGGGACTAGGTGCCAGAGGTAAAGGGACAGTTATAGGGAGAGAAAGGGACTGGGTGCCAGAGGTAAAGGGACAGTTATAGGGAGAGAAAGGGACTGGGTGCCAGATAGAGGAATTGAGGGAGGGAAAAGAGATAAACAGATGATGGTACATTGCAGAGATCAGAAAGAAAAAAAGGGGGGAAAGCAACTACCGAAATGAAACAACAAAACAAACTAACCAGCGGAACTGGGAGTTGAGGGCGAATTGGCTTGACTTCCGTGAACTGACACATTTGTAGCAGTCACAGCTGTTTTGGCAGCATAAATATTGGCTTCCTCTTGAAATTTACCTATGTTCTTCTTGTAGCGGATTCGCTTATTTCCAAACCAGTTTGATACCTGTGGTGAGTCCAAGACAAGCAGTGTGTCAATGCATAGTAAGTGTGTTATGGATACAAAACATTATACAGTCTCTAGCTCCTCTGCACCCACCAACATAATGAGTAGACAAAATAGTGACACAATATGGGACATGAAGGGACAATAGAATATGGTCTCTTCACAGAAGATAAGTCTCCTTGTATATCAGGAAACATGAGAACGATCACCTGTTATACAGTAAACATATAATCCTCCTTTATTAAGGGGTACTGACAAAATGACAGAACTTGGGCACGATGAGCTCCCTGCTCTGGCAAGATCATTCCAACAATTTTATAAAAGGCACATTTTTGCTTCAGAGCTGTTTATATTGTGGTGCCAGTTCTGGATGTGAAGGAGATGCACATTGCAATATAATAAATACAACTGACATTTAAACTTACTTGATAAAATAATTTATTTCATGGTGGTGAGAGTCCATGATCCATTACTCCTGGGAATTACTCTTCATCACCACTAGGAGGAGGCAAAGTTTCCCAAACCCCATAAGCATAAATGATGTTCTCTTTCATACAGGAATTGAGAGTATATGCTCAGCTGCATTTGTGGTCTGTTTTACATTGGGAAAACGACAGACGATATAAAGAAACGTATGGCCAATCATAGGAGTAAAAAAACAACAACTAGTTCTCAGCGCTGCTATATTTGATACTGTACTTCCTTTTAAAATATGATCTCAGAAAAAGAAAATCAAAAAAAGAGCAACTATTAAAACAACAAAACAAAGCGCTGGTTAAAAAATAGGGAATATTTCCTTTAAAACCTGCTAGCCAAAATCTGTCTAATGTCTGTCTCTAAATGTAGTACCTTAATTAAAATAATTTAATTATAATTAATTATAAGTGAGGATACACTGTACAGTTTTAAAATTACAGAATTTAATAATCCTACATATTACTATATGCATACAAACTCAGTTTAATTAAAAACAAATATAATTGGTTAAAATGAATCAGTCAAACTATAGGTTAAACATGAAAATACACACAATTTTTCCTAAACAAATTCATATAAGTACATATAATAAAGAGTTCATCCTCTAAAAAGTTCGTTTTTGGTAAAAAAAACAGAATTTATGCTTACCTGATAAATTACTTTCTTTTACGGTGTATCCAGTCCACGGATTCATCCTTACTTGTGGGATATTCTCAATCCCTACAGGAAGTGGCAAAGAGAGCACACAGCAAAGCTGTCCATATAGCTCCCCTCAGGCTCCGCCCCCCCAGTCATTCGACCGACGGTTAGGAGAAAAAGGAGAACCATAGGGTGCAGTGGCGACTGTAGTTATTTTAAATTAAATTTGAACCTGACTTAATTGTCAGGGCGGGCCGTGGACTGGATACACCGTAAGAGAAAGTAATTTATCAGGTAAGCATAAATTCTGTTTTCTCTTACTTGGTGTATCCAGTCCACGGATTCATCCTTACTTGTGGGATACCAATACCAAAGCTTTAGGACACGGATGAAGGGAGGGAACAAGTCAGGTAACCTAAACGAAAGGCACCACTGCTTGCAAAACCTTCTCCCAAAAATAGCCTCCGAAGAAGCAAAAGTATCGAATTTGTAAAATTTGGCGAATGTATGCAGTGAAGACCAAGTCGCTGCCTTACAAATCTGTTCAACAGAAGCCTCATTCTTGAAAGCCCATGTGGAAGCCACAGCTCTGGTGGAATGAGCTGTAATTCGTTCAGGAGGCTGCTGTCCAGCAGTCTCATAAGCCAATCGGATGATGCTTTTCAGCCAAAAGAAAAGAGAGGTAGCAGTCGCTTTCTGACCTCTCCTCTTACCAGAATAGATGACAAACAAGGATGATGTTTGTCTGAAATCTGTAGTTGCTTTTAAATAGAATTTTAAAGCACGAACCACGTCAAGATTGTGTAAAAGTCGTTCCTTCCTAGAAACTGGATTAGGACACAGAGAAGGAACAATGATTTCCTGGTTAATATTCTTATTAGAAACCACTTTTGGAAGAAAACCAGGTTTGGTACGCAAAACAACCTTATCTGCATGGAACACCAGATAGGGTGAATTACACTGCAAAGCAGACAATTCAGAAACTCTTCGAGCAGAAGAAATGGCTACTAAAAACAAAACTTTCCAAGATAATAACTTAATATCTATGGAATGCAAAGGTTCAAACGGAACCCCTTGAAGAACTGAAAGAACTAAATTTAGACTCCATGGAGGAGCCACAGGCTTGTAAACAGGCTTGATTCTAACTAGGGCCTGTGCAAACACCTGAACGTCTGGTACAGCTGCCAGGCGCTTATGTAACAGGATAGACAGAGCAGATATCTGTCCCTTTAAGGAACTAGCTGACAGACCTTTCTCCAATCCTTCTTGGAGAAAGGACAATATCCTTGGAATCCTAACCTTACTCCACGAGTAACCCTTGGATTCACACCAACCATGATATTTCCGCCATATCTTATGGTAAATTTTCCTGGTGACAGGCTTTCTGGCCTGTATCAGAGTGTCTATAACTGATTCAGAGAAACCACGCTTAGCTAGGATTAAGCGTTCAATCTCCAAGCAGTCAGTTGCAGAGAAACTAGATTTGGATGCTTGAAAGGACCTTGAATTAGAAGATCCTGCCTCGATGGCAGTTTCCATGGTGGGACCGATGACATGTCCACTAGGTCTGCATACCAAGTCCTGCGTGGCCACGCAGGCGCTATCAGAATTTGATTCTGGCTATTAGCCGAGGGAGAAGAGGAAACGGTGGAAAGACATAAGCTAGACTGAATGACCAAGGCGCTGTTAAAGCATCTATCAATGCCGCCTTGGGATCCCTGGATCTGGATCCGTAAAGGGGAAGTTTGGTGTTCTGACGCCATCAGATCCAATTCTGGAATGCCCCATAGCTGGGTCAGCTGAACAAAAACCTCCGGGTGGAGTTCCCACTCCCCCGGATGAAAAGTCTGACGACTTAGAAAATCCGCCTCCCAGTTGTCTACCCCTGGGATGTGAATTACAGATAGATGGCAGGAGTGATCCTCCGCCCATTTGATGATCTGGGATACTTCCTTCATCACTAGGGAACTCTTTGTTCCTCCCTGATGATTGATGTACGCTACAGTCGTGATGTTGTCCGACTGGAATCTGATGAATTTGGCCTCCGCTAGTTGAGGCCACGCCTGGAGCATATTGAATATTGCTCTCAGCTCCAAAATGTTTATCGGGAGAAGAGATTCTTCCCGAGACCATAGACCCTGAGCCTTCAGGGAGTTCCAGACCGCACCCCAGCCTAACAGACTGGCATCGGTCGTGACAATGATCCACTCCGGTCTGCGGAAACTCATTCCCTGAGACAGGTGATCTTGAGACAACCACCAGAGAAGAGAGTCTCTGGTTTCCTGGCCCATTTGTATTTGAGGAGACAAATCTGCGTAATCCCCATTCCACTGTTTGAGCATGCACAGTTGCAGTGGTCTGAGATGAATTCGGGCAAAAGGGACTACGTCCATTGCCGCAACCATTAAACCAATTACCTCCATGCACTGAGCCACAGAAGGCGGAGGAATGGAATGAAGAGCTCGGCAAGTATTCAACAGTTTTGACTTCCTGACCTCTGTCAGAAAGATTTTCATTTCTACCGAGTCTATTAGTGTTCCCAGGAAGGGAACCCTTGTAAGCGGGGACAGATAACTTTTCTACATTCACCTTCCACCCGTGAGACCTTAGAAAGGCCAGAACAATGTCCGTATGAGCCTTGGCTCTGTGGAAAGACGACGCCTGTATTAATATGTCGTCTAGGTAAGGTGCTACTGCAATGCCCCGCGGTCTTAGCACCGCTAGAAGGGACCCGAGCACCTTTGTGAAAATTCTGGGAGCGGTGGCAAACCCAAAAGGAAGGGCCACGAACTGGTAATGTTTGTCCAGAAAGGCGAACCTTAGGAACTGATGGTGATCTTTGTGGATAGGAATATGTAGATACGCATCCTTTAGATCCACGGTAGTCAGATATTGACCTTCCTGGATCATCGGCAAGATTGTCCGAATGGTTTCCATCTTGAAAGACGGAACTCTGAGGAATTTGTTTAGAATTTTTAGATCCAGGATTGGCCTGAAAGTTCCTTCCTTTTTGGGAACTACGAACAGGTTTGAGTAAAAGCCCAGTCCTTGTTCTGCAGTTGGAACTGGGTGTATCACTCCCATTTTTAGGAGATCTTCTACACAGCGTAAGAACGCCTGTTTCTTTGTTTGGTCTGAAGACAAACGAGAAATGTGGAACCTTCCCCTTGGGGGAGAATCCTTGAATTCTAGAAGGTACCCCTGAGCAACTATTTCTAATGCCCAGGGATCCGGAACGTCTCTTGCCCAAGCCTGAGCAAAGAGAGAAAGTCTGCCCCCTACCAGATCTGATCCCGGATCGGGGGCTACCCCTTCATGCTGTCTTGGTAGCAGGAGCAGGCTTCTTGGCCTGTTTACCCTTATTCCAGCCCTGCAAGGGTTTCCAGGTTGCTTTGGGCTGGGAAGCGTTATCTTGCTTTGCGGCAGCAGAGGTTGCAGCAGGTCCGCTCCTGAAGTTGCGAAAGGAGCGAAAATTAGCCTTGTTTTTGGCCTTAAACGGCCTATCTTGTGGAAGGGCATGGCCCTTGCCCCCAGTGATATCTGAAATAATATCTTTCAGCTCTGGGCCGAATAGGGTTTTCCCCTTGAAGGGAATATTTACAGTTTCGTTTTGGACGACACATCCGCCGAACACGATTTGAGCCAAAGCGCTCTTCGCGCCATGATGGCAAAACCTGAGTTTTTCGCCGCTAGTTTAGCTAATTGGAGAGCGGCATCAGTGATAAAAGAATTAGCCAGCTTTAGAGCATGAATTCTATCCATGACCTCATCGTATGAAGTCTCCCTCTGGAGCGACTCTTCCAGGGCCTCGAACCAAAAAGCCGCTGCAGTAGTTACCGGAATAATGCAGGCAATTGGTTGAAGAAGAAAACCTTGCTGAACAAAAATTTTCTTCAGCAATCCTTCCAATTTTTTATCCATAGGATCTTTGAAAGCACAACTGTCCTCTATTGGTATAGTTGTACGCTTAGCAAGTGTTGAAACAGCCCCCTCTACCTTAGGGACCGTTTGGGGTCGTTTATGGGGAACATTTTCTTAAAGATAGGGGGGGGAACAAAGGGTACACACCTGGCCTCTCATAACTCCATAGTCACAATATCCGCCACCCTCTTTGGGATCGGAAATGCCTCAGTGTATACGGGGACCTCTAAAAACCTGTCCATCTTACACAATTTTTCTGGGACCACCATGGGGTCACCATCATCCAGCGTAGCTAAAACCTCCTTAAGCAGGACGCGGAGGTGTTCCAGCTTAAATTTAAACGCTAAGGAATCTGACTCTGCCCGCTGAGAAACTTTTCCTGTGTCAGAAATTATTCTCTCAGAGAGACCGTCTCTCACTGCTACTTCTGAGTTTTGTGAGGGTACTACAGATAAATCATCCAAAGCTTCTGATTGCTCATCCTCTGTATTTAAAACTGAGCTATCGCACTTTTTTGGAAAAACTGGCAGTTTGGATAAAAATGCTGCAAGGGAATTATACATTACTGCTGCTAATTGTTGTAAAGTAATAGGGGCCAATGCGCTAGAGGTACTAGGAATCGCTTGCGCGGGCGTAACTGGTGTCGACACATGGGGAGAGGAAGAAGGACTATTACTCTCTGTTAAAGAATCATCTTGGGCTACATTTTTAAGTGTCACTGGATGGTCTTTAAAATGCTTAGATGTTTTAGCACACTTTACACATAAATGCAATGGGGGTACCGCCATGGCTTTTAAACATAAAGAACAAGGTCTATCTGAAGTCTCAGACATGTTTGACAGACTTAGACAGCACTACAATACAGAAAAAAATCACTTTTTGAAAAAACATTACTGTGTCTTTAAATAATAAAAAGCACACACTTTATTACCAAATCACCAAAAAACATCCGATCTTTATGAAATTTTCACCACATGATCCTAATGCTTTGAAATGATTGCACACAAATTTTCAAATCAATTAACCCCTTATTGCCCAACCCGGAGCAAATTGAATTAAACAACCGGTTTAACACACTACAGCACGGTGCCACAGTCTTTGCTGTGGCCCTACCTTCCTTTAGGGTTATTTGTAGAAGAAAAATAAGCCTCCCTGATGTCCTCCTGCACTCTCAGGACTCTACACGTGAAGCTGCATGAAGCTGTCTTGTAAATCAACTGCGCAACTGAGGCGCGAAAATGAGGCCCCCTCCCTCTTCATTCCAGAGTTATGGGGCCTTCCTGAGTCAGACTAGGTGTCTAATAATATGCCAGGCGTAATAAAAACCCCAAAAGTGTTTCCAACGTTTCAAACACTTGAACAAATATAAGATTACACTAATAAAGTAATCGATTTAGCCCATCACAGTGTCAACCAGTATTTAAGCCCTTAACTGAAGCCATCCTACTATACTGCGTCTTTGAAAATGGCTTACCTTCCCTCATGGGGATTTCTGTAAGTCTTCTAGCATTACCAGGTCTTGTTAGAAAAAAATGACTGAGCATACCTTAAGCAGTTTAGCCTGCAAACTGTTCCCCCCAACTGAAGTTCTCCGGTACTCAACAGTCCTGTGTGGGGACAGCAATGGATTTTAGTTACAACATGCTAAAATCTTTTTCCTCTCAGCAGAAATCTTCATCACTTTCTGCCTCAGAGTAAATAGTACAAACCGGCACTATTTTAAAATAAACTCTTGATTGAAGAAATAAAAACTACAAATCTAACACCACAAACTCTTTACCCTCCCGTGGAGATGCTACTAGTGAGAGCGTCAAAGAGAATGACTGGGGGGGCGGAGCCTGAGGGGAGCTATATGGACAGCTTTGCTGTGTGCTCTCTTTGCCACTTCCTGTAGGGATTGAGAATATCCCACAAGTAAGGATGAATTCGTGGACTGGATACACCAAGAGAAAAATTCCTTTAAAGGTTCATTTGATGAAGTTAATGAAATGATTGAAAAGATTCTTTAGTGGTGATTTCTAAAAAGACAAGGGAGACAGAATGGTCTCGTTACAGGCAGTATTGGTGTTTTAAACAAGGTGTATACAAGTACTTACACCAGACACTTTTGCTGTCAGTTCCTCACAGTCTCTGTAACCTTGGCAGTCCTGTAGCTTTGGGCTGGAGATTATTTTCATCCATTAGTTGTATTGTAGGTATTTTTTCAAGACTTTGAGGAAGATATTTGGGGCTCTTTTCCTATCGGCGCCCTGCAAACATTAGCAGTAACGCTCTTTTTGGATAATCACAGCTCCCCTTCCTACACCTGCAGTTACAGGTGCTCCTCTTGGACAAAGTGGTGTTGGGTAATTAGAGAAACACGTTTCAGAGGCTCACCTCCTTTCTCAAGCTCTATTTCCAGTCACTAATTCCCCTTTTGCATTCATTTGGAGTCTATTGGTTGATTGATTTGTTAAACGATACAGACTAATACAGACTCATACAGACTAATTCAGACTCATACAGACTCATTCAGACTCATACAGACTCATACAGACTCATACAGACTCATACAGACTCATACAAACTAATACAGACTAATACAGACTAATACAGACTAATACAGACTCATACAGATTAATTCAGACTAATTCAGACTAATACAGACTCATACAGACTATGTGACAGACCTCTCTGTCAGTACTTGAAGAGTTAACTCTGTTCAGCTTTAAGAAGCTATTTTCTAAAGACAGGTTTGCTGGCATCAGCTATAATTAAGTTTAAGTGATAAACATTCCCATTGTTCAATCACATCTAGAGAGCAGACGCCCCAGTGATAAGAAAGGATCAAGTGTGTCTTGTGTTTAACTTGTTATCTGCTGAAGTAATGTAATACTATTGTGGCCTGTCAAAGGGCGTTGTCTCTCTATCTAATGTACAATATTCTTTCAACCCCCCAGCTGGGGTCAGACCTGCATAAATACTAGGCATATAGCCTTTAATAAATGACATTCTGTTTTAAACCTGAAAACTGGCTGGGTTGTGAGTTGTTGATCTCACATTCAGGGCATCTTCCATCTGGTATTAACCCTTGGTATCCTGTTGGTACCGTAACAATTGGTGGCAGCGGTGGGATGAACCTTATCGCCCAGAAGAGCAACTACACAAGCCAGTAACCTCAGGAAGAGGGGTATTACTACAATACTGACTAAGATGGAGGGAGACAGAGCTCACAGCGCTACGCCTCCAGCAGCCATGGAGGAGACCCTATACCAGAGGGAAATGAGGACCAGGCTGGAATTTTTACCCCAACCTGTACCACGGGACATGCTATTTGTGGTAATGGCAGATGTGCAGGAGTACGTGATGGCACACAGTCCGCGGAATGCATGCTCCCAAGCAGAATCCATTTCGGAAGCACTCAGCAACCCAGTAAGACCCAAAATCCCATACCATGCCTTTAAAATATTTTGTGAGGAGAAGGATGAGATCGATGGGTATTTACAGGATTTTGAGAGACTGTGCGAGTTACATGATTTGGAGCAGTCCGTATGGGTGCCGGTGCTAGCAGGCAAGCTAGCCGGTAGGGCAGCGGAAGCGTATCGCGCTGTACCCAGGGAGGACAGCAAGGATTACGCTAAAGTGAAGAGAGTGATCTTGGAAAGATATGCCATTACCCCAGAGGCATACCGGCGCAAGTTTAGAGGCCTGCGCAAGCCAGAAAGGGATTCCCATGCAGAGTGGGCCCACAAGCTGGATCAAGCATCTCAGGGGTGGATACAGGCCAGCCAAGCTACCACCATGGAAGAATTGCGACAACTGATGCTGTTGGAGCAATTCTTTAACGGCTTGTCCCCAGAAGCCCAAGAGTGGGTTCGGGACCGTAAACCCTCCACCCTGCATGAAGCTGCTCGCCTGGCAGATGAGTATACGGATGCCCGCAAACTGGACACTGCTACCACTAAGCCCCCTGCTAGAGTGGAGTACAGACCCCCAGTCACCCCAGCAGCTGCCAGTTATCAACCCCCGGCGCACCGCTATACCACACGGCCTCCGGCCACGAACTACCCTCAAAGAGCCCGGTTCAATTCGCGGGGCTACTCACAACCTATTTGGTGCTTTGGATGTAAGCAACTAGGGCACAAAAGACCAGAGTGTCCCCTAAACGCAGCGAACCAAGCACAGTCCTGGAGAAGACCCGCCGGCAGAATCCCACGTAATCCTCAGCCTGCGGCCCGCTACGTAGAGGCGCAAGAATGCTGGGGCAGTCTACATGAAGCAGACCCCGTGCAAGCTGCCCACCGGAATAACCGGCAACTGGTTAAAGTGAATGGGAAGGAGGTCAGTGGTCTACGGGATACTGGTGCTACCATGACCTTGCTTCAAAAGAACTTGGTGTCTGAGAAACAGCACACTGGAGACACTGTGGCTGTGAGGGTAGCAGGGGGCACTGTGTTCCGCCTACCTGTTGCCAGGGTACATTTGGATTGGGGAGTGGGCGCTAGACCTGTGAATGTGGGGGTCAAGAAGGATTTACCTGCTGGTGTTCTCCTTGGAAATGACTTGGCCCCCCATGTTTCTGCCTATGCTCCCATGGGTCCCGCTGATGTTAACCCTGTGACTACCCGTGCCCAGATCCGTGCAGCAGAGACTGACCCACCTGCTGCTAAGCCCCAGGACGCTGAGCTCAGTAAATCTCTATCCGCTATTGATACGTGGAAGTCCCGTTACAATGCGCTGATGAAGGAGAAGAGTCACGTAGAGGATGAAAAGGTCATGTTAAATAATCATGTAACAGTGCTAGCGGGTGAGAAGAGGAGTGCAGAGGAAAAAGCACGTTTAGAACAGGAATCTCTGCTAGACAAGCTGCACCGACAGACTGCAGAAAACACCAGCTTGAGAGTGGAACATGAAACATTAAAGACAAACTTAGCAACGCTGGAGGAGAAGCTGACGCTGGCTCATAGTGAGGTGCAGCAACTCAAGGGCACCCTATGTCAGTATGAAGGGATTGTGGATACCTATAAAGAGCAGGTACAAAAAACTTGTAAAGAAGCTGATGAGATTTTGAAGGACTGTTTAGCCCTAGTCTGGGCACTGAAGAAGTTGAACCCTTATTTTTACGGGCAGGAATTCTCTCTCATAACGGGAATACAGATGGATTGTCCCGGCAAACTGACATGCCTACCACCTCCTAGTCCGGTCATCCCCAGGTTGACCGGCCAAAGGGTCAAGCCGGGTCTGCCGGAGTGTTCCACAAGGGGGGAGCTAAGTGACAGACCTCTCTGTCAGTACTTGAAGGGTTAACTCTGTTCAGCTTTAAGAAGCTATTTTCTAAAGACAGGTTTGCTGGCATCAGCTATAATTAAGTTTAAGTGATAAACATTCCCATTGTTCAATCACATCTAGAGAGCAGACGCCCCAGTGATAAGAAAGGATCAAGTGTGTCTTGTGTTTAACTTGTTATCTGCTGAAGTAATGTAATACTATTGTGGCCTGTCAAAGGGCGTTGTCTCTCTATCTAATGTACAATATTCTTTCAACCCCCCAGCTGGGGTCAGACCTGCATAAATACTAGGCATATAGCCTTTAATAAATGACATTCTGTTTTAAACCTGAAAACTGGCTGGGATGTGTTCAGGGCATCGTCCATCTGGTATTAACCCTTGGTATCCTGTTGGTACCGTAACAGACTAATTCAGACTAATACAGACTAATACAGACTCATACAGACTCATTCAGACTAATACAGACCAATTCAGACTCATACAGACAAATACAGACTCATACAGACTCATACAGACTCATTCAGACTCATACAGACTAATACAGACTCATACAGACTAATACAGACTCATAAGACTCATACAGACTAATACAGACTCATACAGACTAATACAGACTAATACAAACTAATACAGACTCATACAGAATAACACAGACTAATACAGACTAATACAGACTAATACAGACTCATACAGACTCATACAGACTCATACAGACTAATACAGACTCATACAGACTAATACAGACTAATACAGAATAATACAAACTAATACAGACTCATACAGACTCATACAGACTAATACAAACTAATACAGACTCATACAGACTCATACAGACTGTAATGGTACCAACAGGATACCAAGGGTTAACACCAGGGAACAATGTCCTGCATAGGGAATCAGCAATTCACAACCCAGCCAGTTTTCAGGTTTAAAACAGAATGACATTTATTAAAAGGCTATGCCTAGTATTTATGCAGGTCTGACCCCCCAGATGGGGGGTTGAAAGAATGTTGTACATTAGATGGAGGAACCACACCCTTGGACAGACCACAATAGAATCACATTACTTTACTAGGTAGATAACAACTTAAACACAAAACACTAGGATATGTCTGTGTCCTCTGGATGAGTTTTTCAGCTTGTTAGCATTCCTCAGTGAGATCCCATAAAAAAGGAAACAGAAAATTGCAACATAGTGTGAATCTGTAATGGCACTTTGAGGAAGTAGTTGTTTTGTAACAAATGACTACTCACATTTGTTGGAGCTTTCCACTAAGCTCAAGGATATGCACACTCCCACTTTATACTGATGGGAAAACAGTACACTAGGCAAAACTTGGATACAAAATTATTTTAAAATATATAAAAGCGTCACATAAGCCTTGATAACACCACAATGTAAGGGTACAAAAGCAGATATGCTGTAGCAACAAAGCATACCAGCGAAACGTACGTCGGAACTGAACTGTTCTATATTGAGTTTTATCGCGTCTATACACTAGCCAGGACACCTGGGGGCTTAGCGCTATTTGTCTTGCTACTAAAAAGGTTTTGGTTTCGGCGGTCACACTCCTGCTGACCCATTTACCTCTTTGCAAGTTTGGCGATTTGAAGCATTTGCTACAGCATATCTGCTTTTGTACCCTTACATTGGGGTGTTATCAAGGCTTATGTGACGCTTTTATATATTTTAAAATAAATTTGTATCCAAGTTTTGCCTAGTGTACTGTTTTCCCATCAGTATAAAGTGGGAGTGCGCATATCCTTGAGCTTAGTGGAAAGCTCCAACAAATGTGAGTAGTCATTTGTTACAAAACAACTACTTCCTCAAAGTGCCATTACAGATTCACACTATGTTGCAATTTTCTGTTTCCTTTTTTATGGGATCTCACTGAGGAATGCTAACAAGCTGAAAAACTCATCCAGAGGACACAGACATATCCTTGATTCAGAACTTTATTTGGTTTTCCTTTTATGATTGTTGTTATCACATTTATTTCACATTTTTGTCTTTGTAATATTCAGTATATTTATTGTAAAATTAAACACAAAACACATTTGTCTTTCCTTATCACCTAGGCGTCTGCTCTCTGAGGGTGATTAAACAATGGACTGTTTATCACTAACTTTAATGACAGTACACAATAGCTGAGGCGAGTAACCTTGTTGTTCAAGAATAGTTTCTTAAAGCTGAACACAGTTAACTCCTTCAGTACTGACAGAAGGGTCTGTCACATCTACATAGCACACAATACAGCCTATAGACAACCTTTCTTACATTATAGTCCAGAAGTGGCTAGGTTTGCCACAATGCTCCCCCAGAACCAAGCCGGCATACACAGTCTGATCCCAACGGATCGGCTTGGGGATGTCCGGGGAAGTACTCACAGATCACTTTTCAAGTTCAGTTTGTCTGGGCAACCCGTCGGCGTTACCGTTTTGTTTCCCTGGTCGGTAATGGATGGTAAAGTCGAAGGGCTGCAGCGCCAAACTCCAGCGCAGCAGCCTGGCATTGTCCCCGGCCACACGGTTCAGCCACACCAATGGGTTGTGATCTGTGAGTAAGGAAAAAGGTTGTCCATACAGGTACGGCTGCAACTTTTTGAGGGCCCTGATTAAAATATAAAAGTTAACAGCAACTTGTAAGTAAACCAGACTAGGTTGTAGCTCCTCAAATAGGGCTTCAGCTACCGTCTCTGCATGGATGTTGGAGAGAGCAATGGCCTTGGGGTACCTAGTGGCGTAGTCCACCACGGGTAAAATGTACCTCTTCCCGAAGGGACTGGACTTGGGTAGTCACAGGGTTAACATCAGCGGGACCCATGGGAGCATAGGCAGAAACAAGGGGGGCCAAGTCATTTCCAAGGAGAACATCAGCAGGTAAGTCCTTCTTGACCCCCACATTCACAGGTCTAGCGCCCATTCCCCAATCCAAATGTACCCTGGCAACAGGTAGGCAGAACACAATGCCCCCTGCTACCCTCACAGCCACAGTGTCTCCAGTGTGCTGTTTCTCAGACACCAAGTTCTCTTGAAGCAAGGTCATGGTAGCACCAGTATCCCGTAGACCACTGACCTCCTTCCCATTCACTTTAACCCGTTGCCGGTTATTCCGGTGGGCAGCTTGCACGGGGTCTGCTTCATGTAGGCTGCCCCAGCATTCTGGCGCCTCTACGTAGCGGGCCGCAGGCTGAGGATTATGTGGGATTCCGCCGGAGGGTCTTCTCCAGGACTGTGCTTGATTCGCTGCGTTTAGGGGACACTCTGGTCTTTTGTGCCCTAGTTGCTTAAATCCAAAGCACGAATAGGTTGTGAGTAGCCCCGCGAATTGAACCGGGCTCTCTGAGGGTAGTTCGTGGCCGGAGGCCGTGTGGTATAGCGGTGCGCCGGGGGCAGGTAACTGGCAGCTGCTGGGGTGACTGGGGGTCTGTACTCCACTCTAGCAGTGGGCAATCGGTATACCGCTCCCCCTGCCCCTCGTACTGCCACGGATCCGCCAGTGTGTGCTGTATCCGGCACCAAATGGGGAGCTATCAGGGTTAAAGTAGCTCCCGAATCCCGAAGTCCCTGGACCTCCTTCCCCTCTATGGTCACCTGCTGGCGGTGATGTTGCCGGTTATCGGTGGCCCGGACCGACATCACCTCATGCAGAATTCCCAGGGGTTCCTCGGCTTGGGTGCTCAACACCTCATGAGCGGCTGGCTCCGTTTGGTAATGGTGAGCAGCCGCCCTTGGGGCCAGGTTCTGTCTGACCTGGTTCCAAGCTTGTCTGCTCCGATTTTGGGTGCACTCACGTGCCATATGTCCCCACTGCTTGCAGGTGTGGCATTGTATATTCGCCCGTCCGTTGTATCGTGAAGGGGGTGGTGGATTCCCTGGGGCTGGGCGAAAAGGTGCCGCTGTGGGGTTGTTAGGCTGTAGTCCATGGTGCCTCCTGGCATCAAAATGCTGGTCTGCTAATCTGGCTGCTTCGGTTAAGGTGAGGGGTTTTCGATCTCTCACCCATTCTTGGGCTTCTGGGGACAAGCCGTTAAAGAATTGCTCCAACAGCATCAGTTGTCGCAATTATTCCATGGTGGTAGCTTGGCTGGCCTGTATCCACCCTTGAGATGCTTGATCCAGCTTGTGGGCCCACTCTGCATGTGAATCTCTTTCTGGCTTGCGCAGGCCTCTAAACTTGCGCCGGTATGCCTCTGGGGTAATGGCATATCTTTCCAAGATCGCTCTCTTCACTTTAGCGTAATCCTTGCTGTCCTCCCTGGGTACAGCGCGATACGCTTCCGCTGCCCTATCGGCTAGCTTGCCTACTAGCACCGGCACCCATACGGACTGCTCCAAATCATGTAACTCGCACAGTCTCTCAAAATCCTGTAAATACCCTTCTCCTCACAAAACATTTTAAATGCATGGTATGGGATTTTGGGTCTTACTGGGTTGCTGAGTGCGTCCAAAATGGATTCTGCTCGGGAGGATGCATTCCGCGGACTGTGTGCCATCACATACTCCTGCACATCTGCCATTACCACGGATAGCATATCCCGTGGTACAGGTTGAGGTAAAAATTCCAGCCTGGTCCTCATTTCCCTCTGGTATAGGGTCTCCTCCATGGCTGCTGGAGGCGTAGCGCTGCGAGCTCTGTCTCCCTCCATCAGCTCGGCAATTAATATAGCCTTGGGTTTGCTGCTGCCTATCTTTCCCCTGGCTTCTAGCAGTTCCTTTAACGTTTGTCTCTTTAGCTTAGAATAATCCATCTCCATTCACTTCGGTCCCTGGTACTCCTTCCATCTTAGTCAGTATTGTAGTAATCCCCCTCTTCCTGAGGTTACTGCCTTGTGTAGTTGCTCTTCTGGGCGATAAGGTTCATTCCGTCGCTTGCCACCAATTGTAACGGTACCAACAGGATACCAAGGGTTAACACCAGGGAACAATGTCCTGCATAGGGAATCAGCAATTCACAACCCAGCCAGTTTTCAGGTTTAAAAAAGAATGTACTTTATTAAGGCTCATATGCCCAGTATTTATGCAGGTCTGACCCCCCAGAAGGGGGGTTGAAAGAATGTTGTACATTACTTTACTTAGGTAGATAACAACTTAAACACCAGACACGTTTGGCTTTTCTTATCACTAGGCGTCTGCTCTCTAGATGTGATTAAACAATGGAATGTTTATCACTAACTTTAATGACAGTACACAATAGCTTCTTAAAGCTGAACACAGTTAACTCCTTCAGTACTGACAGAAGGGTCTGTCACATCTATATAGCACACAATACAGCCTATAGACAACCTTTCTTACATTATAGTCCAGAAGTGGCTAGGTTTGCCACACAGACTAATTCAGACTAATACAGACTCATACAGACTCATACAGACTCATACAGACTCATACAGACTCATACAGACTCATTCAGACTAATACAGACTCATACAGACTCATTCAGACTCATTCAGACTCATTCAGACTCATACAAACTCACAGACTCATACAGACTCATACAGACTCATACAGACTCATACAGACTCATACAGACTCATACAGACTCATACAAACTAATACAAACTCATACAAACTAATACAGACTAATACAAACTAATACAGACTAATACAGACTCATACAGACTAATACAGACTCATACAGACTAATACAGACTAATACAAACTAATACAGACTAATACAGACTAATACAGACTCATACAGACTCATACAGACTCATACAGACTAATACAGACTAATACAGACTCATACAGACTAATACAGACTCATACAGACTAATACAGACTCATACAAACTAATACAAACTTATACAGACTCATACAGACTCATACAGACTCATACAGACTCATATAGACTCATATAGACTCATACAGACTAATACAGACTAATACAGGCTCATACAGAATAATACAGACTCATACAGAATAATACAGACTAATACAAACTAATACAGACTCATACAGACTCATACAGAATAATACAGACTAATACAAACTAATACAGACTCATACAGACTCATACAGACTCATACAGACTAATACAAACTAATACAGACTAATACAGACTAATACAGACTAATACAGAATAATACAGACTAATACAAACTAATACAGACTAATACAGACTAATACAGACTCATACAGAATAATACAGACTAATACAAACTAATACAGACTCATACAGACTAATACAGACTCATACAAACTAATACAGACTCATACAGACTCATACAGACTCATACAGACTCATACAGATTAATAGACTCATACAGACTAATTCAGACTAATACAGACTAATACAAACTAATAGAGACTCATACAGACTAATACAGACTAATACAGACTCATAAAGACTCATACAGACTCATACAGACTAATTCAGACTAATTCACTCATACAGACCTATACAAACTAATACAGACTAATACAGACTCATACAGACTAATTCAGACTCATACAGACTAATTCAGACTAATACAGACTCATACAGACTCATTCAGACTCATTCAGACTCATACAGACTAATTCAGACTAATACAGACTCATACAGACTAATACAGACTAATACAGACTCATTCAGACTCATACAGACTCATACAGACTCATTCAGACTCATTCAGACTCATACAAATTCATACAGACTCATACAGACTCATACAGACTCATACAGACTCATACAGACTCATACAGACTCATACAAACTAATACAAACTCATACAGACTCATACACAATAATACAGACTAATACAAACTAATACAGACTAATACAGACTCATACAGACTAATACAGACTCATACAAACTAATACAAACTTATACAGACTCATACAGACTCATATAGACTCATATAGACTCATACAGACTAATACAAACTAATACAGACTAATACAGACTAATACAGGCTCATACAGAATAATACAGACTAATACAAACTAATACAGACTCATACAGACTCATACAGACTAATACAGACTAATACAGACTAATACAGACTAATACAGAATAATACAGACTAATACAGACTAATACAGACTAATACAGACTAATACAGGCTCATACAGAATAATACAGACTAATACAAACTAATACAGACTCATACAGACTCATACAAACTAATACAGACTAATACAGACTAATACAGACTAATACAGAATAATACAGACTAATACAGACTAATACAGACTAATACAAACTAATACAGACTAATACAGACTAATACAGACTCATACAGAATAATTCAGACTAATACAAACTAATACAGACTCATACAGACTCATACAGACTCATACAGACTAATAAAGACTCATACAAACTAATACAGACTCATACTGACTAATACAGACTCATACAGACTCATACAGACTCATACAGACTAATACAGACTAATACAGACTAATACAGACTCATTCAGACTCATTCAGACTCATACAGACTCATTCAGACTCATACAGACTCATACAGACTCATACAGACTCATACAGACTCATACAGACTCATACAGACTCATACAAACTAATACAAACTCATACAGACTCATACACAATAATACAGACTAATACAAACTAATACAGACTAATACAGACTCATACAGACTAATACAGACTAATTCAGACTCATTCAGACTCATTCAGACTCATACAGACTCATACAGACTCATACAGACTCATACAGACTCATACAGACTAATACAAACTCATACAGACTCATACACAATAATACAGACTAATACAAACTAATACAGACTAATACAGACTCATACAGACTAATACAGACTCATACAGACTAATACAGACTCATACAAACTAATACAAACTTATACAGACTCATACAGACTCATATAGACTCATATAGACTCATACAGACTAATACAAACTAATACAGACTAATACAGACTAATACAGACTAATACAGGCTCATACAGAATAATACAGACTAATACAAACTAATACAGACTCATACAGACTCATACAGACTCATACAGACTAATACAGAATAATACAGACTAATACAGACTAATACAGACTAATACAGACTAATACAGACTAATACAGGCTCATACAGAATAATACAGACTAATACAAACTAATACAGACTCATACAGACTCATACAAACTAATACAGACTAATACAGACTAATACAGACTAATACAGACTAATACAGAATAATACAGACTAATACAGACTAATACAAACTAATACAGACTAATACAGACTAATACAGACTAATACAGACTCATACAGAATAATTCAGACTAATACAAACTAATACAGACTCATACAGACTCATACAGACTCATACAGACTAATAAAGACTCATACAAACTAATACAGACTCATACAGACTCATACAGACTCATACTGACTAATACAGACTCATACAGACTAATACAGACTCATACAGCCTCATACAGACTCATACAGACTAATACAGACTCATACAGACTAATAGACTCATACAGACTAATTCAGACTAATACAGACTAATACAAACTAATACAGACTCATACAGACTAATACAGACTCAAAAAGACTCATAAAGACTCATACAGACTCATACAGACTAATTCAGACTAATTCACTCATACAGACCTATACAAACTAATACAAACTAATACAGACTCATACAGACTAATTCAGACTCATACAGACTAATTCAGACTAATACAGACTCATTCAGACTAATACAGACTCATACAGACTAATTCAGACTAATTCAGACTCATACAGACTAATTCAGACTAATTCAGACTCATACAGACTAATACAGACTAATACAGACTAATTCAGACTCATACAGACTAATACAGACTCATACAGACTAATACAGACTAATTCAGACTCATTCAGACTCATACAGACTCATACAGACTCATACAGACTCATACAGACTCATACAGACTCATACAGACTCATACAGACTCATACAGACTCATACAAACTCATACAGACTCATACACAATAATACAGACTAATACAAACTAATACAGACTAATACAGACTCATACAGACTAATACAGACTCATACAGACTAATACAGACTCATACAAACTAATACAAACTTATACAGACTCATACAGACTCATACAGACTCATATAGACTCATATAGACTCATACAGACTAATACAGACTAATACAGACTAATACAAACTAATACAGACTAATACAGACTAATACAGGCTCATACAGAATAATACAGACTCATACAGAATAATACAGACTAATACAGACTCATACAGACTCATACAGAATAATACAGACTAATACAGACTCATACAGACTAATACAGACTAATACAGACTAATACAGACTAATACAGACTAATACAGACTAATACAAACTAATACAGACTAATACAGACTCATACAGAATAATACAGACTCATACAGAATAATACAGACTAATACAGACTAATACAGACTCATACAGTGTAACGGTACCAACAGGATACCAAGGGTTAACACCAGATGAACAATGTCCTGCATAGGGAATCAGCAATTCACAACCCAGCCAGTTTTCAGGTTTAAAACAGAATGACATTATATTTCGCTCATTTTTCATTTTATGAACACATCCTGATCTGAAATATTGTTATTGTTCCAATTTTTCTGTTTATACTTTCTGTAGGAGCCTGTGTGCTCCAAAATCATTTACTATGTCATTGTTGTAATTGAGAATTCTTCACCAATAAAAATTTGAAATCTTTAAAAAAAAAAAAAAAAAAAAAAGGCTATGCCTAGTATTTATGCAGGTCTGACCCCCCAGATGGGGGGTTGAAAGAATGTTGTACATTAGATGGAGGGACCACACCCTTGGAAAGGCCACAATAGAATCACATTACTTTACTTAGGCAGATAACAACTTAAACACAAGACATTTTGCTTTTCTTATCACCTAGGCGTCTGCTCTCTGAGGGTGATTAAACAATGGACTGTTTATCACTAACTTTAATGACAGTGCACAATAGCTGAGGCTAGTAACCTTGTTGTTCAAGAATAGATTCTTAAAGCTGAACACAGTTAACTCCTTCAGTACTGACAGAAGGGTCTGTCACATCTACATAGCACACAATACAGCCTATAGACAACCTTTCTTACATTATAGTCCAGAAGTGGCTAGGTTTGCCACAATGCTCCCCCAGAACCAAGCCGGCATACACAGTCTGATCCCAACGGATCGGCTTGGGGATGGCTGGGGAAGAACTCACAGATCACTTTTCAAGTTCAGTTTGTCTGGACAACCCGTCGGCGTTACCGTTTTGTTTCCCTGGGCGGTAATGGATTGTAGAGTCGAAGGGCTGCAGCGCCAAACTCCAGCGCAGCAGCCTGGCATTGTCCCCAGCCACACGGTTCAGCCACACCAACGGGTTGTGATCGGTGAGTAAGGAAAAAGGTTGTCCATACAGGTACGGCTGCAACTTTTTGAGGGCCCACACCACGGCCAGGCATTCTTTTTCGATGGCGGCGTAGCTTACTTCACGGGGCAACAACTTTCAGCTCAAGTAAGCTTCGGGGTGTTCTCCGCCATCTGCTCCAACTTGGCTCAGCACTGCCCCCACTCCAAACATCGAAGCGTCTGTGTGAACAAGAAATCTTTTAGTGGGATCGGGTGCAGCAAGTACAGGCGCATTAGTTAGAGCAGTCTTTAGCTGTTGGGTCACCTCTGCGGTAAACTGGGTGCCCCTATCCGATATTATCTCCTGGGGGAACCCTACCCGGGAAAATATTTTTATTAAGGCTTCAGCTACCGTCTCTGCATGGATGTTGGAGAGAGCAATGGCCTCGGGGTACCTAGTGGCGTAGTCCACCACGGTTAAAATGTACCTCTTCCCGGAGGGACCGGGCTTCGGTAGTCACAGGGTTAACATCGGCGGGACCCATGGGAGCATAGGCAGAAACAAGGGGGGCCAAGTCATTTCCAAGGAGAACATCAGCAGGTAAGTCCTTCTTGACCCCCACATTCACAGGTCTAGCGTCCACTCCCCAATCCAAATGTACCCTGGCAACAGGTAGGCGGAACACAGTGCCCCCTGCTACCCTCACAGCCACAGTGTCTCCAGTGTGCTATTTCTCAGACACCAAGTTCTCTTGAACAAGGTCATGGTAGCACCAGTATCCCGTAGACCACTGACCTCCTTCCCATTCACTTTAACCCGTTGCCGGTTATTCCGGTGGGCAGCTTGCACGGGGTCTGCTTCATGTAGGCTGCCCCAGCATTCTGGCGCCTCTACGTAGCGGGCCGCAGGCTGAGGATTATGTGGGATTCCGCCGGCGGGTCTTCTCCAGGACTGTGCTCGATTTGCTGCGTTTAGGGGACACTCTGGTCTTTTGTGCCCTAGTTGCTTACATCCAAAGCACCGAATAGGTTGTGAGTAGCCCCGCGAACTGAACCGGGCTCTCTGAGGGTAGTTTGTGGCCGGAGGCCGTGTGGTATAGCGGTGCGCCAGGGGCTGGTAACTGGCAGCTGCTGGGGTGACTGGGGGTCTGTACTCCACTCTAGCAGTGGGCAATCGGTATACCGCTCCCCCTGCCCCTCGTACTGCCACGGATCCGCCAGTGTGTGCTGTATCCGGCACCAAATGGGGAGCTATCAGGGTTAAAGTAGCTCCCGAATCCCGAAGTCCCTGGACCTCCTTCCCCTCTACGGTCACCAGCTGGCGGTGATGTTGCCGGTTATCGGTGGCCCGGACCGACATTACCTCATGCAGAATTCCCAGGGGTTCCTCGGCTTGGGTGCTCAACACCTCATGAGCGGCTGGCTCCGTTTGGTAATGGTGAGCAGCCGCCCTTGGGGCCAGGTTCTGTCTGACCTGGTTCCAAGCTTGTCTGCTCCGATTTTGGGTGCACTCACGTGCCATATGTCCCCACTGCTTGCAGGTGTGGCATTGTATATTCGCCCGTCCGTTGTATCGTGAGGGGGGTGGTGGATTCCCTGGGGCTGGGCGAAAAGGTGCCACTGTGGGGTTGTTAGGCTGTAGTCCATGCTGCCTCCTGGCATCAAAATGCTGGTCTGCTAATCTGGCTGCTTCGGTTAAGGTGAGGGGTTTTCGATCTCTCACCCATTCTTGGGCTTCTGGGGACAAGCCGTTAAAGAATTGCTCCAACAGCATCAGTTGTCGCAATTCTTCCATGGTGGTAGCTTGGCTGGCCTTTATCCACCCTTGAGATGCTTGATCCAGCTTGTGGGCCCACTCTGCATGTGAGTCTCTTTCTGGCTTGCGCAGGCCTCTAAACTTGCGCCGGTATGCCTCTGGGGTAATGGCATATCTTTCCAAGATCGCTCTCTTCACTTTAGCGTAATCCTTGCTGTCCTCCCTGGGTACAGCGCGATACGCTTCCGCTGCCCTACCGGCTAGCTTGCCTGCTAGCACCAGCTACCATACGGACTGCTCCAAATCATGTAACTCGCACATGTGTCTCTCAAAATCCTGTAAATACCCATCGATCTCATCCTTCTCCTCACAAAACATTTTAAATGCATGGTATGGGATTTTGGGTCTTACTGGGTTGCTGAGTGCTTCCGAAATGGATTCTGCTCGGGAGGAGGCATTCCGCGGACTGTGTGCCATCACATACTCCTGCACATCTGCCATTACCACGGATAGCATATCCCGTGGTACAGGTTGGGGTAAAAATTCCAGCCTGGTCCTCATTTCCCTCTGGTATAGGGTCTCCTCCATGGCTGCTGGAGGCGTAGCGCTGCAAGCTCTGTCTCCCTCCATCAGCTCGGCAATTAATATAGCCTTGGGTTTGCTGCTGCCTATCTTTCCCCTGGCTTCTAGCAGTTCCTTTAACGTTTGTCTCTTTAGCTTAGAATAATCCATCTCCATTCACTTCGGTCCCTGGTACTCCTTCCATCTTAGTCAGTATTGTAGTAGTCCCCCTCTTCCTGAGGTTACTGGCTTGTGTAGTTGCTCTTCTGAACGATAAGGTTCATTCCGTCGCTTGCCACCAATTGTAACGGTACCAACAGGATACCAAGGGTTAACACCAGATGAACAATGTCCTGCATAGGGAATCAGCAATTCACAACCCAGCCAGTTTTCAGGTTTAAAACAGAATGACATTTATTAAAAGGCTATGCCTAGTATTTATGCAGGTCTGACCCCCCAGATAGGGGGTTGAAAGAATGTTGTACATTAGATGGAGGGACCACACCCTTGGACAGGCCACAATAGAATCACATTACTTTACTTAGGCAGATAACAACTTAAACACAAGACACATTTGGCTTTTCTTATCACCTAGGCGTCTGCTCTCTGAGGGTGATTAAACAATGGACTGTTTATCACTAACTTTAATGACAGTGCACAATAGCTGAGGCTAGTAACCTTGTTGTTCAAGAATAGCTTCTTAAAGCTGAACACAGTTAACTCCTTCAGTACTGGCAGAAGGGTCTGTCACATCTACATAGCACACAAAACAGCCTATAGACAACCTTTCTTACATTATAGTCCAGAGGTGGCTAGGTTTGCCACATACAGACTAATACAGACTCATACAAACTAATACAGACTAATACAGACTCATACAGACTCATACAAATTAATACAGACTGATACAGACTCATACAGAATAATACAGACTCATACAGAATAATACAGACTAATACAGATTAATACAGACTAATACAGACTAATACAGACTCATACAAACTAATACTGACTCATACAGACTCATACAAACTAATACAGACTAATACAGACTAATACAGACTAATACAGACTAATACAGACTCATACAAACTAATACAGACTAATACAGACTCATACAGAGTCATACAGACTCATACAAACTAATACAGACTAATACAAACTAATACAGACTCATACAGAATAATACAGACTCATACAGACTCATACAGACTCATACAGACTCATACAGACTCATACAGACTAATACAGACTAATACAGACTCATACAGACTCATACAGACTAATACAGACTAATACAAACTAATACAGACTAATACAGAGTAATACAGACTAATACAGACTAATTCATGTTCTATACACACCAGTCTTATCGATAGTTACTTTTCCACATAACAAAAAACATTCTCACTAATACATTTCTAGTATGTGTGTATTTATTTCAATAATAAGGCACTTGCAGATAAAGTCTTCTCATGTTGCTGTAATAGCGCTCATATTTTCACTCTGGATAAGATCTTTTAGTTATTACTTTATTATTTCTATGTAAAAATAAAGTGCCAGTTTAAAAAAGTAATAATTTCATTTGTATTCTTACAAATAAAAAGTTCTCATTTTATTGAGTAGAAATAATTATGGGGCATTTTTCACAAAAATTGGGGGGAGATTATGGATAGTATTCTCCATTGTGAGCAAATCTAATTTTATTTTTCTTAAAAATTGTATGTAACGAATTCTTTATATCTTATTTTCATTTGTTACAAAAAGTGGTCATATAGATACATTTCAAGTTCAGGATATTTTCCACTGATACTTGGTAGCATTTGACCTAGCCTAAAACAAACTTCTAACACTAGATGGCAGTGTTTCATTCGTTTTAAAGATACTGTACAGTTCTCTGTAGTGCAAAATGATTATACTATTTTTATTATATTATACCATTACTTATATTTATATTTATATTGGTTGCTGTTTGTTATTTATATGTTGGAATGTTTTAAAAAACACTAAGCTAAGCTGCAGAAACTATGCCTATTTTGTGAACACTCCACTATAGATCATCTCTATATGGGAAAACATATATAGAACAATAATAATATAAATATTTAGATACACACCCACACCCACACTCTCATACACACACATACAGATACACCCACAACCCCACACACACACATATACACACACATACACCCACACTCTCATACACACACATACACACACACACACACACACACACATACACACCCACAAACACACATACACCCACACTCTCATACACACACACATACACCCACACACACACATATACACACACACCCACACACACACATACACCCACACTCTCATACACACACACATACAACCACACACATACACACACATACACCCACACTCTCATACACACACATACACAAACACACACACATACACCCACACTCTCATACACACACATACACCCACACTCTCATACACACACATACACACATACACCCACACACACACACATACACCCACACACATACACACACACACATACACACCCCCACACACACACATATACACACACACCCCCACACACACACACATACATATACACACACACACACACACACACATACACCCCCACACACACACATATACACACACATACACCCACACTCTCATACACACACACACATACACCCACACTCTCATACACATACACACACATGCACCCACACACACACATACATACACCCAAACCCATACATATACACACACACATGTGACAGACCCTTCGGTCAGGACTGAAAGCGTTAACTTTATTTTCTAAATACAAGTTTGCTGGCATCAGCTATAATTAAGTTAGTGATAAGCATTCCATTGTTTAATCACTCTCAGAGAGCAGACGCCTAAGTGATAAGGAAAGCCAAGAGTGTCTTGTGTTTAAAGTGTTAAGTAATGTAATTCTATTGTATCATGTCAAAGGGCGTTTTCCCCTTTTATCTAATGTACAACAGTCTTTCAACCCCCCATCTGGGGTCAAACCTGTATAAATACTAGGCATCTAGCCTTTAATAAATGACATTCTGTTTTAAACCTGAAAACTGGCTGGGTTGTGAGTTGCTGATCCCATATTCATGACATTGTTCATCTGGTGTTAACCCTTGGTATCCTGTTGGTACCTTAACAACTGGTGGCAGCGGTGGGATGAACCTTATTGCCCAGAAGAGCAACTACACAAGGCAGTAACCTCAGGAAGAGGGGGATTATTACAATACTGACTAAGATGGAAAGAGTACCAGGGACAGAAGGAACCAATGGGCCCAGCATAGCAGACAGAACCCCTGAAGAAGCAAGCTTTGATCGGGCGGTTAAAATAAGACTGGCATATTATGGCCCCAACCCATCTGCCGAAATTATCGACCGGGTCATAGCCGCTGTGGAGGCCAACCTACTTCGTCAAAACGGCGCTGCAGCAGCCCAAGTCACAGAAACCCCAGTGGAAAAGGGAAAAGTAAATTTTGCAGCTTTTAAAAACTTCCTGGAAACAGAAGGAGAGATTGATGGGTACCTTGCGGATTTTGAGAGGCAATGTGCACTACACAAGGTACCCGCAGAGGACTGGGTCACGATATTATCCAGAAAATTATCCGGCCGGTCCAGTGAGGCTTTTCGGGCCATTCCAGATGAGGAAGTCGGGGATTATAATACTGTGAAAGAGGCTCTGCTCTCCAGGTATGCGGTTACACCGGAGGCGGTTCAGAGACACTGTTAAATTGGCTGGTGATTCCTACGTTGAGTGGGCATGTAAAGTGCACCGCACAGCAGCTCACTGGATGGCGGGGTGCCAAGCCGTATCCGGGGAAGAGGTGCTGCAGCAATTACTGTTGGAACATTGCTTTGACAAGTTATCAGCAGGAGTTAGAGAGTGGGTTCGGGACCGTAAACCCTCCACCCTGCATGAAGCTGCTCGCTTGGCAGATGAGTATACGGATGCCCGCAAACTGGACACTGCTACCACTAAGCCCCCTGCTAGAGTGGAGTACAGACCCCCAGTCAACCCAGCAGCTGCCAGTTACCAACCCCCGGCGCACCGCTATACCACACGGCATCTGGCCACGAACTACCCTCAGAGAGCCCGGTTCAATTCGCGGGGCTACTCACAACCTATTCGGTGCTTTGGATGTAAGCAACTAGGGCACAAAAGACCAGAGTGTCCCCTAAACGCAGCGAACCAAGCACAGTCCTGGAGAAGACCCGCCGGCGGAATCCCACGCAATCCTCAGCCTGCGGCCCGCTACGTAGAGGCGCAAGAATGCTGGGGCAGCCTACACGAAGCAGACCCCGTGCAAGCTGCCCACCGGAATAACCGGCAACTGGTTAAAGTCAATGGGAAGGAGGTCAGTGGTCTACGGGATACTGGTGCTACCATGCTTCGAAAGAACTTGGTGTCTGAGAAACAGCACACTGGAGACACTGTGGCTGTGAGGGTAGCAGGGGGCACTGTGTTCCGCCTACCTGTTGCCAGGGTACATTTGGATTGGGGAGTGGGCGCTAGACCTGTGAATGTGGGGGTCAAGAAGGACTTACATGCTGATGTTCTCCTTGGAAATAACTTGGCCCCCCTTGTTTCTGCCTATGCTCCCATGGGTCCCGCTGATGTTAACCCTGTGACTACCCATGCTCAGATACGTGCAGCAGAGACTGACCCCCCTGCTGCTAAGCCCCAGGACGCTGAGCTCAGTAAATCTCTATCCGCTATTGATACGTGGAAGTCCCGTTACAATGCGCTGATGAAGGAGAAGAGGAGCGCAGAGGAAAAAGCACGTTTAGAACGTGAATCTCTGCTAGACAAGCTGCACCGACAGACTGCAGAAAACACCAGCTTGAGAGTGGAACATGAAACCTTAAAGACAAACTTAGCGACACTTGAGGAGAAGCTGACGCTGGCTCATAGTGAGGTGCAGCAATTCAAGGGCACCCTATGTCAGTATGAAGGGCTTGTGGATACCTATAAAGAGCAGGTACAGAAAACTCGTAAAGAAGCTGATGGGATTTTGAAGGACTGTTTAGCCCTAGTCTGGGAACTGAGGAAGTTGAACCCTTGTTTGTATGGACAGGAATTCTCTCTCATAACGGGAATACAGATGGATTGTCCTGGCAAACTGACATGCCTACCACCTCCTAGTCCGGTCATCCCCAAGTTGACCCGCAAAAGGGTCAAGCCGGGTCTGCCGGAGTGTTCCACAAGGGGGGAGCTATGTGACAGACCCTTCGGTCAGGACTGAAAGCATTAACTTTATTTTCTAAATACAAGTTTGCTGGCATCAGCTATAATTAAGTTAGTGATAAGCATTCCATTGTTTAATCACTCTCAGAGAGCAGACGCCTAAGTGATAAGGAAAGCCAAGAGTGTCTTGTGTTTAAAGTGTTAAGTAATGTAATTCTATTGTATCATGTCAAAGGGCGTTTTCCCCTTTTATCTAATGTACAACAGTCTTTCAACCCCCCATCTGGGGTCAAACCTGTATAAATACTAGGCATCTAGCCTTTAATAAATGACATTCTGTTTTAAACTTGAAAACTGGCTGGGTTGTGAGTTGCTGATCCCATATTCATGACATTGTTCATCTGGTGTTAACCCTTGGTATCCTGTTGGTACCGTAACAACACACATACACCCACACTCTCATACACACACCCACACACATACACCCACACTCTCATATACACACATACACACATACACCCACACTCTCATACACACACATACACCCACACCCCCCCCACACACACACATACACCCACACTCTCATACACACACATACACACACACATGTTACGGTACCAACAGGATACCAAGGGTTAACACCAGATGAACCATGTCCTGAATAGGGAATCAGCAATTCACAACCCCAACCAGTTTTCCCCTCAAACATGAGACCAAGCTCCACATTGAGTGTAAAAAACAGAGTGTACTTTATTAAGGGCCATATGCCCAGTATATATGCAGGTCTAACCCCAGATGGGGGGTTGAAAGAATGTTGTACATTAGCTAGAGAGACAACGCCCTTTGACAGGCCACAATAGGATTACATTATTCAAGCAGATAACAATTTAAACACAAGACACTTGGCTTTTCTTATCACTAGGCGTCTGCTCTCTGGAGGTGATTACACAATGGAATGTTTATCACTTAAACGTAATTATAGCACACAATAGCTGAGGCCAGCAAACCTGTCTTTTAGAAAACAGCTTCTCAAAGCTACACAAGGTCAATTCTTTTAGTTCTGACCACAGGGTCTGTCACATAGCTCCCCCCTTGTGGAACACTCCGGCAGACCCGGCTTGACCCTTTGGCGGGTCAACCTGGGGATGACCGGACTAGGAGGTGGTAGGCATGTCAATTTGCCAGGACAATCCATCTGTATTCCCGTTATGAGAGAGAATCCCTGTCCGTATAAATAAGGGTTCAACTTCTTCAGTGCCCAGACCAGGGCTAAATAGTCCTTCAAAATCTCATCAGCTTCCTTACGAGTCTTTTGTACCTGCTCGTTATAGGTATCCACAATCCCTTCATACTGACATAGGGTGCCCTTGAGTTGCTGCACCTCACTATGAGCCAGCGTTAGCTTCTCCTCCAGTGTCACTAAGTTTGTCTTTAATGTTTCATGTTCCACTCTCAAGCTGGTGTTTTCTGCAGTCTGTCGGTGCAGCTTGTCTAGCAGAGATTCCTGTTCTAAACGTGCTTTTCCCTCTGCACTCCTCTTCTCTCCCGCTAGCACGGTTACATGATTATTTAACGTGACCATTTCATGCTCTACGTGACTTCTCCTTCATCAGCGCATTGTAACGGGACTTCCACGTATCAATAGCGGATAGAGATTTACTGAGCTCAGCGTCCTGGGGCTTAGCAGCAGGTGGGTCAGTCTCTGCTGCACGGATAGTCACAGGATTAACATCAGTGGGACCCATGGGAGCATAGGCAGAGACAAGGGGGGCCAAGTTATTTCCAAGGAGAACATCAGCAGGTAAGTCCTTCTTGACCCCCACATTCACAGGTCTAGCGCCCACTCCCCAATCCAAATGTACCCTGGCGACAGGTAGGCGGAACACAGTGCCCCCTGCTACCCTCACAGCCACAGTGTCTCCAGTGTGCTGTTTCTCAGACACCAAGTTCTTTCGAAGCAAGGTCATGGTAGCACCAGTATCCCGTAGACCACTGACCTCCTTCCCATTCACTTTAACCAGTTGCCGGTTATTCCGGTGGGTAGCTTGCACGGGGTCTGCTTCATGTAGGCTGCCCCAGCATTCTTGCGCCTCTACGTAGCGGGCCGCAGGCTGAGGATTATGTGGGATTCCGCCGGCGCGTCTTCTCCAGGACTGTGCTTGGCTCGCTGCGTTTAGGATACACTCTGGTATTTTGTGCCCTAGTTGCTTACATCCAAAGCATCGAATAGGTTGTGAGTAGCCCCGCGAATTGAACCGGGCTCTCTGAGGGTAGTTCGTGGCCGGAGGCCGTGTGATATAGCGGTGCGCCTGGGGTTGGTAACTGGCAGCTGCTGGGGTGACTGGGGGTCTGTAATCCACTCTAGCAGGGGGCTTAGTGGTAGCAGTGTCCAGTTTGCGGGCATTCGTATACTCATCTGCCAGGCGAGCAGCTTCATGCAGGGTGGAGGGTTTTCGATCTCTCACCCATTCTTGTGCTTCTGGGGACAAGCCGTTAAAGAATTGCTCCAACAGCATCAGTTGTCGCAATTCTTCCATGGTGGTAGCTTGGCTGGCCTGTATCCACCCCTGAGATGCTTGATCCAGCTTGTGGACCCACTCTGCATGGGAATCCCTTTCTGGCTTGCGCAGGCCTCTAAACTTGCGCCGGTATGCCTCTGGGGTAATGGCATATCTTTCCAAGATCGCTCTCTTCACTTTAGCGTAATCCTTGCTGTCCTCCCTGGGTACAGCGCGATACGCTTCCGCTGCCCTACCGGCTAGCTTGCCTGCTAGCACCGGCACCCATACGGACTGCTCCAAATCATGTAAATCGCACAGTCTCTCAAAATCCTGTAAATACCCATCGATCTCATCCTTCTCCTCACAAAACATTTTAAAGGCATGGTATGGGATTTTGAGTCTTACTGGGTTGCTGAGTGCTTCCGAAATGGATTCTGCTCGGGAGGATGCATTCCGCGGACTGTGTGCCATCACGTACTCCTGCACATCTGCCATTACCACGGATAGCATGTCGCGTGGTACAGGTTGGGGTAAAAATTCCAGCCTGGTCCTCATTTCCCTCTGGTATAGGGTCTCCTCCATGGCTGCTGGAGGCGTAGCGCTGCGAGCTCTGTCTCCCTCCATCTTAGTCAGAATTGTAGTAATCCCCCTCTTCCTGAGGTTACTGGCTTGTGTAGTTGCTCTTCTGGGCGATAAGGTTCATTCCGTCGCTTGCCACCAATTGTTACGGTACCAACAGGATACCAAGGGTTAACACCAGATGAACCATGTCCTGAATAGGGAATCAGCAATTCACAACCCCAACCAGTTTTCCCCTCAAACATGAGACCAAGCTCCACATTGAGTGTAAAAAACAGAGTGTACTTTATTAAGGGCCATATGGCCAGTATATATGCAGGTCTAACCCCAGATGGGGGGGTTGAAAGAATGTTGTACATTAGCTAGAGAGACAACGCCCTTTGACAGGCCACAATAGGATTACATTATTCAAGCAGATAACAATTTAAACACAAGACATTTTGCTTTTCTTATCACTAGGCGTCTGCTCTATGGAGGTGATTAAACAATGGGAATGTTTATCACTTAAACTTAATTATAGCACACAATAGCTGAGGCCAGCAAATCTGTCTTTTAGAAAACAGCTTCTCAAAGCTACACAAGGTCAATTCTTTTAGTTCTGACCACAGGGTATGTCACAACACACACACATATACACACACACACCCACACACATACACACACATACACCCACACTCTCATACACACACACACACATACACCCACACTCTCATACACATACACCCACACCCATACATATACACACACACACATACACCCACACTCTCATACACACACACACATACACAAACACGCACATACACCCACACTCTCATATACACACATACACACATATACACCCACACTCTCATACACACACATACACATACACCCACACCCCCACACACACACACATACACCCACACTCTCATACACACACATACACACACACACATGTTACGGTACCAACAGGATACCAAGGGTTAACACCAGATGAACCATGTCCTGAATAGGGAATCAGCAATTCACAACCCCAACCAGTTTTCCCCTCAAACATGAGACCAAGCTCCACATTGAGTGTAAAAAACAGAGTGTACTTTATTAAGGGCCATATGCCCAGTATATATGCAGGTCTAACCCCAGATGGGGGGTTGAAAGAATGTTGTACATTAGCTAGAGAGACAACGCCCTTTGACAGGCCACAATAGGATTACATTATTAAAGCAGATAACAATTTAAACACAAGACACTTGGCTTTTCTTATCACTAGGCGTCTGCTCTCTGGAGGTGATTACACAATGGAATGTTTATCACTTAAACGTAATTATAGCACACAATAGCTGAGGCCAGCAAACCTGTCTTTTAGAAAACAGCTTCTCAAAGCTACACAAGGTCAATTCTTTTAGTTCTGACCACAGGGTCTGTCACATAGCTCCCCCCTTGTGGAACACTCCGGCAGACCCGGCTTGACCCTTTGGCGGGTCAACCTGGGGATGACCGGACTAGGAGGTGGTAGGCATGTCAGTTTGCCAGGACAATCCATCTGTATTCCCGTTATGATAGAGAATCCCTGTCCGTATAAATAAGGGTTCAACTTCTTCAGTGCCCAGACCAGGGCTAAATAATCCTTCAAAATCTCATCAGCTTCCTTACGAGTCTTTTGTACCTGCTCTTTATAGGTATCCACAATCCCTTCATACTGACATAGGGTGCCCTTGAGTTGCTGCACCTCACTATGAGCCAGCGTCAGCTTCTCCTCCAGTGTCACTAAGTTTGTCTTTAATGTTTCATGTTCCACTCTCAAGCTGGTGTTTTCTGCAGTCTGTCGGTGCAGCTTGTCTAGCAGAGATTCCTGTTCTAAACGTGCTTTTTCCTCTGCACTCCTCTTCTCTCCCGCTAGCACGGTTACATGATTATTTAACGTGACCATTTCATCCTCTACGTGACTCTTCTCCTTCATCAGCGCATTGTAACGGGAATTCCATGTATCAATAGCGGATAGAGATTTACTGAGCTCAGCGTCCTGGGGCTTAGCAGCAGGTGGGTCAGTCTCTGCTGCACGGATCTGGGCACGGGTAGTCACAGGGTTAACATCAGCGGGACCCATGGGAGCATAGGCAGAAACAAGGGGGGCCAAGCTATTTCCAAGGAGAACATCAGCAGGTAAGTCCTTCTTGACCCCAACATTCACAGGTCTAGCGCCCACTCCCCAATCCAAATGTACCCTGGCGACAGGTAGGCGGAACACAGTGCCCCCTGCTACCCTCACAGCCACAGTGTCTCCAGTGTGCTGTTTCTCAGACACCAAGTTCTTTCGAAGCAAGGTCATGGTAGCACCAGTATCCCGTAGACCACTGACCTCCTTCCCATTCACTTTAACCAGTTGCCGGTTATTCCGGTGGGCAGCTTGCACGGGGTCTGCTTCATGTAGGCTGCCCCAGCATTCTTGCGCCTCTACGTAGCGGGCCGCAGGCTGAGGATTACGTGGGATTCCGCCGGCGCGTCTTCTCCAGGACTGTGCTTGGCTCGCTGCGTTTAGGATACACTCTGGTATTTTGTGCCCTAGTTGCTTACATCCAAAGCACCGAATAGGTTGTGAGTAGCCCCGCGAATTGAACCGGGCTCTCTGAGGGTAGTTCGTGGCCGGAGGCCGTGTGGTATAGCGGTGCGCCGGGGGTTGGTAACTGGCAGCTGCTGGGGTGACTGGGGGTCTGTACTCCACTCTAGCAGGGGGCTTAGTGGTAGCAGTGTCCAGTTTGCGGGCATTCGTATACTCATCTGCCAGGCGAGCAGCTTCATGCAGGGTGGAGGGTTTTCGATCTCTCACCCATTCTTGTGCTTCTGGGGACAAGCCGTTAAAGAATTGCTCCAACAGCATCAGTTGTCGCAATTCTTCCATGGTGGTAGCTTGGCTGGCCTGTATCCACCCCTGAGATGCTTGATCCAGCTTGTGGGCCCACTCTGCATGGGAATCCCTTTCTGGCTTGCGCAGGCCTCTAAACTTGCGCCGGTATGCCTCTGGGGTAATTGCATATCTTTCCAAGATCGCTCTCTTCACTTTAGCGTAATCTTTGCTGTCCTCCCTGGGTACAGCGCGATACGCTTCCGCTGCCCTACCGGCTAGCTTGCCTGCTAGCACCGGCACCCATACGGACTGCTCCAAATCATGTAAATCGCACAGTCTCTCAAAATCCTGTAAATACCCATCGATCTCATCCTTCTCCTCACAAAACATTTTAAAGGCATGGTATGGGATTTTGGGTCTTACTGGGTTGCTGAGTGCTTCCGAAATGGATTCTGCTCGGGAGGATGCATTCCGCGGACTGTGTGCCATCACGTACTCCTGCACATCTGCCATTACCACGGATAGCATGTCCTGTGGTACAGGTTGGGGTAAAAATTCCAGCCTGGTCCTCATTTCCCTCTGGTATAGGGTCTCCTCCATGGCTGCTGGAGGCGTAGCGCTGCGAGCTCTGTCTCCCTCCATCTTAGTCAGAATTGTAGTAATCCCCCTCTTCCTGAGGTTACTGGCTTGTGTAGTTGCTCTTCTGGGCGATAAGGTTCATTCCGTCGCTTGCCACCAATTGTTACGGTACCAACAGGATACCAAGGGTTAACACCAGATGAACCATGTCCTGAATAGGGAATCAGCAATTCACAACCCCAACCAGTTTTCCCCTCAAACATGAGACCAAGCTCCACATTGAGTGTAAAAAACAGAGTGTATTTTATTAAGGGCCATATGCCCAGTATATATGCAGGTCTAACCCCAGATGGGGGGTTGAAAGAATGTTGTACATTAGCTAGAGAGACAACGCCCTTTGACAGGCCACAATAGGATTACATTATTCAAGCAGATAACAATTTAAACACAAGACATTTGGCTTTTCTTATCACTAGGCGTCTGCTCTATGGAGGTGATTAAACAATGGGAATGTTTATCACTTAAACGTAATTATAGCACACAATAGCTGAGGCCAGCAAACCTGTCTTTTAGAAAACAGCTTCTCAAAGCTACACAAGGTCAATTCTTTTAGTTCTGACCACAGGGTCTGTCACAACACACACACACACACACACATACACACACACACATATACACATACACATACACACACACACCCACACACACACACAAATACACCCACACACATACATATACACACACATACACCCACACTCTCATACACACACACACACACACATACACACATATACACACACATACACCCACACTCTCATACACACATACATACACACACACATACACACATACACCCACACTCTCATACACACACATACACACACATACACATACACACATACACACACACCCACACACATACATATATACACACACACATACACCCACACTCTCATACACACACATACACCCACACACATACACACACACTATCATACACACACATATACACACATACACACACACACACAAACACACACACACATACACACACACACTCTCATACACACACACATACACACACACATACACAATCTCATACACACACATACACACACACACATACACACTCTCATACACACACATACACCCACACACACACACTCTCATACACGCACACACACTCTCATACACACACATACATACACACATATAACTACAGTTTTTAATCTGTTAAAAAACTCCCTAGGTCAAAATCTATATTTAGTCCCAGCGGGGTTAGTGATTGCATCTCGAATATCCATTTGGCTTCAAGTTTCAATAAGGCTTTGTGTTTATTACCCCCTCTTCAGTTTTTCTCTACTTTATCTATTGCTATGAATTTAAAATAACTAAGGTTCCCTTTGTTACAAATTTTAAAATGTTTTGGGACAGGGAGATCTTTATTTCTTTCTAAATCCATATTCTCTATTGAGTTCATATGTTCCCTTATTCTTTCCTTTATAGGTCTCTCTGACTCTCCTGTATACTGGATCCCACATTTACATTCAATGAGATAGATCACATCCCTATCCGTACACCTAATGGTTTTATTAATTTTGTATTCTTTTTTTTGTTATGAAGGATGTGAAGGTTTTCTTTTTTTGAGAATGTTGGCAAGATTTGCATGTAATACAAGGAAAAAATCCCTTAATGTCCTCACCCCAGAGATCTCTATCTACCTTATTGTGTTCATTTTTGTACATATCAGTGGGTACTAATATATTTTTTAGATTCTTAGCTCTTTTGTAGACTATTCTTGGGTGATTACTCAATTTTGGTCCGACAGTTTCATCAGTTTTGAGAATTGCCAATGTTTCTTTAAAATATGTTCAATCTTATGTTTACTGGTACTAAACTGAGTAATAAAGGGTATAAAGAGATTTTCCTCCCTTAGATGTGGGTTTGTCCCTTGAGTAGCTAATTTCTTTTTGTTGATCAGACAATCCCTATCAATGTTTTTAGCTTTGAACTCATTTAGTTCTAGATCCTCTTTCTATGAATTTTCTTTTTATTATCTCAGCCTGTTCCTTTCTCATCTGAACAGTTTTTTTCTTACTCTTATCAATTGGCTTTTTGGGATATTGGACTTCCATTTATCTAGGTGGCAGCTGGTGGAATGTATAAAGTTGTTTGCATCCACCTCTTTAAAGAATGCCTTGGTAGTTATTTTATTTTTATCCACTTTTATATTAAGGTCCAAGAAATTTATTTCTGTATTACTAATCTCATATGTGAATTTCAGATTTTCTGTGTTGTTATTTATGACTTCAAAGAACCATGTCAATTCTTCTTTACTGCCCCGCCAGACTATAAGGATATCATCTATGTACCGTTTGTAAAGAACTAGGTTCGCACCCAGGTCCACTGACTCCAAAAAAATGTGTTCCCATAACCCCATAAAGAGGTTAGCATAACTGGGTGCGAACCTAGTTCCCATCGCCGTACCACACAGCTGTAGATAAAATTAATTTTCAAAGAAAAAAACATAATTTATGCTTACCTGATAAATTTATTTCTCTTGTAGTGTATCCAGTCCACGGATCATCCATTACTTGTGGGATATTCTCCTTCCCAACAGGAAGTTGCAAGAGGATCACCCACAGCAGAGCTGCTATATAGCTCCTCCCCTCACTGCCATATCCAGTCATTCGACCGAAACAAGCCGAGAAAGGAGAAACCATAGGGTGCAGTGGTGACTGTAGTTTAATTAAAATTTAGACCTGCCTTAAAAGGACAGGGCGGGCCGTGGACTGGATACACTACAAGAGAAATAAATTTATCAGGTAAGCAAAATATTATTTTTTCTCTTGTTAAGTGTATCCAGTCCACGGATCATCCATTACTTGTGGGATACCAATACCAAAGCTAAAGTACACGGATGATGGGAGGGACAAGGCAGGAACTTAAACGGAAGGAACCACTGCCTGTAGAACCTTTCTCCCAAAAACAGCCTCCGAAGAAGCAAAAGTATCAAATTTGTAAAATTTGTAAAAAGTATGAAGCGAAGACCAAGTTGCAGCCTTGCAAATCTGTTCAACAGAGGCCCCATTTTTAAAGGCCCAGGTGGAAGCCACAGCTCTAGTAGAATGAGCTGTAATCCTTTCAGGAGGCTGCTGTCCAGCAGTCTCATAGGCTAAACAGATTATACTCCGAAGCCAAAAAGAAAGAGAGGTTGCCGAGGCCTTCTGACCTCTCCTCTGTCCAGAGTAAACAACAAACAGGTTAGATGTTTGGTGAAAATCTTTAGTAGCCTGTAAGTAAAACTTCAAGGCACGAACTACGTCTAGATTATGCAAAAGACGTTCCTTCTTTGAAGAAGGATTAGGACATAATGATGGAACAACAATCTCTTGATTGATATTCTTGTTAGAAACCACCTTAGGTAAAAACCCAGGTTTTGTACGCAGAACAACTTTACCTGAATGAAAGATCAGATATGGAGAATCACAATGTAAGGCAGATAACTCCGAGACTCTTCGAGTCGAGGAAATAGCCATCAGAAAAAGAACTTTCCATGAAAGAAGTTTGATATCAATAGAATGAAGGGGTTCAAACGGAACCCCTTGAAGAACTTTAAGAACCAAGTTTAAGCTCCATGGAGGAGCAACAGGTTTAAACACAGGCTTAATTCTAACTAAAGCCTGACAAAATGCCTGAACGTCTGGAACTTCTGCCAGACGCTTGTGTAAAAGAATAGACAGAGCAGAAATCTGTCCCTTTAAAGAACTAGCTGATAATCCTTTGTCCAAACCCTCTTGGAGGAAGGACAATATCCTAGGAATCCTAACCCTACTCCATGAGTAATTCTTGGATTCACACCAATGAAGATATTTACGCCATATCTTGTGGTAAATTTTCCTGGTGACAGGCTTTCGTGCCTGTATTAAGGTATCAATTACTGACTCGGAGAAGCCACGCTTTGATAGGATCAAGCGTTCAATCTCCATGCAGTCAGTCTCAGAGAAAGTAGATTCGGATGATTGAAAGGACCTTGTATTAGAAGGTCTTGTCTCAGAGGCAGAGTCCATGGTGGAAAGGATGACATGTCCACTAGGTCTGCATACCAGGTCCTGCGTGGCCACGCAGGCGCTATCAATATCACTGATGCTCTTTCCTGTTTGATTTTGGCAATCAGACGAGGGAGCAGAGGAAACGGTGGAAACACATAAGCCAGGTTGAAGAACCAAGGCGCTGCTAGAGCATCTATCAGTGCCGCTTCTGGGTCCCTGGACCTGGATCCGTAACAAGGAAGCTTGGCGTTCTGGCGAGACGCCATGAGATCCAATTCTGGTTTGCCCCAACGGAGAACCAATTGAGCAAACACCTCTGGATGGAGTTCCCATTCCCCCGGATGAAAAGTCTGACGACTTAGAAAATCCGCCTCCCAGTTCTCTACACCTGGGATATGGATCGCTGACAGGTGGCAAGAGTGAGTCTCTGCCCAGCGAATTATCTTGGAGACTTCTGACATTGCTAGGGAACTCCTGGTTCCCCCTTGATGGTTGATGTAAGCCACAGTTGTGATGTTGTCCGACTGAAATCTGATGAACCTCAGAGTTGCTAGCTGAGGCCAAGCCAGAAGAGCATTGAATATTGCTCTTAACTCCAGAATATTTATTGGGAGGAGTTTCTCCTCCTGAGTCCATGAACCCTGAGCCTTCAGGGAGTTCCAGACTGCACCCCAACCTAGAAGGCTGGCATCTGTTGTTACAATTGTCCAATCTGGTCTGCGAAAGGTCATACCCTTGGACAGATGGGCCCGAGATAACCACCAGAGAAGAGAATCTCTGGTTTCCTGATCCAGATTTAGTAGAGGGGACAAATCTGTGTAATCCCCATTCCACTGACTGAGCATGCATAATTGCAGCGGTCTGAGATGCACGCGCGCGAATGGCACTATGTCCATCGCCGCTACCATTAAGCCGATTACTTCCATGCACTGAGCCACCGTGGGGCGCGGAATGGAGTGAAGAACACGGCAAGCATTTAGAAGTTTTGATAACCTGGACTCCATCATGGTAAATTTTCATTTCTACAGAATCTATTAGAGTCCCTAGGAAGGAAACCCTTGTGAGAGGAGATAGAGAACTCTTTTCTTCGTTCACTTTCCACCCATTCGACCTCAGGAATGCCAGAACTATCTCTGTATGAGATTTGGCAATTTGAAAGCTTGACGCCTGTATCAGGATGTCGTCAAGGTAAGGAGCCACCGCTATGCCTCGCGGTCTTAGGACCACAAGAAGTGAGCCCTGAACCTTTGTAAAAATTCTTGGGGCTGTAGCCAACCCGAATGGAAGAGCTACAAATTGGTAATGCCTGTCTAGAAAGGCAAACCTCAGGAACTGATGATGATTCTTGTGAATCGGAATGTGAAGGTAAGCATCCTTTAAGTCCACTGTGGTCATGTACTGACCCTCTTGGATCATGGGTAAAATGGTTCGAATAGTTTCCATCTTGAATGACGGAACTCTGAGGAATATGTTTAGGATCTTTAAATCCAAAATTGGTCTGAAGGTTCCCTCTTTTTTGGGAACCACAAACAGATTTGAATAAAACCCCTGTCCTTGTTCCGTCCTCGGAACTGGATGGATCACTCCCATTACAAGGAGATCTTGTACGCAGCTTAGGAATGCCTCTTTCTTTATCTGGTTTGCAGATAATCTTGAAAGGTGAAATCTCCCTTGTGGAGAAGCTTGAAGTCCAGAAGATATCCCTGAGATATGATCTCCAACGCCCAGGGATCCTGAACATCTCTTGCCCACGCCTGGGCGAAGAGAGAGAGTCTGCCCCCTACTAGATCCGTTGTCGGATAGGGGGCCGCTCCTTCATGCTGTCTTAGAGGCAGCAGCAGGCTTTCTGGCCTGCTTGCCCTTGTTCCAGGACTGGTTAGGTTTCCAGGCCTGCTTGGATTGAGCAAAAGTTCCCTCTTGTTTTGAAGCAGAGGAAGTTGATGCTGCACCTGCCTTGAAATTTCGAAAGGCACAAAAATTAGACTGTTTGGCCTTTGATTTGGCCCTGTCCTGAGGAAGGGTATGACCCTTACCTCCAGTAATGTCAGCAATAATTTCTTTCAAACCAGGCCCGAATAAGGTCTGCCCCTTGAAAGGAATGTTGAGTAATTTAGACTTTGAAGTCACATCAGCTGACCAGGATTTGAGCCATAGCGCCCTACGCGCCTGGATGGCGAATCCGGAATTCTTAGCCGTTAGTTTAGTCAAATGAACAATGGCATCAGAAACAAATGAGTTAGCTAGCTTAAGAGTTCTAAGCTTGTCAACAATTTTAGTCAATGGAGCTGTATGGATGGCCTCTTCCAGGGCCTCAAACCAGAATGCCGCCGCAGCAGTGACAGGCGCAATGCATGCAAGGGGCTGTAAAATAAAACCTTGTTGAATAAACATTTTCTTAAGGTAACCCTCTAATTTTTTATCCATTGGATCCGAAAAAGCACAACTGTCCTCAATCGGGATAGTGGTACGCTTTGCTAAAGTAGAAACTGCTCCCTCCACCTTAGGGACAGTCTGCCATAAGTCCTGTGTAGTGGCATCTATTGGAAACATTTTTCTAAATATAGGAGGTGGGGAAAAGGGCACACCGGGCCTATCCCACTCCTTACTAATAATTTCTGTAAGCCTTTTAGGTATTGGAAAAACATCAGTACTCACCGGCACTGCATAGTATTTATCCAGCCTACACAATTTCTCTGGCACTGCAATTGTGTCACAGTCATTCAGAGCAGCTAATACCTCCCCAAGCAATACACGGAGGTTCTCAAGCTTAAATTTAAAATTAGAAATCTCTGAATCAGGTCTCCCCGATTCAGAGACGTCACCCACAGACTGAAGCTCTCCGTCCTCAGGTTCTGCATATTCTGACGCAGTATCAGACATGGCTCTTACAGCATCTACGCGCTCTGTATCTCGTCTAACCCCAGAGCTATCGCGCTTGCCTCTCAATTCAGGCAATCTGGATAATACCTCTGACAGGGTATTATTCATGATTGCAGCCATGTCCTGCAAAGTAATCGCTATGGGCGTCCCTGATGTACTTGGCGCCATATTAGCGTGCGTCCCTTGAGCGGGAGGCGAAGGGTCCGACACGTGGGGAGAGTTAGTCGGCATAACTTCCCCCTCAACAGACCCCTCTGGTGACAATTCTTTTATAGATAAAGACTGATCTTTACTGTTTAAGGTGAAATCAATACATTTAGTACACATTCTCCTATGGGGCTCCACCATGGCGTTTAAACATAATGAACAAGTATCCTCTCTTTCAGACATGTTTGTACAGACTAGCAATGAGACTAGAAAGCTTGGAAAACACTTTAAAGCAAGTTAACAAGCAATATAAAAAACGTTACTGTGCCTTTAAGAGAAACAAATTTTGACAAAATTTGAAATAACAGTGAAAAAAGGCAGTTACACTAACAAAATTTTTACAGTGTATGTAACAAGTCAGCAGAGCATTGCACCCACTTGCAAATGGATGATTAACCCCTTAATAACAAAAACAGAATAATAAATGACAAAAACGTTTTTTAAACACAGTCACAACTGCCACAGTCTACTGTGGTTGTTACCCTCCTCAAACACGACTTTGAAGCCTTTTGAGCCCTTCAGAGATGTCCTGTATCATGCAGAGGGAAGCTGAATGTCTCTGTCAGTATTTTTATCTGCACAGAAAAGCACTAAAAAAGGCCCCTCCCACTCATATTACAACAGTGGAAAGCCTCAGGAAACTGTTTCTAGGCAAAAATCAAGCCAGCCATGTGGAAAAAAACTAGGCCCCAATAAGTTTTGTCACCAAACATATATAAAAAACGATTAACATGCCAGCAAACGTTTTATATTACACTTTTATAAGAGTATGTATCTCTGTTAATAAGCCTGATACAAGTCGCTATCACTGCATTTAAGGCTTAACTTACATTAATCCGGTATCAGCAGCATTTTTCTAGCAAATTCCATCCCTAGAAATATGTTAACTGCACATACCTTATTGCAGGAAAACCTGCACGCCATTCCCTCTCTGAAGTTACCTCACTCCTCAGAATATGTGAGAACGGCAGTGGATCTTAGTTACTTCTGATAAGATCATAGAAATCACAGGCAGATTCTTCTTCTAATGCTGCCTGAGATGAAACAGTACACTCCGGTACCATTTAAAAATAACAAACTTTTGATTGAAGTTAAAAAACTAACTATAATACACCACTCTCCTCTTACTACGTCCATCTTTGTTGAGAGTTGCAAGAGAATGACTGGATATGGCAGTGAGGGGAGGAGCTATATAGCAGCTCTGCTGTGGGTGATCCTCTTGCAACTTCCTGTTGGGAAGGAGAATATCCCACAAGTAATGGATGATCCGTGGACTGGATACACTTAACAAGAGAAATAGTTATGCGTGAGAATATATTGGATTGCTTCTAAAATGAAGTCTTTTTGTATTTTCTCCACTCTCATCTTTGTCTAGATAATAGTCTACTGCCTCTAGACCATCTTTATGCCTTATGCTAGTATAGGGCAGACACGTTGCATGTTGCTAACAATAAATTATCTTCCCACTTTAAGTTCTTAAATAATCTTAATACCTGGTTTGTCTGTCAATCTGTCAGTCAGGAAACCTGGTTTGTCTGTCAATCTGCTCACCCAGGTCATCTCATCTGAATCGCCAATAAATAAAGATGGTCACCTATAGGCTCCTCTACACATCTTGTTTTTTTGTTTTTTTTATAGTAATTTTTCTTTTATTGAAAATATTTCACAAAATAAGACAGAAAGAAAAAAAGAAAAGACAAAAACAAGTCTCAAATGAAATATGCCACGCAGGGCAAGATGTCAGGTTTGATCAAGATACAAATATATATACATTAAATACAAAAAGAGGAAAAAAAAGAGTTAGTGACATTGACATAATATTGACAGACATTGACCGTTTATATTATTATAATAATGAGCTAAACTTAGTAGCCTATGTCTTTCGGTCGTCTTTAAATAAAAACTACGCTTAATATTTGCAAAGATGAAATATGACTGAACATAGAATCATAACTCAAATAGCGTAGACTAACTCGAACAAAATAACCATTGGGGCACAATTGAGGTTTGTAATACATAAATATCATCTTAGCTTAATAAACTTAAGCCGTAAGTATCCAAAAAAAAATAGATAACTTAACAGTCTAGAGTTCATCATTTTAACTTGAGAGAAGAAAAAAAAAAAAGAAAAAAAAAAGAAATAGTAAATTAAGTTCCTCCTCTCCCCCCAAGACCCCCCCCACCCCCCCCCGTCCCCTCCCCCCTCAGCCAGCGCCGAAGCTATCATTATGAATGATCATTACCTTAGTTCATAGCACTCCTATTCCCTATAACAGGAAATCCATGAAGCCGGAAATTCACCATGCAGTACAAGATCTGCAAAACTATCTGAGCTTAAAAATGGGGACAAAATACATTTTTGGATGGGTAGGGTATAGGACTTAATTATAGGTAACCAGTCCAAAATGAACTTTTTTATTTTTTTTTCATTAGAAGATTTAAGGTGAAAAGATTCAAAGATAATTTGATTCTGTATCTCTTGCGTAACCATGGCAAAGGAGGGTACATGCTTTGATTTCCAGTTTTTTGTGATAAGGTGTCTAATAGACATGATAATGGATACTAAGGTTTTTGATCTCAGGGGAGAATCAGTGACATGGATATTTAAAAAGATGATATTTTCTGAGTTAAATGAGACTACGGCGGCATAGTGTATTTTTAACCAGAAGGAGAGTTTATTCCACAATTGTTTTAATTTTGGACAATAATAAAACATGTGTAGAAGGTCTGCCTTGAGATATGTACATCGGGGGCATTTAGCAGATTGTGAGCTATACATTTTTGCCAGCCTAACAGGTGTTATATATGACCTATTTATGATCTTAAAGTGAGACTCTTTCCAGCTGGATGGAATTCGACATTTGTTTACTAGAGTACAACTAGCCTTTAATTCTCCAACTTCCAAGTTTGGACAATCTTGAGTCCATGAAGCAGAGATATCATTAAGACTGAGTAGATTCTGCTTATTGAGCATAATGTCATACATGAGAGAAATTGAAGTTGATCCCGTTTTATATTTCAGGATACATTTTTTGATATCAGACCATGCTAGGCCTCGATCCAGCTCCCAATTATGTTTATTGAGATAGTGTCTTATCTGGAAATAAGCAAACATATCCTGTCTGGAGAGGTCAAATTGCGTAACAAGAGACTCAAATGAACGTATGTAACCATCCTCATGAAAAATTTGATATAGATTAACGAGTCCTTTATCCGCCCATTTCTTAAAGGTTACCTGAGAGTAACCAGGGGAAAAATCAACCGTTCCAATTATTGGGAGTAATTCGGAGAAAGAGTAATCAACGCCAATAATTGAGCAGAATTTCTGCCAGGCTCTAATAATGTTATTTATAGTTATCAAACCCTTGATGTTATAGGGTAACTCCTTTGCTGGATAGTGCAAACTGGCTTTAACGGAAAAGGGGGTAATCATATAATTTTCCATTATCGAACATGAAAAGATATTTGTGTCAGCTAACCAGTCTATGGCAATTTTGGCTAAGCAGGCAATATTATAATATTGTATATTTGGCAACGCTAGTCCCGCGAAATCAAGTGAGTTCATTAATTTTTTAAATGCAATACGTGGTTTCTTATTTTTCCAGATAAATCTGGAGAAAAAAGAATATAATTTATGTTGGTCTATCGCAGGGATCAATAAAGGTAGGTTCTGAAGTGGATATAATAAACGAGGAAATATAATTGTCTTAATAAGGCTGACACGGGCTGATACCGATATAGGTAGAGGGGTCCAATTTTCTAGGTCAATTTGAATTTTCTTTATCAGAGGAGGAAAATTTAACTTATACCAGCAATTGGGGTTGGGATGAATATAAATGCCTAGATATTTAAGTGTTTCCGATATTTGGAACGGGAAGTTGAACTTAGCACGGCTATCTTTTTTGATCCACATTAGTTCACTTTTTTTTGAGTTGATTTTATAACCAGAAAATGAGCTGAAAGTACTTAGGCTATTTAAGACGGCAGGGATTTCTTGGGCAGGATCTCCTATAAATATCAATAAATCATCTGCATAGATTAGGAGTTTTAAAACTTGTGGGCCAATTCTAATACCGCTAATAGTGTCTCTAAGCCAAATTGCTAATGGTTCTAGAGCTATATTAAAAAGAAAAGGCGAGAGGGGGCAGCCTTGCCTAGTACCTCTACCTAATGTCAACGCGGGAGAGGTATTAGAGTTAACTAAAAGATATGAGATCGGGTTTCTATAGATATTGTGTATGAATCGAGTAAATTGATTTCTAAAGCCAAATTGTTCGAGCGCTCTAAAAAGATGATTCCAAGCGATTGCGTCAAACGCCTTTTCGGCGTCGAGGCTAATTAGGGCTTTATCTTGTTTCTCTTGTGTGGGTTGTGTTGGATCAGCATTATATATGTGATCTATACATGTTAAAACTTTGCGGATACTTTTTGAGGAATTCCTAGAGCTCATAAAGCCTGTTTGGTCGGGGTGTATTATTTTATCGAAAGAAATCGAGAGCCTGGAAGCTATAATTGAAGTTAATATTTTGTAATCTGTATTGAGAACAGATATAGGTCTGTAAGACGCAGGGTCTTCCGGGTCTTTATCTTTTTTAAGGATTAGGGAAATATTTGCAGCAGTAAAATTTTTTGAAATTGGTTGATCATTAGTGAAATAATTATTAAAAAGTTTTTCCAGGGACTCTACTATTTCCTCCGATAAAATTTTGAAGAATTCAGCTGGAATACCATCGGGACCCGCTGCCTTGTTTAATTTAGTCTTGGTTATAGCTTTTCTAATTTCCTCTTGAGTTATAGGGGCATTTAATATTGCTAAGTCTGTGTCTAACATTTTCGGGAGATTAATCCTGGACCAAAACCTATCTTCTTGGATTGTATCTGGTTCTATTCCTGTGTATAATTGTTGATAGTAAGTGTGAAAAAAGTTAACAATTTCATTCGGGTCCGAGTATCTTTGGATCCCTGCCTTTATAGCCAAAATATAATTTTTCTTTTTCCTATTTCTGGTTAGTTTAGCTAGGAATTTAGCGGAACAGCCATGAAAGCCTTTAAAAAGAAGATTATTTCTTGTTTCAACCTCTTGAATTTTTTGCTTTATTGCAATATCCCTTTCCTGCCTAGCTTCTATATATTTTTTCCAATTTTGATCATTACGCAGATTATTATACCTTTCATAAGCAATTTTGATTCGATTAGCTAATAGTATCTCTTGTGCGGCCGATTTCTTTTTTATAGTACTCAAATAGGCCTTTATCTCCCCTCTTATGACTGCTTTAGCAGTTTCCCAGAAAATCTCTATTTTATTAATATAGGTTATGTTGTTTTCACAATATTCTCTCCAGGTTTGTCTCAGCCAAATCTTAAATCTGGGATTATTATACAGATATTTAGGGAAATAAAATGTAGAATTATTACTCTTATGTTGGCTCAGAGAGGGAAACAGGATCGATATACTAGCATGGTCCGAGATGGCAATATCGTGTATCTGGGGGGTTAACCTAAATATAGATAGAGATTCTGATATTAAAATATAATCGATTCTCGAAAATGTCCTGTACGTTTTGGATTCACAAGTAAATTTCCGAGAGTCAGGATTTTTAATTCTCCAAATATCAACAAGTTTCATCTTGTTACAAAAGGATCTAAAATATTTGGCTTGCCGATCATATTCTTGTTTGTTTCTATTGTCAAATCTATCAAGATCAGCAGATAGAGACATGTTAAAATCACCCCCGACTATAACATTTTGGTTAATATGAGGAAATAGTTTAGACTGGATTAGTTTCCAGAATTTGGATGAAAATTTGTTAGGAGCATATATATTGCATAAGAATATTCTGGCCTCATGGATTTGAATTTGTACTAAGAGAAATCTAGCTTCTGGATCTCTTTCTATGTTCAAGATCTTATATGTCAGGTTTTTATTAATTAAAATTGCAACTCCATTTTTTCTGGAGACGCAGGGGGTCGCTATGACTTCCCCAACCCATTTAGACTGAAGTTTAGATATTTCAACATCTTTAAGGTGGGTTTCTTGTAGGAAAACAATTGAGGGGTTTAGTTTCCCCAATCTTTGAATAACTATTTTACGTTTTATTACTGAGGTTATTCCTCCTACATTCCAGGAGAGGAGCTTAAATTCCTCGACTGGATTAAATCCTATTGTGGCCATTAACTAAAATAGGGATATTTGATTTCAAACATATATATACCAACACCTGATGATTATAGAATGGGGGGGGGGACAGGGGGAGGGAGAGAGAGAGGAGAAGAAGGAGAGATAAGAGAGAGAGAGGGAAAAAAAAAAAAAAAAAAAAGAGGAAACAGAACAGGTAATATACAAAACTTAAAATTTACATTAGGAGCCATCTGATAGATATTTCTGCGCTTCTTCTACAGAGCCAAGAGATATCCTGTTACCTTCCTTCAATATTATAATCTTTGCAGGATAAACCATCCGTGCATTTTCTCCTTTATTAATCAATTGGGTACAGAAGGGGGCCATACTTTTTCTCTTGAGAGCAGTTTCATTAGAGAAATCCTGAAATAACAGAATCTTCTTGCTTGCTATAGTGAATGTTTCTATTTTCTTAAATAGTTTAAGGATTTGAAGTTTATCCTGAAATCTAAGGGTTTTAAAGATACAGATTCTATTTCTAGGTGATCCATCTTGATTGACCCTTCTGGGGCCTATTCGATGGGCTCTTTCTATTGACAGGGGGAGAAGGTGGGGGGAGAACCCTAGAGCTTGTGGGAGGACCATAGAGGAGAAGTGCAGCAGGTCCTCAAATTCTGGGGTATCGGGTAAGCCGACAATTCTAATGTTATTACGCCTGGAGCGATCTTCCAGATCCTCCAGGCGATTTTGTAGATTACAAATTTTGTCACCTTGTTTTTGTAATATATTTTCTTGTGTGTTTACCAGATCTTCTAAGTCTGAAATTCTGGTTTCAGCCTCAGTGATTCTAGAAGCGAACTGTTTCACTTCTGAGGAGATTACCTCCAACCTAGATGTAATATTTGATAGATCTTTTTTGATAACATCAAATTGGGGTATAAACAATTGACTTAGCTGGGTTATCAATGATTGTGTATCAAGAGGGTTTATCTGGGTTTCTGGGGAGGAGTCTGTACTAACCTCCATTAGTTTATTATTTTTTTTCTCCTTAGTTTTGGCAGGCATTATGGGTGAATTGTGTTTCACCTGGGTGACAAATTTTTCCATTAAGTGAAAATAGCAGATATCCAATCTTATAAGTGATTCTTAGTGTTATTGTGCCTAAAAAAAAAAAAAAAATAAGGAAACGTGTAATACCCTGAATAGGGGGAGTGATATCAAAAAATGTTTAAAACAAAAAGAAATAGTGTTGTGTATCTAGACCAAAAAATGAGTTTAAGTGCATGTGTGTTTTTTTTTTTGTTTTTTTCCAATAGTGAAGTGTTTTTAAAGCCTGCTAGAGTTAGATGACGAAATACAATGGGGGAGCAACAGATTTTGCTAGGTCTCTTCAGTGTCTACTAGACTGACAGCTCTGGGCTTCAAAGTGGCAGTGGGAGAATATGTAAGTAATATGGGTGACAGAGTAGTAGTACTGCTTGTGCAATAACAGATATGTGTGTTTTCAGATTAGAAGTCACAATATGTCTAATACCTTCGGGAAAACTTTATATGTCAATTGATAACAGATTCTACAGCCAGTGTATCAGCAATATATTAATTATCCTTATAAACCAAAGGATGGATCATGGGTAGATAAGAACCAGGGAAAACAACTGAACAAATACCCCAGGATACAGGGCCCGGACAGCAGCTGCTAAGATCTGACACTCCCAGTTACAAATTTATATATGTTATTAGTTTCTGCGCCAAGATTACTAGATACCTCAAATAAGAACAGTGCAATTGGTTTAACACCTGTACAGAACTTCTATTGTAATATAAGCATTTTCTATCAAAGCAATATGATTATAGACATAATTTTTATATGACTTTTTAACTTCAGATATCTAACAAGAACAAAAAAAAAAAAAAAAAAAAAAAAGACAAATAAATAAAAAAATGCAGAGAAAGTCATAGATGATAACAACCCAATGCACAGGGAAAAAAATGAACTAGAGTCAATTCAGTTTATGCTGAAAATTTCAAAAAGGCAAAGTCATAATAAGGGCCAGAATGGCTCAGATACTTGCGTAGCCCAGGATAGAACAGGAACTTCTTCTTTTGTAGTAGGGGTATGTAAGGTCCAACTGATAACGTCGTGTGAGAAGAGGAGAATGATACTTATGCACAGCTAGCCGATTGGAGAGCAATAATGTAGCCACTACCTCGTGGTAAGGTAAGGAGAGCCGGACCAGGCCGGCAAATTGTAGCTTTCCTTGACGGGATGTCTCCCTGCCCGGCGCCTCTCTTTGATCCGGCCCCAGTTCCGTCAGGGGGAAAGCTTGAGGGGCTTAAGGTAGAAAGCTGGAAACGAGAAGTTCTTCTTATGTACAGTTAGCCAGATGAAAAGCAATAGAGTTACCACTTCCTAGCGGTAGAGTAAGGAGAGCCGGTCAGGTCAGTAGGTTGTAGCTCTTCCTTATCAGAATGTGTCCCTGCCCGATGCCTCTCTTTAGTCCATCAACACCTCTGACCGGAGAAAGATTTAACCGGCTTGATGTGGGCAGCAGGTAGCAGGGGTTTCTTTATAGGTCGTCTGCGTCTTTTACATGATATGCGCACTGTCTAGCGCCATCTCTCAGCCTTTCTTCACTCCCTCAGGGGAGCCGGGCAGCAGAGTGATCTCCCGCTCTAAATTAGCAGGTCGTAGATTTTCGCTGAGGCCGGCTACGTCGGCACTGTGTACGGTACCTGTATCTCTTTAGTGGACCTGCGGCTATTGTTGCTTTGCCGGTCAGTATTGGAGCTGTGGCCTTTTTTTTTCTGTAGAGAGCACTTTTTCTTGAGTGCTATAGCGATTAGGCTCGCTTTAGTGTGGCGTCTATCTGATGACTCTAGACGCAATGGGACCTTCGTCGGTGTATCTCCGGTGGACCTGAAGGGCTCCAGCACACAAGCTGCGGCCGTGGCGAGTCGGCCTAACGCCACTCAGGGACTTCTGTGCCAGTGAGCCGGGTCCCGGCTCGGTATCCGCTCGGAAATTGGTCCTCCTTCCCGGCAAGGATAGCGGCACTGCGGCTTGATAGAAACGCTTAGCTGGCGAGTCGGGCTCCAGCCTGCCTAACTCTCTAAGCTCCGCCCCGGAAGTCCCTCTACACATCTTGTTAGTTACAAAGGTCTTGTACAATTTGTGTACCCACATTGTATACTTTATATAGTTCAGACAAAAAATAAAAGCCTTCCAAACCTCATGGAAAATCTTCCCAATCACAGGATAACAAACAAAGATTCAACTACAGAAACAGAAGAAACATCTCTAAGAACTAACCGTTCAATAGACGCAGATAAGGCGACCTGTACATCTGAATCGACCAAGATGGAACAAACAAAATTCCTGCTGAACTATCCAGCTTGATTCTAGCAATCACCTTTGGAGGAAGAAGATATAGACTAAATGAAAAAACAAGGATCTATAAGAGCCTACACAATCTTTTCCTGAAGATCCCTGAACCTCACAAAAAAACAAAAAACTGAGAAGCTAGATGACCAACAAATCAAATCTCTCTCTGGGAAACCCCAAAGAATAATAATCTAACAGAAAACCTCCAGATAAAGAAAGCATTCCCCTGAATACAGGAACTGACCACTGAGAAAATCTGCTTCCCAGTTACTCACCCCTAAAAAACAAACTGCAGAGATTGTCCTCTGCCCAGGAAAGAATGTGAGATGCTTCCCTCATGGCTAAGGAACTGTGAGTTCCCCTAAATGATTGATACATGACAGTGAGTGAAAAACACAGAGGAAACTCTGTTTCAAACAGGCACCGACTCTGAAGAACCTTACACAAATTACACAAGTTCAAAAACATTTAATGGTAACCTCACCTGCCAAGGAGACCACACTCACTGTGCTCTCTCTTTCTGAGGAATCAAATGAACATCTTTATTCTTCAACCACCTCCAGTGGAGGCAAAGTAAAGACTGAGGTATGTGCAAGGTGGGAGGGGTTTTATAGGGCTCTTGGGGTTTGGGAAACTTTTCCTCCTCCTAGTGGTAATTCCCAGGAGTAATGGATTGTGGACTCTAACCACTTGTATGAAAGAAAGTTAAATTTTCAGCTCCATGTTTGTAGAAGCTTGCTACATTAGTGCCACAGTAACCAGGTGCACAGGGAAATAATGGAGGTAGGCTGGGCCATATTATTTTAGCTGCTAGTATTGTCTCTGTCCTGCACTTATGATTTTAGGAATGAAAACTTCTGTATCACAGCTCTCAGATTACATAGCTCACAGACAGCATCAGTGACTCCCTGGCTGTTAGGGTATAAATAACACTAAATACTAATAATTTGCCCATAGGAGAGCTTAATGAATTCATGATCAGAGTCTCATATTTCCTACCTTTTACATTTTGCAGAGTATTCAATTATATAATTTTCAATGTGTGAAAAGTTTAGTCAGGTCTCCTCTAAAAAGTTTTATTTCATTGTTGTAATTAGAGAACAGATCCCGATGTTCTCTTACTTAGGTGACCATTTGGTCTTACAATACTTTACAGATTCTGTATCTTTGTCTGGGTCTAGTGTCCTTGTTATTCATCCCCTGTTATTCCCCATAGTGTTCAGCTACTAAAAGAAGGGCCCAAGAGAGGAGTTATTAGGAGGGAAACTTCTTTTTGTGTCATCTTATAATTTGGGGAGGTTAAACAAAAACTCTCAATGTAATATTGAATTTTGAGTTAGTTTTTTTGCTTTGGGCTAGTTAAATGTATTCTTGGTGTAGTTTACATCTTATGCGGTTTCTGTTACTGATATTATATGTACAAGAATGTAAACGTCTGTGTTTGTTTACCGGTGTAACTCTAAAACCTCAAATAAAAAGAAAATTAGAGAGAGAAAAAGTAGCAAAGAAAGTAACAGTTTTGTTAAAGGGCCATAATACCCAAATGTTTAAACACTTGAAAATGATTAAGCATAGCTGTAAAAAGCTGACTAGAAAATATCCCCTGAGCATCTCTATGTAAAAAAGAAAGATATTTTACCTCAAAAGTTCCTCAGTAGCCACATCCCATTGTAAAGGACTTCTAAGCAGCAAATCAGTATGTCTGTCCCGGGACAGCCGAAGGATTGAGCCTTGTGCACTCTCATCTTATTTCCCTATTCAGTTTAAGGAAGTTTACAATGAAATCTCATGAGAGTTAAGTCAAATCTCATGAGATCACAGTAAAAGAGTTCATGACCTCAGCACTGCTGATGCTGATTGGCTGCTGTTCATTTCTTCATTGTTTTATTTTTTTTCACCTGCAGCTGGGCTGCAGCTGAGTATAACTTGTTACACAGAACTTACTCTGCTGAGCTGAGGAGAATGTGAGGTAAAATCAGTTTCAAGTGATTTAGCATATGAGTATTATGTCCCTTTAATAGAAGGGGTGGGCAGGAGGGCTGGCTTTGTGTCTGTTTCCATTTCATTTTTGAAGTGATCAGCAATAATTTGAGCAGTGAGTTTAATAGGGGGTGGATGAGCAGGTGGATGTAGGAGGGAGGTAATGGTTGAAGAGCGCCTTCTGGTGTTAGATATAACGAGGGAGGAGTTGTTTGGCCAGGTTAAGGGCAGTGTTGTATGAGCTGAGGATACATTTATGATGCAGGAAATCAGCAGAGCTGCCTTTTTCTCAACTGATGTTCAGTAAAGATAGCTCTATTTGGTGTGCCATTGTTGGCGAAACAGTGGAAGACACAACTTTGTCACATGTTGATTTTAGTGCTGAATTAGACTGTAAGGCCACAGTGTATAGGCACAAGAGGGATGCAATGTTAGAAAGTAGAGGTTTAGTTTCAAAGAAAAGACTGGGGATCCAAGTCATTTAAGTTTCTGTAAGGTATCAGTTTGTTGGGGGTTGATGGAAATGCTGCAGTTAGAGTAAGAGAGAACGTTAGTAGATAGTGGTTAGAGAGAGGAATAGGGAAGTTAGAAAACATGGAAATGGAAAAGAGATTGCTGAAGACCAGGTCAACCAACATTCACGTTAGGATTGTCAATGGGTATGTTGAAGCCACCTAAGATGAGAAAAGTTGCGTTACAAGAGAGGACATGTGGAATCCAGGCTTCAAAGTAGCCAACAAACTGATACTGGACCAGGAGGCCAATAAACAACAGCAACACAGAGCTACAGAGGAGAAGAGGCAGATAACTAAGTTCAAAATATTAGAAAGAAAGGAATGGGGTGAAGGAATGAAGTGGAAGTATGGAGACAGAAGAATGCCCACTTCCCCTCCTTGTCTGTCTCCTGGTGTGGGAGTGTGAATAAAGTGCAGGCTGCCATAGGACAGAGGATGAATTATACTGAGTCATCCAGAGCGAGAGAGGCACAGGGTTAAGGCCATGTTGTCCCGCAGTCACATTATGCAGTAGGCACATACTGCTATTGGCTAAGAGGTGGAAACGTCATTTCATTGAAAAACATAATTTATGCTTACCTGATAAATTTATTTCTCTTGTAGTGTATCCAGTCCACGGATCATCCATTACTTATGGGATATTAACTCCTCCCCAACAGGAAGTGCAAGAGGATTCACCCAGCAGAGCTGCTATATAGCTCCTCCCCTAACTGCCATTACCAGTCATTCGACCGAAAACATGCAGAGAAAGGAAAACCATAGGGTGCAGTGGTGACTGTAGTTTAATGGAAAAATTACCTGCCTTAAAGTGACAGGGCGGGCCGTGGACTGGATACACTACAAGAGAAATAAATTTATCAGGTAAGCATAAATTATGTTTTCTCTTGTTAAGTGTATCCAGTCCACGGATCATCCATTACTTATGGGATACCAATACCAAAGCTAAAGTACACGGATGACGGGAGGGACAGGCAGGCTCTTTATACGGAAGGAACCACTGCCTGAAGAACCTTTCTCCCAAAAACAGCCTCCGAAGAAGCAAAAGTGTCAAATTTGTAAAATTTGGAAAAAGTATGAAGAGAAGACCAAGTTGCAGCCTTGCAAATCTGTTCAACAGAAGCCTCATTCTTAAAGGCCCAAGTGGAAGCCACAGCTCTAGTAGAATGTGCTGTAATTCTTTCAGGAGGCTGCTGTCCAGCAGTCTCATAGGCTAACCGTATTATGCTACGAAGCCAAAAGGAGAGAGAGGTAGCCGAAGCTTTTTGACCTCTCCTCTGACCAGAATAAACGACAAACAGGGAAGACGTTTGTCGAAAATCCTTAGTTGCCTGTAGATAAAATTTCAGGGCACGGACTACATCTAGATTGTGTAGCAGACGTTCCTTTTTCGAAGAAGGATTAGGACACAAAGATGGAACCACAATCTCTTGATTGATATTCCTGTTAGTGACCAGCTTAGGTAGGAACCCAGGTTTAGTACGCAGGAACCGGATGGATCACTCCCATTAATAAAAGATCTTGTACGCAGCGTAGAAACGCCTCTTTCTTTATTTGGTTTGTTGACAACCTTGACAGATGAAATCTCCCTCTTGGGGGAGAGAATTTGAAGTCTAGAAGGTATCCCTGAGATATGATCTCTAACGCCCAGGGATCCTGGACATCTCTTGCCCAAGCCTGGGCGAAGAGAGAAAGTCTGCCCCCCACTAGATCCGTTCCCGGATCGGGGGCCCTCGATTCATGCTGTCTTAGGGGCAGCAGCAGGTTTCCTGGCCTGCTTGCCCTTGTTCCAGGACTGGTTAGGTCTCCAGCCTTGTCTGTAGCGAGCAACAGCTCCTTCCTGTTTTGGTGCAGAGGAAGTTGATGCTGCTCCTGCTTTGAAATTACGAAAGGAACGAAAATTAGACTGTCTAGCCTTAGGTTTGGCTCTGTCTTGAGGCAGGGCATGGCCTTTACCTCCTGTAATGTCAGCGATAATTTCTTTCAACCCGGGCCCGAATAAGGTCTGCCCTTTGAAAGGTATATTAAGCAATTTAGATTTAGAAGTAACGTCAGCTGACCAGGATTTTGGCCACAGTGCTCTGCGTGCCTGAATGGCGAATCCGGAATTCTTAGCCGTAAGTTTAGTTAAATGTACTACGGCATCTGAAATAAATGAGTTAGCTAACTTAAGGGCTTTAAGCTTGTGTGTAATCTCATCTAATGGAGCTGATTCAAGTGTCTCTTCCAGAGACTCAAACCAAAATGCTGCTGCAGCCGTGACAGGCGCAATGCATGCAAGAGGTTGCAATATAAAACCTTGTTGAACAAACATTTTCTTAAGGTAACCCTCTAACTTTTTATCCATTGGATCTGAAAAGGCACAGCTATCCTCCACCGGGATAGTGGTACGCTTAGCTAAAGTAGAAACTGCTCCCTCCACCTTAGGGACCGTTTGCCATAAGTCCCGTGTGGTGGCGTCTATTGGAAACATCTTTCTAAATATCGGAGGGGGTGAGAACGGCACACCGGGTCTATCCCACTCCTTAGTAACAATTTCAGTAAGTCTCTTAGGTATAGGAAAAACGTCAGTACTCGCCGGTACCGCAAAATATTTATCCAACCTACATATTTTCTCTGGTATTGCAACTGTGTTACAATCATTCAGAGCCGCTAACACCTCCCCTAGTAATACACGGAGGTTTTCCAGCTTAAATTTAAAATTTGAAATATCTGAATCCAGTTTGTTTGGATCAGAACCGTCACCCGCAGAATGAAGCTCTCCGTCCTCATGTTCTGCAAATTGTGACGCAGTGTCTGACATGGCCCTAATATTATCAGCGCACTCTGTTCTCACCCCAGAGTGATCACGCTTACCTCTTAGTTCTGGTAATTTAGCCAAAACTTCAGTCATAACAGTAGCCATATCCTGTAATGTGATTTGTAATGGCCGCCCAGATGTACTCGGCGCTACAATATCACGCACCTCCCGAGCGGGAGATGCAGGTACTGACACGTGAGGCGAGTTAGTCGGCATAACTCTCCCCTCGTTGTTTGGTGAAATATGTTCAATTTGTACAGATTGACTTTTATTTAAAGTAGCATCAATACAGTTAGTACATAAATTTATATTGGGCTCCACTTTGGCTTTAGCACATATAGCACAGATATCTTCCTCTGAATCAGACATGTTTAACACACTAGCAAATAAACTAGCAACTTGGAAATACTTTTCAAGTAATTTACTATAATATGAAAACGTACTGTGCCTATAAGAAGCACAGAAAAAGTTATGACAGTTGAAAATTAATAAACTGAAAAGTTATAGCATCAAATCTTTGTAAAAAACACAATTTTAGCAAAGGATTGCTCCCATTAGCAAAGGATAACTAACCCTGATAGCAGAAAAAAAAAAAAAAAAAAAATACAGAAATAAACGTTTTTTTATCACAGTCAACTACAATCTCACAGCTCTGCTGTGAGTGATTACCTCCCTCAAAACAAGTTTTGAAGACCCCTGAGTTCTGTAGAGATGAACCGGATCATGCAGGGAAGACAATAAACTTCTGACTGAATTTTTTGATGCGTAGCAAAAGCGCCAAAAAAGGCCCCTCCCCCTCACACATAACAGTGAGAGAGATCAGTAAACTGTCATAAATTAAATAAAACGACTGCCAAGTGGAAAAAAATAGTGCCCAAAACATTTTTTCACCCAGTACCTCAGAAAATTAAACGATTTTACATGCCAGCAAAAAATGTTTAACATTAATAAATTGAGTTTTATTAAAAAGCCTGTTGCTAGTCCCTGCAAATTAGGCTAAAGTTTTATGCATACAGTATAATTCCAGTGAAGTGCCATTCCCCAGAATACTGAAGTGTAAAATATACATACATGACAGCCTGATACCAGTTGCTGCTACTGCATTTAAGGCTGAGTTTACATTATATCGGTATGGCAGAATTTTCTCATCAATTCCATTGTCAGAAAATAATAAGCTGCTACATACCTCTTTGCAGATTAATCTGCCCGCTGTCCCCTGATCTGAAGTTTACCTCTCCTCAGATGGCCGAGAAACAGCAATATGATCTTAACTACTCCGGCTAAAATCATAGAAAACTCAGGTAGATTCTTCTTCAAATTCTACCAGAGAAGGAATAACACACTCCGGTGCTATTATAAAATAACAAACTTTTGATTGAAGGTATGAAACTAAGTATAATCACCACAGTCCTCTCACACATCCTATCTATTCGTTGGGTGCAAGAGAATGACTGGTAATGGCAGTTAGGGGAGGAGCTATATAGCAGCTCTGCTGGGTGAATCCTCTTGCACTTCCTGTTGGGGAGGAGTTAATATCCCATAAGTAATGGATGATCCGTGGACTGGATACACTTAACAAGAGAAAACTAAGTAGTGTTGTGGGTCACTTTTATTTTTTAGTGATGATAAATCCAAGCATTTTTGAAATGCTAGAATTTTCTATCACTTTAAGATAGTGCAAAGGCAGTTATACTGGGTGAAGCTGGAGGAGAGACGCAAAAGCTGAAGGCTGTGTACAGAGTGAGGATCAGGGCAGGAAGAACAGGTTCAGTGATCAGGTACAGGGTGTGGATCAGGGCAGGCGGCACAGGTTCAGTGGTCTGGTACAGGGTGAGCATCAGGGCAGGAAGCACAGGTTCAGTGGTCAGGTACAGGCTGTGGATCAGGGCAGGAAGAACAGGTTCAGTGGTCAGGTACGGGGTGTGGATCAGGGCAGGCGCCACAGGTTCAGTGGTTAGGTACAAGGTGTGGATCAGGGCAGGAAGAACAGGTTCAGTGATCAGGTACAGGGTGTGGATCAGGGCAGGAAGAACAGGTTCAGTGATCAGGTACAGGGTGTGGATCAGGGCAGGCGGCACAGGTTCAGTGGTCAGGTACAGGGTGAGGATCAGGGCAGGCGGCACAGGTTCAGTGGTCAGGTACAGGGTGAGGATCAGGGCAGGCGGCACAGGTTCAGTGGTCAGGTACGGAGTGTGGATCAGGGCAGGCGCCACAGGTTCAGTGGTCAGGTACAAGGTGTGGATCAGGGCAGGCGCCACAGGTTCAGTGGTCAGGTACAAGGTGCGGATGAGGGAAGGCGGCACAGGTTCAGTGGTCAGGTACAAGGTGTGGATCAGGGCAGGAAGAACAGGTTCAGTGGTCAGGTACAAGGTGTAGATCAGGGCAGGCGGCACAGGTTCAGTGGTCAGGTACAAGGTGTGGATCAGGGCAGGCGGCACAGGTTCAGTGGTCTGGTACAAGGTGTGGATCAGGGCAGGCGGCACAGGTTCAGTGGTCAGGTACAAGGTGTAGATCAGGGCAGGCGGCACAGGTTCAGTGGTCAGGTTCAAGGTGTGGATCAGGGCAGAAAGAACAGGTTCAGTGGTCTGGCATAGGGTGAGAATCAGGGCAGGTAGCACAGGTTCAGTGGTCAGGTACAGGGTGAGGATCAGGGCAGGCGGAACAGGTCCAGTGGTCAGGTACGGGGTGTGGATCAGGGCAGGCGCCACAGCTTCAGTGGTCAGGTACAAGGTGTGGATCAGGGCAGGAAGAACAGGTTCAGTGGTCAGGTACAAGGTGTGGATCAGGGCAGGCGGCACAGGTTCAGTGGTCAGGTACGGGGTGTGGATCAGGGCAGGCGCCACAGGTTCAGTGGTCAGGTACAAGGTGTGGATCAGGGCAGGAAGAACAGGTTCAGTGGTCAGGTACAAGGTGTGGATCAGGGCAGGCGGCACAGGTTCAGTGGTCAGGTACAAGGTGTGGATCAGGGCAGAAAGAACAGGTTCAGTGGTCAGGTACAAGGTGTAGATCAGGGCAGGCGGCACAGGTTCAGTGGTCAGGTACAAGGTGTGGATCATGGCAGGCGGCACAGGTTCAGTGGTCAGGTACAAGGTGTGGATCAGGGCAGGAAGAACAGGTTCAGTGGTCAGGTACAAGGTGTGGATCAGGGCAGGAAGAACAGGTTCAGTGGTCAGGTACAAGGTGTGGATCAGGGCAGGCGGCACAGGTTCAGTGGTCAGGTACAAGGTGTGGATCAGAGCAGGCGGCACAGGTTCAGTGGTCAGGTACAAGGTGTGGATCAGGGCAGGCGGCACAGGTTCAGTGGTCAGGTACAAGTTGTGGATCAGGGCAGGCGGCACAGGTTCAGTGGTCTGGTACAGGGTGAGGATCAGGGCAGCTGGCACAGGTTCAGTGGTCTGGTACAGGGTGAGGATCAGGGCAGGCGGCACAGGTTCAGTGGTCAGGTACAGAATGTGGATCAGGGCAGGCAGCACAGGTTCAGTGGTCAGGTACAAGGTGTGGATCAGGGCAGGTAGCTCAGGTTCAGTGGTCTGGCATAGGGCGAGGATCAGGGCAGGCGGCACAGGTTCAGTGGTCTAGTAAAGGGTGAGAATCAGGGCAGACGGCACAGGTTCAGTGGTCAGGTACAAGGTGTGGATAATAACTAATGCACAGCACCAACCCACCTGAATTTAGATATTAATGGATTCATAGCGCAATTATAATAGACTACATAAGGAACGCTATAAGAATATCAAATAATTTGTGGGGATTGCCACCTAGTTAGTGCCATTGTTAACTTTTTTGTGTAGGCACAGGTTCAGTGGTCTGGTAAAAGGTGTGGATCAGGGCAGGTGGCACAGGTTCAGTGGTTGGTACAGGGTGAGGATCAGGGCAGGTGGCACAGGTTCAGTGGTCTGGTACAGGGTGAGGATCAGGGCAGGTAGCACAGGTTCAGTGGTAAGGTAAAAGGTGTGGATCAGGGCAGGTGGCACAGGTTAAGTGGTCTGGTACAGGGTAAGGATCAGGGCAGGCGGCACAGGTTCAGTGGTCTGGTACAGGGTGAGGATCAGGGCAGGCGGCACAGGTTCAGTGGTCAGGTAAAAGGTGTTGATCAGGGCAGGTGGCACAGGTTCAGTGGTCTGGTAGAAGGTGAGGATCGGGGCAGGTGGCACAGGTTCAGTGCTCTGGTACAGAGTGAGGATCGGGGCAGGCGGCACAGGTTCAGTGGTCTCATACATGGTGAGGATCGGGGCAGGTGGCACAGGTTCAGTGGTCTGGTACATGGTGAGGATCGGGGCAGGTGGCACAGGTTCAGTGGTCTGGTACATGGTGAGGATCGGGGCAGGTGGCACAGGTTCAGTGGTCTGGTACATGGTGAGGATCGGGGCAGGTGGCACAGGTTCAGTGGTCTGGTACATGGTGAGGATCGGGGCAGGTGGCACAGGTTCAGTGGTCTGGTACATGGTGAGGATCGGGGCAGGTGGCACAGGTTCAGTGGTCTGGTACAGGGTGAGGATCAGGGCAGGCGGCACAGGTTCAGTGGTCTGGTACAGGGTGAGGATCAGGGCAGGCGGCACAGGTTCAGTGGTCTGGTACAGGTTGAGGATCAGGGCAGGCGGCACAGGTTCAGTGGTCTGGTACAGGGTGAGGATCAGGGCAGGCGGCACAGGTTCAGTGGTCTGGTACAGGGTGAGGATCAGGGCAGGTGGCACAGGTTCAGTGGTCTGGTACATGGTGAGGATCAGGGCAGGCGGCACAGGTTCAGTGGTCTGGTACAGGATGAGGATCAGGGCAGGCGGCACAGGTTCAGTGGTCTGGTACAGGTTGAGGATCAGGGCAGGCGGCACGGGTTCAATGGACTGGTACAGGACAAGGATCAGGGCAGGCGGCACGGGTTCAGTGGTCAGGTACAGGGTGAGGATCAGGGCAGGCGGCACAGGTTCAGTGGTCTGGTACATGGTGAGGATCGGGGCAGGTGGCACAGGTTCAGTGGTCTGGTACATGGTGAGGATCGGGGCAGGTGACACAGGTTCAGTGGACTGGTACAGGGTGAGGATCAGGGCAGGCGGCACAGGTTCAGTGGTCTGGTACAGGGTGAGGATCAGGGCAGGCGGCACAGGTTCAGTGGTCAGGTAAAAGGTGTTGATCAGGGCAGGTGGCACAGGTTCAGTGGTCTGGTAGAAGGTGAGGATCGGGGCAGGTGGCACAGGTTCAGTGCTCTGGTACAGAGTGAGGATCGGGGCAGGCGGCACAGGTTCAGTGGTCTCATACATGGTGAGGATCGGGGCAGGTGGCACAGGTTCAGTGGTCTGGTACATGGTGAGGATCGGGGCAGGTGGCACAGGCTCAGTGGTCTGGTACATGGTGAGGATCAGGGCAGGCGGCACAGGTTCAGTGGTCTGGTACAGGGTGAGGAACAGGGCAGGCGGCACAGGTTCAGTGGTCTGGTACATGGTGAGGATCGGGGCAGGTGGCACAGGTTCAGTGGTCTGGTACATGGTGAGGATCGGGGCAGGTGGCACAGGTTCAGTGGACTGGTACAGGACAAGGATCAGGGCAGGCGGCACGGGTTCAGTGGTCAGGTACAGGGTGCGGGTCTGATACTTGTAGTAACACAAGTTTACATCCTACGTGACCACAATAAGCAGAAGATACATCTAGGGCCACACAGTGACATTTGCCCTGGAATCAAAAAGTGCTTGGTTAACTTGGATTTAGATTGGAGCAGGAGTTTTTCATTAGTTCTCCCCAAGGTAAATAGCCACAGTATGCACATCCTACCATAAAACGACAAACATGTTTGGGGCCAAAAGAGGTCTCGCCAAGAATCTCTAATTAGCCTGAATTTCCATCTGTGAGGAACTGGTGGTTTCCATATCAGTTGTTTTCATCAAAGCCAACAAACAGATAGTTGCACACCCACCTGTGATACCGTGATGGCACATTTCTTGGCAAGTTCTTCTTTGGCTTCCTCACTGGGGTACGGGTTGCTGAGGTGGGAATAAAAATATTCATTGAGGATCTCTGTAGCTTGCTTGTTGAAGTTTCTTCTCTTCCTCCTGAAACAAAAAAATTCAGAGTTCATAACACAACCCCAAGTACCTTCATAGTGAGCAACACATATGTAGCACACATTCCTCCAACACATATGTAGCACACATTCCTCCAACACATATGTAGCACACATTCCTACAACACATATGTAGCACACATTCCTACAACACATATGTAGCACACATTCCTCCAACACATATGTAGCACACATTCCTCCAACACATATGTAGCACACATTCCTCCAACACATATGTAGCACACATTCCTCCAACACACATATGTAGCACACATTCCTCCAACACATATGTAGCACACATTCCTCCAACACACATATGTAGCACAGATTCCTCCAACACACATATGTAGCACACATTCCTACAACACATATGTAGCACACATTCCTCCAACACACATATGTAGCACAGATTCCTCCAACACACATATGTAGCACACATTCCTACAACACATATGTAGCACACATTCCTCCAACACACATATGTAGCACACATTCCTACAACACATATGTAGCACACATTCCTACAACACACATATGTAGCACACATTCCTCCAACACACATATGTAGCACACATTCCTCCAACACATATGTAGCACACATTCCTCCAACACATATGTAGCACACATTCCTCCAACACACATATGTAGCACACATTCCTCCAACACATATGTAGCACACATTCCTCCAACACACATATGTAGCACACATTCCTCCAACACACATATGTAGCACACATTCCTCCAACACACATATGTAGCATACATTCCTCCAACACATATGTAGCACACATTCCTCCAACACACATATGTAGCACACATTCCACCAACACATATGTAGCACACATTCCTCCAACACACACATGTAGCACACATTCCACCAACACATATGTAGCACACATTCCTCCAACACATATGTAGCACACATTCCTCCAACACACATATGTAGCACACATTCCTCCAACACACATATGTAGCACACATTCCTCCAACACATATGTAGCACACATTCCTCCAACACACATATGTAGCACACATTCCTCCAACACATATGTAGCACACATTCCTCCAACACACATATGTAGCACACATTCCACCAACACATATGTAGCACACATTCCTCCAACACACATATGTAGCACACATTCCTCCAACACACATATGTAGCACACATTCCTCCAACACATATGTAGCACACATTCCTCCAACACACATATGTAGCACACATTCCTCCAACACACATATGTAGCACACATTCCTCCAACACACATATGTAGCACACATTCCTCCAACACATATGTAGCACACATTCCTCCAACACACATATGTAGCACACATTCCTCCAACACACATATGTAGCACACATTCCTACAACACATATGTAGCACACATTCCTCCAACACACATATGTAGCACACATTCCTACAACACATATGTAGCACACATTCCTACAACACACATATGTAGCACACATTCCTCCAACACACATATGTAGCACACATTCCTCCAACACATATGTAGCACACATTCCTCCAACACACATATGTAGCACACATTCCTCCAACACATATGTAGCACACATTCCTCCAACACACATATGTAGCACACATTCCTCCAACACATATGTAGCACACATTCCTCCAACACACATATGTAGCACACATTCCTCCAACACATATGTAGCACACATTCCTCCAACACACATATGTAGCACACATTCCTCCAACACACATATGTAGCACACATTCCTCCAACACACATATGTAGCACACATTCCTCCAACACACATATGTAGCACACATTCCTCCAACACACATATGTAGCACACATTCCTCCAACACACATATGTAGCACACATTCCTCCAACACATATGTAGCACACATTCCTCCAACACACATATGTAGCACACATTCCTCCAACACATATGTAGCACACATTCCTCCAACACACATATGTAGCACACATTCCACCAACACATATGTAGCACACATTCCTCCAACACACATATGTAGCACACATTCCACCAACACACATATGTAGCACACATTCCTCCAACACACATATGTAGCACACATTCCACCAACACATATGTAGCACACATTCCTCCAACACACATATGTAGCACACATTCCTCCAACACACATATGTAGCACACATTCCTCCAACACATATGTAGCACACATTCTCCAACACACATATGTAGCACACATTCCTCCAACACACATATGTAGCACACATTCCTCCAACACACATATGTAGCACACATTCCTCCAAACACATATGTAGCACACATTCCTCCACACACATATGTAGCACACATCCTCCAACACACATATGTAGCACACATTCCTCCAACACATATGTAGCACACATTCCTCCAACACACATATGTAGCACAACATTCCTCCAACACATATGTAGCCACATTCCTCCAACACACATATGTAGCACACATTCCTCCAACCACATATGTAGCACACATTCCTCCAACACATATGTAGCACACATTCCTCCAACACATAATGTAGCACACATTCCTCCAACACCATATGTAGCACACATTCCTCCAACACACATATGTAGCCCCCTCACCAACACACATATGTAGCACAGCACACATTTCCACCAACACATATGTAGCACAACTTCCTCCAACACACATATGTAGCACACATTCCTCCAACACACATATGTAGCACACATTCCTCCACACACATATGTAGCACACATTCCATCCAACACACATATGTAGCACACATTCCTCCGAACACATATGTAGCACACATTCCTCCAACACACATATGTAGCACACATTCCTCCAACAACACAGTATGTAGCACACATTCCTCCAACACATATGTAGCACACATTCCTCCAACACACATATGTAGCACACATTCCTCAACACACATATGTAGCACACATTCCTCCAACACACATATGTAGCACACATTCCTCCACACACACACATTCCTCCACACACACACACATTCCTCCACACACACACACATTCCTCCAACACATAGTAGCACACATTCCTCCAACACATATGTAGCACACATTCCTCCAACACATATGTAGCACACATTCCTCCAACACATATGTAGCACACATTCCTCCAACACATATGTAGCACACATTCCTCCAACACATATGTAGCACACATTCCTCCAACACATATGTAGCACACATTCCTCCAACACATATGTAGCACACATTCCTCCAACACACATATGTAGCACACATTCCTCCAACACACATATGTAGCACACATTCCTCCAACACATATGTAGCACACATTCCTCCAACACACATATGTAGCACACATTCCTCCAACACACATATCTTTATATTGATGTGTATATATGCATATGACAGTGCATATATGCATCACCATAACTTATACATATAAACCTCACACAGTGGTACACCGATGTGCATAAATGTATCCCCCTCACACAGCGGTACACTAATGTGCATATATGTATCCCCCTAACACATTGGTACACTGATGTGCATATATGTATCCCCCTAACACAGTGGTACACTAATGTGCATATATGTATCCCCCTAACACAGCGGTACACTAAAGTACATATATGTATCCCTCTAACACAGCGGTACACTAATGTGCATATATGTATCACCCTCACACAGCGGTACATCAATGTGCATATATGTATCCCCCTAACACATTGGTACACTAATGTGAATATATGTATCACCCTCACACACCGGTACATCGAGGTGCATATATGTATCACCCTCACACGGCGGTACATCGAGGTACATATATGTATCACCCTCACACAGCGGTACATCGAGGTGCATATATGTATCACCTTCACACACCGGTACATCGAGGTGCATATATGTATCACCCTCACACGGCGGTACATCGAGGTGCATATATGTATCACCCTCACACACCGGTACATCGAGGTCCATATATGTATCACCCTCACACGGCGGTACATCGAGGTGCATATATGTATCACCCTCACACGGCGGTACATCGAGGTGCATATATGTATCACCTTCACACACCGGTACATCGAGGTGCATATATGTATCACCCTCACACGGCGGTACATCGAGGTGCATATATGTATCACCTTCACACACCGGTACATCGAGGTCCATATATGTATCAAAATATAAAATGAGAGGGCGCTAAAAGCAAGAATAAATACCACACTTAATCTCTAAAAAATTATGAGTTTAATAAACATAATTAAACATATATATGGCAAGTAAAAATTACTAACATCAAAAAATAGAAGGGACGTCTCCCTATAGAAAATAAATCTTAAAAATACCACCAATATATTCAGAAAAAATGTTAAATTTCATTTATCATCCGTATGTATAAGGACAAAAAAGTATAGTCAAATCGATGTAGACCACTGGTAAAAATTGATCCGCAAATGCTCAGGGACCAGCAGTTGATAATGATCCAAAAAAATGATTAACAATGTTGCATAACACTTTCAGTCATTTTGTGGCAATTCTTAAATAGATGAGTGCCTAAAGTTTAAAGACAGCGTTCCACCTTTTATATGCAATTATCAAAAGTGCTTATGTATATGTTAAAAAGGGCGCTCCAGGGCGTCTTACCGTTTGATTGAGTGATATTCAAGCTTCCAGGTAAACTCCCACTAAGGTTTAACCTTAGTGGGAGTTTACCTGGAAGCTTGAATATCACTCAATCACCACGGGTGAACCTTCACTACATAAGCTGAGCGGCCTGCTTTTAGCCGATAAAAGAAAACGGTAAGACGCCCTGGAGCGCCCTTTTTAACATATACATAAGCACTTTTGATAATTGCATATAAAAGGTGGAACGCTGTCTTTAAACTTTAGGCACTCATCTATTTAAGAATTGCCACAAAATGACTGAAAGTGTTATGCAACATTGTTAATCATTTTTTTGGATCATTATCAACTGCTGGTCCCTGAGCATTTGCGGATCAATTTTTACCAGTGGTCTACATCGATTTGACTATACTTTTTTGTCCTTATACATACGGATGATAAATGAAATTTAACATTTTTTCTGAATATATTGGTGGTATTTTTAAGATTTATTTTCTATAGGGAGACGTCCCTTCTATTTTTTGATGTTAGTAATTTTTACTTGCCATATATATGTTTAATTATGTTTATTAAACTCATAATTTTTTAGAGATTAAGTGTGGTATTTATTCTTGCTTTTAGCGCCCTCTCATTTTATATTTTGATACTCTGTTTTCTATATAGCCATTTGGAGAGGTGGTTAGGGAGTGGCCTGGATTAATTTTTAGACCTTAGCGCTTTATAACACTTGTTTTTTCATTTCCATATATGTATCACCCTCACACGGCGGTACATCGAGGTGCATATATTTATCATAAATAAAAAGAGAGAAGCGCTCAACCTGAGAACGAACAATAGCATAATAGCTTGTTCTATGGCTAGTTACCACCCAAGAAGCAGCCTCTTTTTGCTCAACATGTGCCTTTCACAGAGAAGAACTTTCCTGAAGCATATCATATCTCCCTAATAAAAGGAGAAAGCTGTGGCATTGGCTAAACAGCATCATCCCGGGAGACATGAGGCTTGCATGTAACAACTCATCTGAATTTCAAAAAGCAAGACATTAAACAGAGTAATTATTTATCCTGAAGGACATGAGGCTCTAAACAAAAGGGACATAAATGTACTTTCATATTATGGTCCACCAGCACCATAAACATATATTGGAAGTCAGGGAAGGTACTTCCTGGAAGCTCACCACTAACCACAGTGGAGAAAACTTATAATATAACCCCTTTATTAAATCCTTAACTAGACAATTAAGGTAGGCACCAACAAATAGGAACATCAATGTGGACCTCTGAATATAATGGGCATGTTTACAAAAGTCTCCTGCTCCCAAATAGGCATGCTCACTACACAGAATGGAAAATAAAATTCAATCTGTACTGTCACTTTAAGAGTAAAAATATTGTTAACTTCATAACCCCTACACAGAACCCGCTTTTAGATTGAGGGGACATGTGAGCCAGAGGTAGGAAAACAGAGCTCGTGCATTAATAAAGCTTTATAGAACTTTAAGGCAGTAGGAGGATTAAACTGCTGCCACAAAAACAGAAACACGCAGAGTCTCATCTGAGGTTAAATGCATCATCAAAGGAGCTATAGCCCTTTCTGCTAGTCAATCTTTAGATAAAAAATAAACACATCACTAAGATTAGACTTCCTACCTACATGATGAATTAGCTAGCAAAGTCGGCTAGTAGTGGCGCCGGAGACACTCCCCCTGCAATCGAAAGCAGCGTATCATTATCAACAAAATTGCACCCTCAGAACAATAACCTCCAACTTATCTGATTCCCGCCATTGACATCAGTCTGCATGCAGAGCAGAAAACTATAAAAGTGACAGCCTTTGTGATACAAGTCTCTCTCAGTAAACAAAATAATATGCCCTTTAAGTCTTTTAGATAATAAAGAGCAAGCTCAATATACCTAAAAAAGAACCATAAAGCTAATATCCATTAGCAAATAAATTATACACATGAGGCATACGGGATTACCCAGATAAGCCCCTGAACGTACCAGAGCCAACACAAAATAATAGGGGATACTAGTATAAAGGAAAGTATTAACCCCTAGTCACAATAGTGCCTGCCTCCTGCTAAAAAAACTAAATTTATGCTTACCTGATTAATTAATTTCTTCTATGGTACGACGAGTCTACGGATTCATCCTTTACTTGTGGGATATTATCCTCCTGCTAACAGGAAGGGGCAAAGAGCACAACTGCAGAGCTGTCTATATAGCTCCTCCCTTAACTCCACCCCCCAGTCATTCGACCGAAGGTACAGGAAGAAAAAGGAGAAACTAAAAGGTGCGCAGAGGTGACGGAAGTTTAAAATAAAAAAATATAATCTGTCTTAAAATGACAGGGCGGGCCGAGGACTCGTCGTACCATAGAAGAAATTAATTTATCAGGTAAGCATAAATGTACTTTTCTTCAATAAGGTACGACGAGTCCACGGATTCATCCTTTACTTGTGGGATACAATACCAAAGCTACAGGACACGGATGAACGGGAGGGACAAGACAGATGGTTAAACAGAAAGCACCACTGCTTGAAGAACTTTTCTCCCAAAAATAGCCTCCGAAGAAGCAAAAGTATCACATTTGTAAAATTTGGAAAAGGTATGGAGCGAAGACCAAGTCGCAGCCTTACAAATCTGTTCAACAGAAGCATTTTTAAAAGCCCATGTGGAAGCCACCGCTCTAGTAGAGTGAGCTGTAATCCTTTTAGGAGGCTGCTGTCCAGCAGTCTCGTATGCCAAACGGATAATGCTCTTCAGCCAAAAAGAAAGAGAGGTAGCCGTAGCTTTTTGACCTCTACGTTTTCCAGAATAGACAACAAACAAAGAAGATGTTTGACGGAAATCTTTGGTTGCTTGCAAGTAAAACTTCAAAGCACGAACCACGTCCAAGTTGTGCAACAGATGCTCCTTCTTAGAGGAAGGATTAGGACACAGAGAAGGAACAATTTCCTGATTGATATTCCTATTAGTAACAACCTTAGGAAGGAATCCAGGTTTGGTTCGCAAAACCACCTTATCAGCATGGAAAACAAGATAAGGCGAGTCGCATTGCAATGCAGATAGTTCAGAAACTCTTTGAGCCGAAGAGATAGCAACTAAAAAACAGAACTTTCCAAGATAGAAGCTTAATATCTATGGAATGCATAACTTCAAACGGAACCCCTTGAAGAACCGTAAGAACTAAATTCAAACTCCAAGGCGGAGCAACAGGTTTAAACACAGGCTTGATTCTAACTAAAGCCTGACAGAACGACCGAACGTCTGGAACATCTGCCAGACGCTTGTGCAGTAGAATTGATAAAGCAGATATCTGTCCCTTTAAGGAACTAGCTGATAGCCCCTTCTCCAATCCTTCTTGGAGAAAGGACAAAACCCTAGGAATCCTGATCTTACTCCATGAGTAGCCTTTGGATTCGCACCAATAAAGATATTTACGCCATATCTTATGATAAATTTTCCTAGTGACAGGCTTTCGAGCCTGAATCAAGGTATCTATGACCGACTCAGAGAAACCCCGCTTGGATAAAATCAAGCGATTAATCTAGATTTGGATGCTGGAACGGACCTTGAATTAGAAGGTCCTGTCTCAGTGGCAGAGTCCATGGTGGAAGAGATGACATGTCCACCAGGTCTGCATACCGAGTCCTGCGTGGCCACGCAGGTGCTATCAAAATCACAGAAGCTCTCTCCTGTTTGATTCTGGCAATCAAACGAGGAAGGAGAGGAAATGGTGGAAGCACATAAGCCAGGTTGAACGACCAGGGTACTGCTAGAGCATCAGTACTGCCTGACGATCCCTTGACCTGGACCCGTAACAAGGAAGTTTGGCGTTCTGACGAGACGCCATCAGATCCAATTCTGGTGTGCCCCATTGCTGAATCAATTGTGCAAACACCTCCGGATGGAGTTCCCACTCCCCCGGATGAAAAGTCTGACGACTTAGAAAATCCGCTTCCCAGTTCTCCACTCCTGGGATATAGATTGCTGATAGATGGCAAGAGTGAGTCTCTGCCCATCAAATTATTTTGGTAACCTCTATCATCGCTAGAGAACTCTTTGTTCCCCCCTGATGATTGATATATGCTACAGTCGTGATATTGTCCGACTGGAATCTTATGAATCTGGCCGAAGCCAGCTGAGGCCACACCTGAAGCGCGTTGAATGTCGCTCTCAGTTCTAGAATATTTATCGGGAGGAGAGCCTCCTCCTGAGTCCACAAACCCTGTGCTTTCAGGGAATTCCAGACTGCACCCCAGCCCAATAGGCTGGCGTCCGTCGTCACTATGAACCATGCTGGCCTGCGGAAACACATTCCCTGGGACAGATGATCCCGTGACAACCACCCAAGAAGAGAGTCTCTGGTCTCTTGATCCAGATTTATCTGAGGAGATAAATCTGCATAATCCCCATTCCACTGTTTGAACATGCATAGTTGCAGTGGTCTGAGATGCAAGCGAGCAAACGGAACTATGTCCATTGCCGCTACCATTAGTCCGATCACCTCCATACACTGAGCCACTGACGGCTGAGGAATGGAATGAAGAGCTCGGCAGGTGGTTAAAATCTTTGATTTCCTGACCTCCGTCAGAACAATTTTCATGTCCACCGAATCTATCAGAGTTCCCAGGAATGGAACCCTTGTGAGAGGGATAAGTGAACCCTTTTTTACATTCACCTTCCACCCGTGAGATCTTAGAAAAGCCAACACGATGTCCGTGTGAGATTTGGCTAGTTGGTAAGTCTGGGAGCTGTGGCCAAATCGAAGGGAAGAGCCACAAACTGGTATTGCTTGTCCAGAAAGGCGAACCTGAGGAACCGGTGATGATCTTTGTGGATAGGGATGTGTAGATACGCATCCTTTAAGTCCACGGTGGTCATATATTGACCCTCCTGTATCATTGGTAAAATAGTCTGAATGGTCTCCATTTTGAAGGATGGGACTCTGAGGAATTTGTTTAGGATCTTGAGATCTAAAATTGGTCTGAAGGTTCCCTCTTTTTTGGGAACCACAAACAGATTGGAGTAGAACCCCTGCCCCGGTTCTGTTTTCGGAACTGGGCAGATCACTCCCATGGTATATAGGTCTTCTACACAGCGTAAGAACGCCTCTCTTTTTGTCTGGTTTACAGACAATTGAGAAAGGTGGAATCTCCCCCTTGGAGGAGAATCTTTGAAATCTAGAAGATACCCCTGGGTTACGATTTCTAAAGAAAAGGAGTCCTGAACGTCTCTTGCCCAAGCCTGAGCGAAGAGAAAAAGTCTGCCCCCTACTAGATCCGGTCCCGGATCGGGGGCTACCCCTTCATGCTGACTTGGTGGCAGCAGCGGGCTTCTTGGCCTGTTTACCTTTGTTCCAAGTCTGGTTAGGTCTCCAGACTGACTTGGATTGAGCAAAATTCCCCTCTTGCTTTGCAGCAGGGGAAGAGGTAGAGGGACCACCTTTGAAGTTTCGAAAGGAACGAAAATTATTTTGTTTGGTCCTCATCTTATTTGTCTTATCCTGAGGAAGGGCATGGCCTTTTCCTCCAGTGATGTCTGAAATGATCTCTGAAATGATCTCTTTCAGTTCAGGCCCGAATAGGGTCTTACCCTTGAAAGGGATGGCTAAAAGCTTAGATTTTGATGACACATCAGCAGACCAGGACTTAAGCCATAACGCTCTACACGCTAAAATGGCAAAACCTGAATTCTTTGCCGCTAATTTAGCCAGTTGAAAAGCGGCATCTGTAATGAAAGAATTAGCTAGCTTGAGAGCCATAATTCTATCCAGAATATCATCTAATGGGGTCTCAACCTGAAGAGCCTCCTCCAGAGCCTCGAACCAAAAAGCAGCTGCAGTAGTTACAGGAACAATGCACGCTATAGGTGGGAGAAGAAAACTCTGATGAACAAATATTTTCTTTAGGAGACCCTCTAATTTTTTATCCATAGGATCTTTGAAAGCACAACTGTCCTCAATAGGCATATAGTTGTACGCTTAGCCAGGGTAGAAATTGCTCCCTCCACCTTAGGGACCGTCTGCCACAAGTCCCGCATGGTGTCTGATATGGGAAACATTTTCTTAAAAGTAGGAGGGGGAGCGAACGGAATACCTGGTCTATCCCACTCTTTAGTAACAATGTCCGAAATCCTCTTAGGGACCGGAAAAACATCAGTGTAAGCAGGGACCTCTAGAAATCTGTCCATTTTACACAATTTCTCTGGAACTACAATAGGGTCACAATCATCCAGAGTCGCTAAAACCTCCCTGAGCAATAAGCGGAGGTGTTCTAGATTAAATTTAAAAGCCGTCATATCTGAGTCTGTCTGAGGGAACTTCTTTCCTGAATCAGAAATCTCTCCCTCAGACAGCAAATCCCTCATCCCTACCTCAGAACATTGTGAGGGTACATCGGATAGGGCTAATAAAGCATCAGAGGGCTCAGCATTTGTTCTCACACCAGACCTACTGCGCTTCCCCTGCAACCCAGGCAGCTTAGATAAAACCTCTGTGAGGGTAGTATTCATAACTGCGGCCATATCTTGCAGGGTAAAAGAATTAGACGCACTAGAAGTACTTGGCGTCGCTTGTGCGGGCGTTAAAGGACCAGTCAACACATTAGATTTGCATAATCAACAAATGCAAGATAACAAGACAATGCAATAGCACTTAGTCTGAACTTCAAATGAGTAGCAGATATTTTTATAACAAATTTCTAAGTTATGTATATTTCCACTCCCCTTGTACCATGTGATAGTAATCAGCCAATCACAAATGCATATACGTATAGTCTGTGAATTCTTGCACATGCTCAGTAGGACCTGGTGACTCAAAAATTGTAAATATAAAAGACTGTGCACATTTGTTTAATGGAAGTAAATTGAAAAGTTGTTTAAAATTAAATGCTGTATCTGAATCATGAAAATTTAATTTAACCTGAGTGTCCCTTTAATGGTTGTGACACTTGGGGAGAATTAGATGGCATAACCTAATTCCCTTCTGACTGAGAATCATCTTGCGACATACTTTTAGTAGCTAAAATATGTTCTTTGCAATTTATTGACCTTTCAGTGCATGAGGGACGCATTCTAAGTGGGGGTTCCACAATGGCTTCTAAACATATTGAACAATGAGTTTCCTCAATGTCAGACATGTTGAACAGGCTAGCTATGACTACAAACAAGCATGAAAACACTTTATTTAGTGAAAAAAACAACAATCTTAAAAAACGGTACTGCACCTTTAAGAGAAAAAAAGCATACACGTTCTGCAAAACTGCTTTAAAATCCACCAAATTTTTGATAGCAGGCTCAATATGTGTAGTTAAGTTTGCCCCACAAGAAAATTTAACATTTAACCCTTAATTGTGCAAACCGGATTGAATTAAGGCCTGAATCCGGAAAAAACGCCCCCCGCACCTTGCCACAGCCTGCCCTCAGGGATTGTAAATATGGGGTTAAAGCTTCGATTTGGCCCAAAACATCCACAAGGGCCCTCAGGAGTTGGAGCTTGCTGCTTGCTGAGTGAAAACAACTGTGCATCTGAGGCGCGAAAATAGGCCCCGCCCATCTCACTCGTCTCTACAGCCTCAAAGAACCGCACCAGAGCGGTTTTGAGACCCAAAAAATAAGCCAAGTGTACCCTCAATAAAGTTGCCCAAAAAACGTTATTGCCCACAAAACGTTAACAGTTCTCCCAGTTCAGAAAACATTTGCCCACAAACATTCAAAACTCAGTGTCAACCATTTTTTAATTAGCCCCTTATGCAAGCTTAGTAATGCCTTTCTATAGCTCTTAGGATTACTGCTTACCCTTACCCTCATGGGGATACTGTCAGCCTTTCTGAAATACACAGTCTCTCCAGAAAAAATGACTTTACATACCTCACTGCTATATAGCATGAAAACGTTCCTCACACTGAAGTTTCCTGTACTCCTCAGCCTCTGTGGGAACAGCACTGAATCTTAGTTACAAATGCTAAGATCATCATCCTCCAGGCAGAAGTCTTCATCCATCTGCTGCCTGAGAGTAAATAGTACACACCGGTACCATTTAAAACAAAAAACTCTTGCTTGAAGAAAATAAAAACTAATATTTTCTCACCTCTTTTACTTTACCCTTCCTAGTATTTAGAGTAGGCAAAGAGAATGACTGGGGGGGTGGAGCTAAGGGAGGAGCTATATAGACAGCTCTGCTGTGGTGCTCTTTGCCACTTCCTGTTAGCAGGAGGATAATATCCCACAAGTAAAGGATGAATCCGTGGACTCGTCGTACCTTATAGAAGAAATATATCCTTCTAAGGATATATTATGTCCCAAAGAAAGCTACAGTATATGTCATAAGTGCACAGTCCCCCTATATAGAAGAACAAAAAACACTTACCTGCAATCCAGCCGTCCAGCAGGTGGACAGCCGGTATGAGGAAGTCACTCCTCACATAGACCTTAATGTAAACCTGTCTGGCAGCAGGGCAGCTCATTCGGTTTGAGAGGCGTTCTCCCTCACATGGACCTGTGGAAAAAAAGGAAGACTGAGTAATCTTACTCAGGCTTTCAAGATAGGGCAGAAACAGCTATTTGGGAGGCACAGTGAGGATTATACCCCGCAAGTTCCCAATTGCTTAAAAACCACCACTGCTCTACTGAAGAGACTGACATGGGCTACGGCTAAACACCAGGAAAGAGCAGAAAAAACTTGCTCTGCTTTAAAATAATAAACTCTTGATTGAAGAAGCTTCTTTTCAGACACCTAAAGTTTACCACCTCCTTGCTTTTAACGTAGGCAAAGAGAATGGCTGGGGGTTGTGGTAAGGGAAGTGATATTTAACAGTTTCCTGTGGTGCTCTTTGCCTCCTCCTGCTGGCCAGGAGTGATATTCCCCAACAGTAATTATTGATTATCCGTGGACTCATTGTGTCATCAGAAAGAAAGGGAAATATACATAGACCTGACTCTTGGCAAATATAAGCAAACACATATATTTAAAACTTTATAACATAAACCAAACATAGCTGAGAGTGTCTTAAAAAAATATACATACTTACCAGAAGACACCCATCCACATATAGCAGATAGCAAAACCAGTACTGAAAAATATCAGCAGAGGTAATGGTATAGGAACCCTTGAAAAGATTTCCCATGAGTGAAACCATAAAAATCAACAGGCGATACTCTGTATGTGTATGTATTGGGTACTTGTAAAGCGCGGCCTTAGCATGCTGAGCTATCTGTCCGGCCACATCCCTCTGACAAACTCTGTACTCTGAGAGGAATCAGGCTTCAGAATGCTTAGAAACGCCTATCATAGATGAAATCAAGCACAAATTACTTCACCACCTCCATAGGAGGCAATGTTTGTAAAACTAAATTGTGGGTGTGGTGAGGGGTGTATTTATAGGCATTTTGAGCTTTGGGAAACTTTGCCCCCTCCTGGTAGGATTGTATATCCCATACGTCACTAGCTCATGGACTCTTGCCCCTTACATGCAAGAAATAACTATAATTTTTAATAAGATTAAGCAATGTGATTTTCAATTTATTAATTTTCTACGATTTATAAATTACAATTTTTTTGGGAGCTCTATTGTATTGTATGCATTGCCTTGACATATTGGTAAAAAGGACCCTAAGAGACTCTACACCTCTACTGCTTAGAGTATAAGTTAACACAAACGGAGTTTTAAGGTGTGCATATGATATAAATGTATGATGGCCCTTAAGTACAGTATCTCTTTCTGCAGACTCACCGTGCATCCAGGAATCTAGAGCGAAGGATCATTACGGCCTCACATGTACTTTGCTTGAGCTGCATTTGAATTGAACTGAACTTGCGGTGGATGATACCCACCATGCGCTCAATTTCCTTGGGTGAGATGGGTCGAGTGCGGCTTTGCTCCCTGAGTAGATTCATCACATGGGTGGTGAACTCATTGCAGGCCTGGAAAGAAAGATCAATAGATTAAAAGCCTTCAACATCTGCACATGCGGTAAAGAAACAGAAGACTGAATTATACAAACACAATGTATAATGAGACTTTACGCTAATGCAATCCAAAGACAGTGTTTCAAGAGGTGTGCAGCTGCCCTCATCTTATGACAACAAATGCTGCTCATGTGATGGAACCATTCATATCAAATGCGCTATAAATCAGCAATGAAGTGTCTATAGGGCTAGATAACCCTCCCCATGCCCTGCCCTGTCCCCGTGTGATTTAACCCCCAAACCCCCCCTCTCTCTCTCTCTCTCTCTCTCTCTCTCTCTCTCTCTCTCTGTCCTCGCGTGATAATCCCCCCCCGTGCTCTGTCCTCGCGTGATAATCTCCCCCCCCCCCCCTGCTCTGTCCTCGCGTGATAATCTTTCCCCCCCCCCCGTGCTCTGTCCTCGCGTGATAATCTCTCCCCCCCCCCGTGCTCTGTCCTCGCGTGATAATCTTCCCCCCCCCCCGTGCTCTGTCCTCCGCGTGATAATCTCTCCCCCCCCCCCCCCCGTGCTCTGTCCTCGCGTGATAATCTTCCCCCCCCCCCCCCCGTGCTCTGTCCTCGCGTTTTAATCTTTCCCCCCCCCCCCCCCGTGCTCTGTCCTCGCGTGATAATCTTCCCCCCCCCCCCCCCCCCGTGCTCTGTCCTCGCGTGATAATCTTTCCCCCCCCCCCGTGCTCTGTCCTCGCGTGTTAATCTCCCCCCCCCCCCCTGCTCTGTCCTCGCGTGATAATCTTTCTCCCCCCCCCCCCCGTGCTCTGTCCTCGCGTGATAATCTCCCCCCCCCCCCCGTGCTCTGTCCTCGCGTGATAATCTCCCCCCCCCCCCCGTTGCTCTGTCCTCGCGTGATAATCTCCCCCCCCCCCGTGCTCTGTCCTCGCGTGATAATCTTTCCCCCCCCCCCCCGTGCCTCTGTCCTCGCGTGATAATCTCCCCCCCCCCCCCCTGCTCTGTCCTCAGCGTGATAATCTTTCTTCTCCCCCCCCCCCCGTGCTCTGTCCTCGCGTGATAATCTCCCCCCCCCCCCCGTGCTCTGTCCTCGCGTGATATATCTCCCCCCCCCCCGTGCTCTGTCCTCGCGTGATAATCTCCCCCCCCCCCCGTGCTCTGTCCTCGCGTGATAATCTTTCCCCCCCCCCCGTGCTCTGTCCTCGCGTGATAATCTTCCCCCCCCCCCGTGCTCTGTCCTCGCGTGATAATCTTTCCCCCCCCCCCGTGCTCTGTCCTCTGCGTGATAATCTTTCCCCCCCCCCGTGCTCTGTCCTCCAGCGTGATAATCTCCCCCCCCCCCCGTGCTCTGTCCTCGCGTGATAATCTCCCCCCCCCCCGTGCTCTGTCCTCAGCGTGATAATCTCCCCCCCCCCCCGTGCTCTGTCCTCTGCGTGATAATCTCCCCCCCCCGTGCTCTGTCCTCTGCGTGATAATCCCCCCCCCCGTGCTCTGTCCTCGCGTGATAATCCCCTCCCCCGTGCTCTGACCTCGCGTGATAATCTTCCCCCCCCCCCCGTGCTCTGTCCTCGCGTGATAATCTTCCCCCCCCCCCCCCGTGCTCTGTCCTCGCGTGATAATCTCCTCCCCCCCCCCCCGTGCTCTGTCCTCGCGTGATAATCCCCCCCCGTGCTCTGTCCTCAGCGTGATAATCTCCTCCCCCCCCCCCGTGCTCTGTCCTCGCGTGATAATCCCCCCCCCCCCCCCGTGCTCTGTCCTCGCGTGATAATCCCCCCCCCCGTGCTCTGTCCTCGCGTGATAATCCCCCCCCGTGCTCTGTCCTCGCGTGATAATCCCCCCCCCCGGTGCTCTGTCCTCGCGTGATAATCCCCCCCGTGCTCTGTCCTCGCGTGACAATCCCCCCCCCCCGTGCTCTGTCCTCGCGTGATAATCTCCCCCCCCCGTGCTCTGTCCTCGCGTGATAATCTCTCCCCCCCCCCCCCCCGTGCTCTGTCCTCGCGTGATAATCCCCCCCCCCCCCCGTGCTCTGTCCTCAGCGTGATAATCCCCCCCCCCCCCCGTGCTCTGTCCTCGCGTGATAATCCCCCCCCCCGTGCTCTGTCCCTCGCGTGATAATCCCCCGTGCTCTGTCCTCCGCGTGATAATCTTCCCCCCCCCCCCCCGTGCTCTGTCCTCGCGTGATAATCTTCCCCCCCCCGTGCTCTGTCCTCGCGTGATAATCTTCCCCCCCCGTGCTCTGTCCTCGCGTGATAATCCCCCGTGCTCTGTCCTCAGCGTGATAATCTTCCCCCCCCCCCCGTGCTCTGTCCTCGCGTGATAATCTTCCCCCCCCGTGCTCTGTCCTCGCGTGATAATCTTCCCCCCCCGTGCTCTGTCCTCGCGTGATAATCTTCCCCCCCCGTGCTCTGTCCTCGCGTGATAATCTTCCCCCCCCGTGCTCTGTCCTCGCGTGATAATCTTCCCCCCCCGGCTCTGTCCTCACGCGTGATAATCCCCCCCCCGTGCTCTGTCATCGCGTGATAATCTTCTCCCCCCCCCGTGCTCTGTCCTCCGCGTGATAATCTTCCCCCCCCCGTGCTCTGTCCTCGCGTGATAATCTTCCCCCCCCCCCCCCCGTGCTCTGTCCTCGCGTGTTAATCTCCCCCCCCCCCCGTGCTCTGTCCTCGCGTGATAATCTCCCCCCCCCCCCCCCCGTGCTCTGTCCTCGCGTGATAATCTTCCCCCCCCCCCCCCCGTGCTCTGTCCTCGCGTGATAATCCCCCCCGTGCTCTGTCCTCTCGCGTGATATCCCCCCCCCGTGCTCTGTCCTCGCGTGATAATCCCCCCCCCCCCCACGTGCTCTGTCCTCGCGTAATAAGCTCTCCCCCCCCCCCCGTGCTCTGTCCTCGCGTGATAATCTTCCCCCCCCCCCGTGCCTGGTCCTCAGCGTGATAATCTCTCCCCGTGCCGGCCGCGTGATAATCTTGCCCCCCCCCGTGCTCTGTCCTCGCGCTGATAATCCCCCCCCGTGCTCTGTCCTCGCGTGATAATCCCCCCCCACCGTGCTCTGTCCCTCGCGTGATAATCCCCCCCCCGTGCTCTGTCCTCGCGTGATAATCCCCCCCCCGTGCTCTGTCCTCGCGTGATAACTCTCCCCCCCCGTGCTCTGTCCTCGCGTGATAATCCCCCCCCCCCCCCCGTGCTCTGTCCTCGCGTGATAATCCCCCCCCCCCCGTGCCTCTGTCCTCGCGTGATAATCCCCCCCCCCCGTGCTCTGTCCTCGCGTGATAACTCTTCCCCCCCCCGTGCTCTGTCCTCGCGTGATAATCTTCCCCCCCCCGTGCTCTGTCCTCGCGTGATAATCTTCCCCCCCCCCCGTGCTCTGTCCTCGCGTGTTAATCTTCCCCCCCCCCCCGTGCTCCTGTCCCTCGCGTGATAATCTTCCCCCCCCCCGTGCTCTGTCCTCGCGTGATAATCTTCCCCCCCCCACCGTGCTCTGTCCTCAGCGTGATAATCCTCCCCCCCCGTGCTCTGTCCTCGCGTGATAATCCCCCCCCCCCGGGCTCTGTCCCTCGCGTGATAATCTTTCCCCCCCCCGTGCTCTGTCCTCGCGTGATAATCCCCCCCCCCCCGGGCTCTGTCCTCGCGGATAATCTTCCCCCCCCCCGGGCTCTGTCCTCCGCGTGATAATCTTTCCCCCCCCCCGTGCTCTGTCCCTCGCGTGATAATCTTCCCCCCCCCCGTGCTCTTTCCTCGCGTGATAATCTTCCCCCCCGTGCTCTGTCCTCGCGTGATAATCTTCCCCCCCCCGTGCTCTGTCCTCGGCGTGAGTAATCACCCCCCGGGCTCTGTCCTCGCGTGATAATCCCCCCCCCCCCCCCCCCCCCCGTGCTCTGTCATCGCGTGATAATCTTCCCCCCCCCGTGCTCTGTCCTCGCGTGATAATCCCCCCCCCGGGCTCTGTCCTCGCGTGATTATCCCCCCCGCGTGCTCTGTCATCGCGTGATAATCCCCCCCCCCCCCGTGCTCTGTCCTCGCGTGATAATCCCCCCCCGTGCTCTGTCCTCGCGTGATAATTCCCCCCCCCCCCCGTGCTCTGTCCTCCGCGTGATAATTCCCCCCCCCCCGTGCTCTGTCCCTCGCGTGATAATCCCCCCCCGTGCTCTGTCCTCGCGTGATAATCCCCCCCCCCGTGCTCTGTCCTCGCGTGATAATCCCCCCCCCCGTGCTCTGTCCTCGCGTGATAATCCCCCCCCCCGTGCTCTGTCCTCGCGTGATAATCCCCCCCCCGTGCTCTGTCCTCGCGTGATAATCCCCCCCGTGCTCTGTCCTCGCGTGATAATCCCCCCCCCCCGTGCTCTGTCCTCGCGTGATAATCTCCCCCCCCCCGTGCTTTGTCCTCTGCGTGATAATCTCTCCCCCCCCCCCCCCCCCGTGCTCTGTCCTCGCGTGATAATCCCCCCCCCCGTGCTCTGTCCTCGCGTGATAATCCCCCCCCCCGTGCTCTGACCTCGCGCGTGATAATCCCCCCCCCGTGCTCTGTCCTCGGCGTGATAATCTTCCCCCCCCCCCCCCCGTGCTCTGTCCTCTGCGTGATAATCTTCCCCCCCGTGCTCTGTCCTCGCGTGATAATCTCTCCCCCCCCCCCCCCCCGTGCTCTGTCCTTCGCGTGATATCCCCCCCCCCCCCGTGGCTCTGTCCTCGCTGATAATCCCCCCCCCGTGCTCTGTCCTCGCGTGATAATCCCCCGTGCTCTGTCCTCTGGCGTGATAATCTTCCCCCCCCCCCCCGGGCTCTGTCCTCGCGTGATAATCTTCCCCCCCCGTGCTCTGTCCTCGCGTGATAATCTTCCCCCCCCGTGCTCTGTCCTCGCGTGATAATCCCCCGTGCTCTGTCCTCGCGCTGATAATCTTCCCCCCCCCGTGCTCTGTCCTCGCGTGATAATCTTCCCCCCCGTGCTCTGTCCTCGCGTGATAATCTTCCCCCCCCCGTGCTCTGTCCTCGCGTGATAATCTTCCCCCCCCGTGCTCTGTCCTCGCGTGATAATCCCCCCCCCCGTGCTCTGTCCTCGCGTGATAATCCCCCCCCCCCCGTGCTCTGTCCTCGCGAGATAATCCCCCCCCGTGCTCTGTCCTCGCGTGATAATCCCCCCCCCGTGCTCTGTCCTCGCGTGATAATCTCTCCCCCCCCCCCGTGCTCTGTCCTCAGCGTGATAATCCCCCCCCCCCCGTGCTCTGTCCTCGCGTGATAATCCCCCCCCCCCGTGCTCTGTCCTCGCGTGATAATCCCCCCCCCCCGTGCTCTGTCCTCGCGTGATAATCTTCCCCCCCCGTGCTCTGTCCTCGCGTGATAATCCCCCGTGCTCTGTCCTCGCGTGATAATCTTCCCCCCCCCGTGCTCTGTCCTCCCGTGATAATCTTCCCCCCCCCGTGCTCTGTCCTCGCGTGATAATCTTCCCCCCCCGTGCTCTGTCCTCGCGTGATAATCTTCCCCCCCGTGCTCTGTCCTCGCTGATAATCCCCCCCCCCGGCTCTGTCCTCGCGTGATAATCCCCCCCCCCCCGTGCTCTGTCCCCGCGTGATAATCCCCCCCCCCTGCTCTGTCCTCGCGTGATAATCCCCCCCCCGTGCTCTGTCCTCGCGTGATAATCTCTCCCCCCCCCCGTGCTCTGTCCTCGCGTGATAATCCCCCCCCCCGTGCTCTGTCCTCGCGTGATAATCCCCCCCCCCCCGTGCTCTGTCCTCGCGTGATAATCCCCCCCCCCGTGCTCTGTCCTCCGCGATAATCTTCCCCCCCCC
>NC_069508.1:447263-449763 GCF_027579735.1 Bombina bombina | reverse complement strand
TGAATAAATATTGGCATATGTTGACTATTGATACTGAACTGAAAGATTATGTAGGAGACTTCCCTTTGTTGACAGCACGCAGAGCTGATAGTCTTAAGGATAAGCTTGTTAGAAGTGAATACATAAGAGAACCGAAAACCAATTGGTTAAGCACAAGAGGCAAATGGCAAGGCTGTAGCCCCTGTGGGCATTGCGTGTATTGCAGGTTTATAAAAAAAACTTGTAAATTTGAAACTTTAACAGGTAGACAATACAATATAAAACAGTGGATAACCTGCAACACTACAGGTGTCATTTACCTCTTGCACTGCTCATGCCCCCTATTTTACATAGGGAAAACTAAGCGTGATCTGAAAGATCGAGTCAGAGAGCATAGGGATGACATTAAGAACAAAGAGCAGGATAGCCCAGTGGCCAGACACTTTGAATTATATCATAATTCTGATTTTACTATTATGAAAGTAACTGGCATTCAGCACATAAAACAGCACCGCCGTGGTGGTGATGTTGACAATATGCTATTAAGGAATGAATCCAGATGGATTTATCGATTAAATACACTGGCTCCAAATGGCCTTAATGAAAAAATAGATTTCTCATGCTTTCTGTAGAACTTTTCCCTAGTAGGGGATAAATGCTAAAGAACCTTTGGTATCTCTATACTTACATTTTTTCAGTTGTGCATGTAATAGTCATTAGTTTGGCTTAAAAGATAAGCAAAGTTTTGAGATGTAAAAAAAATTGCAATGGTAAATACATTGTGTAGTTCTGATTCTGCCATCCCGGAATGAAAAAGAATAAACCCAAACATATGTTGCATAACATGTAATTATTTAACAAATATGGTGTTTGTGCAATTAAAAGTTTTTCGTTTATCTTTGAATATGAGGTTGCAATATGGTGCCAAAACTGTCATCAATTAAAAATTTAAATTAGCTATTGAGCTATAAAAGGGGTGTTATTACCAGAAACAGGCATCCGATGAAGCCCTAAAGTCAGCCCACTAAGGGGAGGGGCGAAACGCGTCATGTCTGACGTTTTGTGAAGCGGCAACTGTTTGAAGTGGAGTGCTAAGTGCCTGGCAGCTGGTCTGAAGCATACTGAGTTACTTCATGTGGTTCTAACAACTGACAAGCATGCAGCAGTCTTGAATGGAAGTTCCGGTTTTGTAAATACAAGGAGGCATTAACCGTAACGGAGCCTTAACACAAACCGCTGTGTTTGGAGAATTACCAGGATCCGGCATGAGAAACATGCAAAGTTTGGAGTGATCAAGTGGTAATTATACAAGCTAGTGTTGGAGCAAATACTGGAACTTTGTACCGCGAATGTGGTGAGACTGTTCGCTCAGTAATTCTATTACAGTTGGTTTCCCAATCAGTAATGCTGGAACTGCTTCTTTGTAACACATTTCAATCACAGAGCGTGTGTTTCACACTAAGTGCTCTGTTAAAATGGACATTGTTAATCTGTGTCTTTTTTGAATTATGTTGCAATAGTTTATCTTTCACACAATGTTTATTTATAACAGCGCATAGTTTAAGATATGTTATATACTTCGAACATTATTTGTAATAACCGTAGTTTTACGGTAGTGTGTCAGATAATAGTACTAACCAGGCCTGGGTTTAATAGTCACTCTTTTTATTGCAATTAAGGGTTTTGTGAATTTTGTTTTTGACATGTGTAGGTTTAGCAAATAAACCACTCGTTATTTATGCAATTTGTGTGCTGCCTTGTCATTCTTTTTCACAGCATTTATTTTTAGCTGCGACTACTCTCTTATTCATTTATTTAATATACACATACACACATATACACACACATATACATACATGCATACACAAATATACACATACACACATACATATATACACACACACATACACATAACACACACACATATATATATATAAATATATATATATATATATATATATATATATATATATATATGTATATATATACACATACATACATACACACACACACATATACATACATACACACCAACAAAGTCAATAAAAATTAAAACTTCTAAGAACTTTTTAACAAAGATAGCATTGATAAAATGGAGATTAATGAGAGTAGATCCCAAAATAATATTTGCAAACTATAAAACAGTTACATTTTCTGATATTAGTATATAGAAAACTGCTTTATATAGTCAAATAGTCAAACGTGACCCCAAAGAAAATAACCAAACAGTAAAAAAATGGTTTTATTTTACACCAAATAAATACAGAGGTCATTACTAGGTACAATTATAAAATGAGGGGGGTATAAGTTAGCGGTGAAAAAATATAAATGGCTTACAACAGTTTACAAGATAAGTCTCTATGCAGAATCAGCAGATGCCAGGGTACATTAATAACCAAGGAGCCATCCGGCAGCATAAATTAGGGATAGACCAATATTTTTTCAGGGCTGATACGGATACCGATTATTGGCCACATTTCAGGCCGATATTCTGTATATTTAAAGTTTTGAAAAATCAACA
>NC_069508.1:434763-442263 GCF_027579735.1 Bombina bombina | reverse complement strand
ATATATATATATATATATATATATATATATATATATATATATATATATATATATATATATATATATATATATATATATATATATATATATATATATACAGGGCCTATGAATACCCAAAAACTTCCCTCGCCCACCGGGCAAGTAAATCACAAAACTTACCAGCCCGCAAGAAACTTTAGTCGCCCGTGTATATCTGCATGTAGTGTGTATATATCTTATTTAAAAAGGCAATATAAATATTGTTATTGTAATCTCACAAAGCATTGCAGACAGAGGTCCCAATTTGAATGCTTTGCAAGCTGCTTACTACTTGGGACTTGAGTATTGATAAAAAGGCTTTAACTTTAGAAAATATTTTTCTATCACCAGCTACAAAAAAACAGGGATACTATCTTTGTAATACTGTATGTACCATCTTGACTTATTTTCCACTAAGGGTAAAAAAAAAAAAAGAGATCTAATTGAGCTGTTTTTTTTACTTCAGCATATGTGGGGTCACGATTGAATAAGTATATTTAATGCTGCCACCCTTCAACCTATAGAGCTTTGACATAACGAGCATGTTAAACACTTTTTTTCCCCCTTTCTGCCCGGCTGCCTTTCAACTACTAGCGCAACTGTCAGTGCCGCGCTAGCAGATTTGACTGGGTGCATGGAGATGGTATGTTCTCTACAAATTGGTAAAGTCAGTTTTTGAAGCAAAAGTAGCGTCCAGAAAAATTGTTCAGTGCTCTATATTGTTATAGTAGGCAGCTTGCTCGTGTACATTGTGCTGAAGTTCTGCAGAGGACCCTGGAGTATGTCGGCATAATGTACATGAGCAAGCTGCCTACCATAACTATATAGTCACTTTAACCCATACTTCATTAATATACACACACAGAGAAGAGACACTCACCGCTCTAGCAGGATGTCTTCCCGCGCAGACAACCTTAGGGGTGGGAAGTAGCAACTGACAAGGAAGAGACCAAGAGCCATGAAGATAAGGGGAGGTCTTTGAATGCATTTAACAGAAAGAACCTCCCCTTTCTACCCTCCTTTCCCGTGTGTGCGCATATTTGAAAGGCAAATTGACATTTTTTATTATTGCTTCTTATATCCCCCTTACAATGTCAGGTCGCCGCTCGGGCTGGTAACTTAAAAATTTTACTTGCCCGCAAGAAATTTAGGTCGCCATTGGCGACCGGACCGGTCTATTCATATGCCCTGTATATATGTGTATAATTATGTCTGTGTGTGTATATATATATATATATATATATATATGTGTGTGTATAATTATGTCTGTGTGTGTGTGTATATATATATATATATATATATATATATATATGTGTGTGTATAATTATGTCTCTGTGTATATATATATATATATATATATATATATATATATATATATATATATATATATATATATATATATATATATATATATGTGTGTGTGTGTATAATTATGTCTCTGTGTGTGTGTATATATATATATATATATAACCAAATCAGTTAGAAAAGAGCTCTGACAATTCTAAAAGAGCTAAAGCGGATTACTGGCCGCACCAATACAACCCTACAGTGTATATGGAAATGACATCCTAGACAGGTATGCTGAACATATATATTTTAATAAAAACATAGCCAAAAAGGTACATGCTGAGAATGGTAGCAAAAATCAAGTTACAAAATACAAGTTGCAGGTGTAGTGCACTACTGATATCTGTAAGCTAGCATTTGCAAGGTTAAATGTCGACTCATGAGAAAGTCCATCTCTAATGCCGGGCACTTAAGTGTTAAGAACACGCTCCGGTTATAGTTTAGACAGAATACCGTCCTTGATATCTCATTGATGTGTATTTTTGATCCGGTACCGGATTTGGAAAATTAGTATGAGAGTCCAAGAGTGGTAATTTCACCGTTGAAAACTTAATCCCATGTGCAAGTGACACATCAAACTTCAGACTTTCAGAGTGCAAGACTTATTACTGCATGGCTTACCTTCGCTCTCTTCACACACTCTACGGTATTACCTGGCAGGATCTCATCCGTGGTGTGACTCACAGCGATGTATTCCGCCTATGCAGCTCTTCACTTGCTCAGGTATTCGAACTTGATATTGCCAGATTCACAGCAAATCCACCATGCTGGCGTCCTCCACACTGTGTCTTGTTCCAAACATTACGCGTTTCGCCCCTCCCCCTTTGCGGGCTGAACTCAGGGCTTCATCAGATGTGTCTGATTAGACACCACAACAAACTTTATAACACTCGTGCAGATACAAAGTTACACCCCTTTCATAAATTTTAAAGGGGATGTATTATGCATGAAAATTTCAATGGCTACAATTAAATACTTAGATACATTTTATATACAACTAAACTATACAATATAGCATATTACAATTTCCAAGTTTTGCTTGTTACATAATGATATACAGCATTAAACTACAGCTTTAATTTTACACTGAAAAAACATAATTTATGCTTACCTGATAAATTCCTTTCTTCTGTTGTGTGATCAGTCCACGGGTCATCATTACTTCTGGGATATTATCTGCTCCCCTACAGGAAGTGCAAGAGGATTCACCCAGCAGAGTTGCTATATAGCTCCTCCCCTCTACGTCACCTCCAGTCATTCGACCAAAGACCAACGAGAAAGGAGAAGCCAAGGGTGTAGTGGTGACTGAATTATAATTTAAAAAATATTTACCTGCCTTAAAAAACAGGGCGGGCCGTGGACTGATCACACAACAGAAGAAAGGAATTTATCAGGTAAGCATAAATTATGTTTTCTTCTGTTATGTGTGATCAGTCCACGGGTCATCATTACTTCTGGGATACCAATACCAAAGCAAAAGTACACGGATGACGGGAGGGATAGGCAGGCTCATTATACAGAAGGAACCACTGCCTGAAGAACCTTTCTCCCAAAAATAGCCTCCGAAGAAGCAAAAGTGTCAAATTTGTAAAATTTGGAAAAAGTATGAATCGAAGACCAAGTTGCAGCCTTGCAAATCTGTTCAACAGAGGCCTCATTCTTAAAGGCCCAAGTGGAAGCCACAGCTCTAGTGGAATGAGCTGTAATTCTTTCAGGAGGCTGCTGTCCAGCAGTCTCATAGGCTAAACGTATTATGCTACGAAGCCAAAAAGAGAGAGAGGTAGCAGAAGCTTTTTGACCTCTCCTCTGTCCAGAATAAACGACAAACAGGGAAGAAGTTTGGCGAAAATCTTTAGTTGCCTGCAAGTAGAACTTGAGGGCACGAACTACATCCAGATTGTGTAGAAGACGTTCCTTCTTTGAAGAAGGATTTGGACACAAGGATGGAACAACAATCTCTTGATTGATATTCCTGTTAGAGACAACCTTAGGTAAGAAACCAGGTTTAGTACGCAGAACTACCTTGTCTGAGTGAAAGATCAGATAAGGAGAATCACAATGTAGGGCTGATAACTCAGAGACTCTTCGAGCCGAGGAAATAGCCATTAAAAATAGAACTTTCCAAGATAACAATTTTATATCAATAGAATGAAGGGGTTCAAACGGAACACCCTGTAAAACGTTAAGAACTAAGTTTAAACTCCATGGCGGAGCAATAGTTTTAAACACAGGCTTGATCCTAGCTAAAGCCTGACAAAAGGCCTGGATGTCTGAATTTTCTGACAGACGCCTGTGTAACAAGATGGACAGAGCTGAGATCTGTCCCTTTAATGAGCTAGCCGATAAACCCTTTTCTAAACCTTCTTGTAGAAAAGACAATATCCTAGGAATCCTAACCTTACTCCAGGAGTAATCTTTGGATTCACACCAGTATAGGTATTTACGCCATATTTTATGGTAAATCTTTCTGGTAACAGGCTTCCTAGCCTGTATCAGGGTATCAATAACCGACTCAGAAAAACCACGTTTTGATAAAATCAAGCGTTCAATTTCCAAGCAGTCAGCTTCAGAGAAGTTAGACTTTGATGTTTGAATGGACCCTGAATCAGAAGGTCCTGTCTTAGAGGTAGAGACCAAGGCGGACAGGATGACATGTCCACTAGATCTGCATACCAAGTCCTGCGCGGCCATGCAGGCGCTATTAGAATCACTGATGCTCTCTCCTGTTTGATCTTGGCAATCAATCGAGGAAGCAGCGGGAAGGGTGGAAACACATAAGCCATCCTGAAGTTCCAAGGTGCTGTCAAAGCATCTATCAGAACCGCTCCCGGATCCCTGGATCTGGATCCGTAGCGAGGAAGTTTGGCGTTCTGGCGAGACGCCATTAGATCTATCTCTGGTTTGCCCCAACGTCGAAGTATTTGGGCAAAGACCTCCGGATGAAGTTCCCACTCCCCCGGATGAAGAGTCTGGCGACTCAAGAAATCCGCCTCCCAGTTCTCCACTCCCGGGATGTGGATTGCTGACAGGTGGCAAGAGTGAGACTCTGCCCAGCGAATTATCTTTGATACTTCTATCATTGCTAGGGAGCTTCTTGTCCCTCCCTGATGGTTGATGTAAGCTACAGTCGTGATGTTGTCCGACTGAAACCTGATGAACCCCCGAGTCTTTAACTGGGGCCAAGCTAGAAGGGCATTGAGAACTGCTCTCAATTCCAGAATGTTTATTGGCAGGAGACTTTCCTCCTGACTCCATTGTCCCTGAGCCTTCAGAGAATTCCAGACAGCGCCCCAACCTATAAGGCTGGCGTCTGTTGTTACAATTGTCCAGTCCGGCCTGCCGAACGGCATCCCCTTGGACAGATGTGGCCGAGAAAGCCACCATAGAAGAGAGTTTCTGGTCTCTTGATCCAGATTCAGAGTGGGGGACAAATCTGAGTAATCCCCATTCCACTGACTCAGCATGCACAATTGCAGCGGTCTGAGATGTAGGCGTGCAAAGGGTACTATGTCCATTGCTGCTACCATTAAGCCGATCACCTCCATGCATTGAGCTACTGACGGGAGTTGAATGGAATGAAGGACACGGCATGCATTTAGAAGCTTTGTTAATCTGTCTTCTGTCAGATAAATCTTCATTTCTACAGAATCTATAAGAGTCCCCAAGAATGGAACTCTCGTGAGAGGCAAGAGAGAACTCTTCTTTTCGTTCACTTTCCATCCATGCGACCTTAGAAATGCCAGAACTAACTCTGTATGAGACTTGGCAGTTTGAAAGCTTGAAGCTTGTATCAGAATGTCGTCTAGGTACGGAGCTACCGAAATTCCTCGCGGTCTCAGAACCGCTAGAAGGGCACCCAGAACCTTTGTGAAGATTCTTGGAGCCGTAGCCAATCCGAATGGAAGGGCTACAAACTGGTAATGCCTGTCTAAGAAGGCAAACCTTAGATACCGGTAATGATCTTTGTGAATCGGTATGTGAAGGTAAGCATCCTTTAAATCCACTGTGGTCATGTACTGACCCTTTTGGATCATGGGTAAGATTGTCCGAATAGTTTCCATTTTGAACGATGGAACTCTTAGGAATTTGTTTAGGATCTTTAAATCCAAGATTGGCCTGAAAGTTCCCTCTTTTTTGGGAACCACAAACAGGTTTGAGTAAAACCCTTGTCCTTGTTCCGACCGCGGAACCGGATGGATCACTCCCATTAATAATAGATCTTGTACACAGCGTAGAAACGCGTCTTTCTTTATTTGGTTTGTTGACAACCTTGACAGATGAAATCTCCCTCTTGGGGGAGATAATTTGAAGTCTAGAAGGTATCCCTGAGATATGATCTCTAGCGCCCAGGGATCCTGGACATCTCTTGCCCAAGCCTGGGCGAAAAGAGAGAGTCTGCCCCCCACTAGATCCGGACCCGGATCGGGGGCCCTCGGTTCATGCTGTCTTAGGGGCAGCAGCAGGTTTTCTGGCCTGCTTGCCCTTATTCCAGGACTGGTTAGGTTTCCAGCCTTGTCTGTAACGAGCAACAGCTCCTTCCTGTTTTGGTGCAGTGGAAGTTGATGCTGCACCTGCTTTGAAATTCCGAAAGGGACGAAAATTAGACTGTCTAGCCTTAGCTTTGGCTTTGTCTTGAGGTAGAGCGTGGCCCTTACCTCCTGTAATGTCAGCGATAATTTCTTTCAAACCGGGCCCAAATAAAGTTTGCCCCTTGAAAGGTATATTAAGTAATTTGGACTTAGAAGTTACATCAGCCGACCAGGATTTTAGCCACAGCGCCCTACGTGCCTGAATGGCGAATCCTGAATTCTTAGCCGTAAGTTTGGTTAAATGTACTACGGCCTCCGAAATGAATGAATTAGCTAGTTTAAGGACTCTAAGCCTGTCCGTAATGTCGTCCAGCGTAGCGGAACTAAGGTTCTCTTCCAGAGACTCAATCCAAAATGCTGCCGCAGCCGTAATCGGCGCGATGCATGCAAGGGGTTGCAATATAAAACCTTGTTGAACAAACATTTTCTTAAGGTAACCCTCTAATTTTTTATCCATAGGATCTGAAAAAGCACAGCTATCCTCCACCGGGATAGTGGTGCGCTTAGCTAAAGTAGAAACTGCTCCCTCCACCTTAGGGACCGTTTGCCATAAGTCCCGTGTGGTGGCGTCTATTGGAAACATCTTTCTAAATATAGGAGGGGGTGAGAACGGCACACCGGGTCTATCCCACTCCTTAGTAACAATTTCAGTTAATCTCTTAGGTATAGGAAAAACGTCAGTACTCGCCGGTACCCGCAAAGTATTTATCCAACCTACACATTTTCTCTGGTATTGCAACAGTGTTACAATCGTTAAGAGCCGCTAAGACCTCCCCTAGTAATACACGGAGGTTTTCCAATTTAAATTTAAAATTTGAAATATCTGAATCCAATCTGCTTGGATCAGAACCGTCACCTACAGAATGAAGCTCTCCGTCCTCATGCTCTGCAAGCTGTGACGCAGTATCAGACATGGCCCTAGGATTATCAGCGCACTCTGTTCTCACCCCAGAGTGATCACGCTTGCCTCTTAGTTCTGGTAACTTAGCCAAAACTTCAGTCATAACAGTAGCCATATCTTGTAATGTTATCTGTAATGGCTGCCCAGATGTACTAGGCGCCATAATATCACGCACCTCCCGGGCGGGAGACGCAGGTACTGACACGTGAGGCGAGTTAGACGGCATAACTCTCCCCTCGCTGTTTGGTGAAATTTGTTCAATTTGTACAGATTGGCTTTTATTTAAAGTAGCATCAATACAGTTAGTACATAAATTTCTATTGGGCTCCACCTTGGCATTGGAACAAATGACACAGGTATCTTCCTCTGAATCAGACATGTTTAACACACTAGCAATAAACATGCAACTTGGTTACAATCTTATTTAACAAAAACGTACTGTGCCTCAAAGAAGCACTAAACGATTAAATGACAGACAAAATAATGAACTGAAAAACAGTTATAGCATCACTCTTTAAAAACAACACAACTTGTTAGCAAAGGTTTGTTCCCATTAGTAAAGTAACACTAATTAAATTTTAAACATAAAAATCACAGAGCAACGTTTTAAAACACAGTCACTACATAAGTCTCACAGCTCTGCTG
>NC_069508.1:382263-424763 GCF_027579735.1 Bombina bombina | reverse complement strand
GCAAGAGAGAGCGCTATAGAGCAAGAGAGAGAGCTATAGAGCGAGAGAGAGAGAGCTATAGAGCAAGAGAGAGAGAGCTATAGAGAGAGAGAGCTATATAGAGAGAGAGAGCTATAGAGCAAGAGAGAGAGAGCTATAGAGCAAGAGAGAGAGAGAGCTATAGAGCAAGAGAGAGAGAGCTATAGAGCAAGAGAGAGAGAGCTATAGAGCGAAAGAGCGCTATAGAGCAAGAGAGAGCGCTATAGAGCAAGAGAGAGAGCTATAGAGCGAGAGAGAGAGCGAGCTATAGAGCGAGAGAGAGAGCGAGCTATAGAGCGAGAGAGAGAGCGAGCTATAGAGCAAGAGAGCGAGCTATAGAGCAAGAGAGCGAGCTATAGAGCAAGAGAGCGAGCTATAGAGCAAGAGAGAGAGCTATAGAGCAAGAGAGAGAGCTATAGAGCGAGAGAGAGAGCGAGCTATAGAGCGAGAGAGAGAGCGAGCTATAGAGCAAGAGAGAGAGAGCTATAGAGCAAGAGAGCGAGCTATAGAGCAAGAGAGCGAGCTATAGAGCAAGAGAGAGAGCTATAGAGCGAGAGAGCGAGCTATAGAGCAAGAGAGCGAGCTATAGAGCAAGAGAGAGAGCTATAGAGCAAGAGAGAGAGCTATAGAGCAAGAGAGAGAGCTATAGAGCAAGAGAGAGAGCTATAGAGCAAGAGAGAGAGCTATAGAGCAAGAGAGAGAGCTATAGAGCAAGAGAGAGAGCTATAGAGCAAGAGAGAGAGCTATAGAGCAAGAGAGAGAGCTATAGAGCAAGAGAGAGAGCTATAGAGCAAGAGAGAGAGCGAGAGAGAGAGCTATAGAGCAAGAGAGAGAGCTATAGAGCAAGAGAGAGAGCTATAGAGCAAGAGAGAGAGCTATAGAGCAAGAGAGAGAGCTATAGAGCAAGAGAGAGAGCTATAGAGCAAGAGAGAGAGCTATAGAGCAAGAGAGAGAGCTATAGAGCAAGAGAGAGAGCTATAGAGCAAGAGAGAGAGCTATAGAGCAAGAGAGAGAGCTATAGAGCAAGAGAGAGAGCTATAGAGCAAGAGAGAGAGCTATAGAGCAAGAGAGAGAGCTATAGAGCAAGAGAGAGAGCTATAGAGCAAGAGAGAGAGCTATAGAGCAAGAGAGAGAGCTATAGAGCAAGAGAGAGAGCTATAGAGCAAGAGAGAGAGCTATAGAGCAAGAGAGAGAGCTATAGAGCAAGAGCGAGAGCTATAGAGCAAGAGAGAGAGCTATAGAGCAAGAGCGAGAGCTATAGAGCAAGAGAGAGAGCTATAGAGCAAGAGCGAGAGCTATAGAGCAAGAGAGAGAGCTATAGAGCAAGAGAGAGAGCTATAGAGCAAGAGAGAGAGCTATAGAGCAAGAGAGAGAGCTATAGAGCAAGAGAGAGAGCTATAGAGCAAGAGAGAGAGCTATAGAGCAAGAGAGAGAGCTATAGAGCAAGAGAGAGAGCTATAGAGCAAGAGAGAGAGCTATAGAGCAAGAGAGAGAGCTATAGAGCAAGAGAGAGAGCTATAGAGCAAGAGAGAGAGCTATAGAGCAAGAGAGAGCGCTATAGAGCAAGAGAGAGAGCTATAGAGCGAAAGCGCGACAGAGAGAGAGTGTGAGACAGATTTACTGGGCCTTGAGGTTTAGAGAACAGGGAGCATCTAGTGTGTGAGGAAGGGGCTTTCTTTTTAAGGGGAACTTCTTCACAGTTTACTATTTCTGCAATTTTAAACATCAAATTGTTAAATGAAAAATTACTATGAGCCACAAGCAACTGAAAAACAGAATTTATGCTTACCTGAAAAATTTCTTTCTCTTGTGATGTATCGAGTCCACAGATTCATCCATACTTGTGGGATATTCTCCTTCCCTACAGGAAGTGGCAGAGAGAGCACCCACAGCAGAGCTGTCTATATAGCTCCTCCCTTAGCTCCACCCCCCAGTCATTCCACCGAAGGCTAGGAAGAAAAAGGAGAAACTACAGGGTGCAGTGGTGACTGAAGTTTTTTAAATAAAAATATACTACCTGTCTTAAATAGACAGGGCGGGCCGTGGACTCGATACATCACAAGAGAAAGAAATTTATCAGGTAAGCATAAATTCTGTTTTCTCTTGTAAGATGTATCGAGTCCACGGATTCATCCATACTTGTGGGATACTAATACCAAAGCTTTAGGACACGGATGAAGGGAGGGACAAGACAGGTTCCTTAAACGGAAGGCACCACTGCTTGTAGAACCTTTCTCCCAAAAATAGCCTCCGAAGAAGCAAAAGAATCGAATTTGGAAAATTTTGAAAAAGTATGAAGCGAAGACCAAGTCGCCGCCTTACAAATCTGTTCAACAGAAGCCTTATTTTTAAAAGCCCATGTGGAAGCCACTGCTCTAGTAGAATGAGCTGTAATCCTTTCAGGAGGCTGCTGGCCAGCAGTCTCATAAGCCATACGGATGATGCTTTGCAGCCAAAAAGAAAGAGAGGTAGCCGTAGCCTTTTGACCTCTCCGCTTACCAGAATAGACAACAAACAATGAAGATGTTTGACGGAAATCTTTGGTTGCTTGTAAGTAGAACTTTAAAGCACGAACCACATCAAGATTGTGCAACAGACGTTCCTTCTTTGAAGAAGGATTAGGACACAGCGAAGGAACAACAATTTCCTGATTAATATTCCTATTAGAAACAACCTTAGGAAGGAATCCAGGTTTGGTACGTAAAACCACCTTATCTGCATGGAAAATAAGATAAGGTGAGTCACACTGTAAAGAAGATAACTCAGAAACTCTTCGAGCCAAAGAGATAGCTACTAAAAACAAAACTTTCCAAGATAGAAGCTTAATATCTATGGAATGCATAGGTTCAAACGGAACCCCTTGAAGAACTTTAAGAACCAAGTTTAAGCTCCATGGCGGAGCAACAGGTTTAAAAACAGGCTTGATCCTGACCAAGGCCTGACTAAATGCTTGAACGTCTGGGACATCTGCCAGACGTTTGTGTAAAAGAATAGACAAAGCAGATATTTGTCCCTTTAAGGAACTAGCTGATAATCCCTTCTCCAATCCTTCTTGGAAAAAAGACAGAATTCTAGGAATCCTAATCTTACTCCATGAGTAACCCTTGGATTCACACCAACAAAGATATTTGCGCCAGATCTTATGATAGATTTTCCTGGTGACAGGCTTTCTAGCCTGAATCAGGGTATCAATGACCGACTCAGAGAAACCACGCTTTGATAGATTCAGGCGTTCAATCTCCAAGCAGTCAGACGCAGAGAAATTAGATTTGGATGCTTGAACGGACCTTGGATTAGAAGGTCCTGCCTCATTGGCAGAGTCCACAGTGGAACAGATGACATGTCCACCAGGTCTGCATACCAAGTCCTGCGTGGCCACGCAGGCGCTATCAGAATCACTGAAGCTCTCTCCTGCTTGATTCTGGCAACCAGTTCTGGGAGGAGAGGAAACTGTGGAAATACATAAGCCAGATTGAAGGACCAGGGCACTGCTGGAGCATCTATCAGTACCGCCTGGGGATCCCGGGACCTGGACCCGTAACGCGGAGGTTTGGCGTTCTGTCGGGACGCCATCAGATCCAATTCTGGTGTGCCCCATAGCTGAGTCAGCTGGGCAAATACCTCCGGATGGAGCTTCCACTCCCCCGGATGAAAAGTCTGATGACTTAGGAAATCCGCCTCCCAGTTCTCTACCCCTGGGATATGGATTCCTGAGAGATGGCAAGAGTGATCCTCCACCCATCGGATAATTTTTGTTACCTCCATCATCGCTAGAGAACTCTGTGTTACTCCTTGATGATTGATATAGGCTACAGTCGTGATGTTGTCCGACTGAAATCTGATGAATTTGGCCGCAGCTAGCTGAGGCCACGCCTGAAGCGCATTGAATATCGCTCTCAGTACTAGAATGTTTATCAGGAGGAGAGATTCCTCCCGAGACCATAAGCCCTGTGCTTTCAGGGATTTCCAGACTGCACCCCAGCCTAGCAGGCTGGCATCTGTCGTTACTATGAGCCACTCTGGCCTGCGGAAACATATTCCCTGAGACAGGTGGTCCTGAGACAACCACCAGAGAAGAGAATCTCTGGTCTTTTGGTCCAGATGCAGTTGAGGAGATAAATCTGCATAATCCCCATTCCACTGTTTAAGCATGCATAGTTGCAGTGGTCTGAGGTGTAGGCGGGCATAAGGAACTATGTCCATTGTCCGATTACCTCCATACACTGAGCCACTGATGGCCGAGGAATGGAATGAAGAGCTCGGCAAGTGATTAAAAGTTTTGATTTTCTGACCTCCGTCAGAAATATTTTAATTTCTACCAAGTCCATCAGAGTCCCTAGGAAGGAAACTCTTGTGAAAGGGACGAGAGAACTCTTTTTTTATGTTCACCTTCCACCCGTGAGATCTCAGAAAAGCCAACACGATGTCTGTGTGAGACTTGGCTAGCTGGAAAGTCGACGCCTGAATTAAGATGTCTAGATAAGGCGCCACTGCTATACCCCACGGTCTTAGAACCGCCAAAAGGGACCCTAGCACCTTTGTGAAAATTCTGGGAGCCGTGGCCAACCCAAAGGGAAGGGCCACAAACTGGTAATGCCTGTCCAGAAAGGCGAATCTGAGGAATTGATGATGATGATCTCTGTGAATAGGGATGTGAAGATACGCATCCTTTAAGTCCACTGTAGTCATATATTGAGCCTCCTGGATCAGAGGAAGAATAGTCCGAATAGTCTCCATCTTGAAAGATGGTACTCTGAGGAATTTGTTTAGAATTTTGAGATCCAAGATTGGTCTGAAAGTTCCCTCTTTTTTGGGAACCACAAACAGGTTGGAGTAAAAACCTAGCCCTTGTTCCGCTCTTGGAAATGGGCGAATCACTCCCATGGTATGTAGGTCTTCTACACAGCGTAAGAACGCCTCTCTCTTTGTCTGGTTTGCAGACAATTGAGAAATGTGAAATCTCCCCCTTGGGAGTCTTTGAAGTCCAGAAGATATCCTTGGGACACAATTTCTAAAGCCCAGGAAACGTGAACATCTCTTGCCCAAGCCTGAGCAAAGAGAGAGAGTCTGCCCCCTACTAGATCCGATCCCGGATCGGGGGCTACCCCTTCATGCTGTCTTAGAGGCAGCAGCAGGCTTCTTGGCCTGTTTACCTTTGTTCCAAGCCTGGTTAGGTCTCCAGACTGACTTGGATTGGACAGAATTCCCCTCTTGCTTTGCTGCAGGGGAAGCTGAAGCGGGACCACCCTTGAAGTTCGGAAAGGAACGAAAATTATTTTGTTTGGTCCTCATCTTATTTGTTTTATCCTGAGGGAGGGCATGGCCTTTCCCTCCAGTGATGTCTGAAATAATTTCTTTCAGTGCAGGCCCGAATAGGGTCTTTCCTTTGAAAGGGATGTTCAACAATTTAGATTTTGATGACACATCAGCAGACCAGGACTTAAGCCATAACGCCCTGCGTGCTAAAATGGCAAAACCTGAATTCTTTGCCGCTAATTTAGCCATTTGGAAAGCGGCATCTGTAATGAAAGAATTAGCCAACTTAAGGGCCTTAATTCTATCCATAATATCCTCTAATGGAGTCTCCACCTGGAGAGCCTCTTCTAGAGCCTCAAACCAGAAAGCAGCTGCAGTAGTTACAGGAACAATGCATGCAATAGGTTGGAGAAGAAAACCTTGATGAACAAAAATTTTCTTTAGGAGACCCTCTAAGTTTTTATCCATAGGATCTTTGAAAGCACAACTGTCTTTGATAGGTATAGTTGTACGCTTAGCAATAGTAGAAATAGCTCCCTCCACCTTAGGAACAGTCTGCCACGAGTCCTGTATGGTGTCAGATATGGGAAACATTTTCTTAAAAACAGGAGGGGGAGCAAACGGAATACCTGGTCTATCCCACTCCTTAGTAACAATAGTCACAATCCTCTTAGGGACTGGAAAAACATCAGTGTAAACAGGAACCTCTAAGTATCTGTCCATTTTACACAATTTCTCTGGGACCACTATAGGGTCACAATCGTCTAGAGTAGCTAATACCTCCTTGAGCAATAAGCGGAGGTGTTCAAGCTTAAATTTAATGGCCGTCATATCAGAATCTGTCTGAGGGAGCGTCTTTCCTGAATCAGAAATCTCTCCCTCAGATAACAAATCCCTTACCCCTACTTCAGAACATTGTGAGGGTATATCGGATACGGCTACTAAAGCGTCAGACGGCTCAGCATTTGTTCTTAACCCAGAGCTGACACGCTTTCCTTGTAAACCAGGCAGTTTAGAGAAAACCTCTGTGAGGGTTTTATTCATAACTGTGGCTATGTCTTGTAAAGTAAATGAATTAGACGCACTAGAGGTACTTGGCGTCACTTGTGCGGGCGTTACTGGTTGTGACACTTGGGAAGAGCTAGATGCTAAACCCTCATTTCCTTCTGAGAATCATCTATTGCAATATTTTTAAGTGCTAAAATATGCTCTTTATAATTTATAGACATATCAGTGCAAGTGGGACACATTCTAAGAGGGGGTTCCACAATGGCTTCTAAACACATAGAACAAGGATTCTCCTTGGTGTCAGACATGTTAAACAGGCTAGTAATGTAACAAGCAAGCTTGGAAAACACTTTAATCAAAGTAAATAACACTTTAAACAAAAACGGTACTGTGCCTTTAAGAGAAAAAAAAGCTGCACAAACTCTGCAAAACAGTGTAAAAAAGCAGTAAACACAACTAAATTTGTACAGTAGCATCATAAAGTCTTAGTAACTTTGCACAACTATGCAAATAAACAATTAACCCCTTAATGTAAAAATCGGATTGACAAAACTTCAAAACCGGTAAAATAACGTTCAGCACCTTGCCACAGCTCTGCTGTGGCGCCTACCTGCCCTTTAGGAACAATTTGTGGGGGAAAAAACCTCTTTACAGCCCTCAAATACAGCAGGAATCTCTGTAGATGTAGCTGAATGCTTCTGAGGTAAATAAACTGTGCAACTGAAAATAGGCCCCACCCACCTTACTCGATGTTATGGGGCCTAAAAAACACCACAGAGTGTTTCTTAAACTAGCCATGTGGGTTAATAACCCTTAAACAAGCCACAAAGACCCCTTAAAGTCCCTCAAAAAACGTTTTATTTGAAATTAAACCAAAACGTTTTTTCCTATTAGTGTCACCAGTAACTATGAGCCCTTTATGCAAACTTGGATTCCTCTTTTACTGAATACAGCTTACCTTTCCCTCATGGGGATATTGTCAGCCTTTTCTAGAAATAACACAGTCTGTCTAGAAAAAAATAGACTTAACATACCTTAATGCAGTTTAGCCTGCAAACTGTTCCCCCAACTGAAGTTTTCCTGTACTCTTCAGCCCTTGTGAGAACAGCAGTGGATCTTAGTTACAAAATTCTAAGATCATCATCCTCCTTGCAGAAATCTTCATCCCTTTTCTGTCAGAGAGTAAATAGTACACACCGGTACCATTTAAAATAACAAACTATTGCTTGAGAAAACTCACTTTGCCCTTCCTAGCAGTTAAGCAGGCAGAGAGAATGACTGGGGGGTGGAGCTAAGGGAGGAGCTATATAGACAGCTCTGCTGTGGGTGCTCTCTCTGCCACTTCCTGTAGGGAAGGAGAATATCCCACAAGTATGGATGAATCAGTGGACTCGATACATCTTAAGAGAAAAAGGCAGCATAATAAAGAGCTAGGAAATAGGAAGGGGCTGTCTCATTTAGTAGCAGACAACAATCTCACAAACAATTCTATCATGAACTTCAGCTCATCTCCTAGATCTCTTGGACATTAGGGCTCTAGAGACAGTCTCAATGTCATTGCCTCAAGCCTCCGGCTCACACCAGATGCACATTATCCTAGTGCTACCCAGATATGCAGTATCTGGCAACAACAAAAGGCCACTTGACATGTTAGGTGACAGCACCCAGGGGCCCATCAGAGCAGGTTACCAGACACCCAGCTTAGTACTTGCTAAATGTGTCATTTTATAAAAGGATCAAGAGTCATCAAATAAGGATTATTTCTATGAAGTTTATTAGTTAAATTGAAAATGACAGCCGAGTTTAAACCCAGGGGATGGCAGCTCACTGCTATATTGTTTTGTCTTGGGACTGCAGATGCCCCAGACACAGGTGGTGAGTAGTTTCTAGCAGACACAGACCCAGCACACAAAAAGACTATTACCCAGAAGCCACATGCACTTCAGTTTGGGCCTCCCCAATACTACATGAAAAGGAGCTTGGTTTTATTTTAGATATGGGAAGATATCAGAAAAAAAGAAATCCCCTGAATCTCTGTCTGCTCCCCCTTTAATTGCTCTGCTGGAGAAAAGATTTAACCCAGAGCCTTACGTGCTGAGAAGAGGGAGATCCCTGCTCCTGTGCACAGCTGGAATATTTATGGAATGCCGGAGGAATGAAGACTACACAGCCTCCCTCTGCATGTATTAATAACAATATGCAGGGAGCCCATTAACATAACACTGCAGCCTATTATCTATGTACACTCGGACCCGCTCTCTTGCTTGCAGGAATAGAATGTATGCAACACCCTACTGAGATTTGGCCACAAAATAAAAACATTTCATGGATATCCACTAGCTGAAAAACAGACTAGAAGTCAAAACAGCAGTAGTCCCACAGGCTAGGGATTAAACAGGGAACATTGAGTTATCAAGTAACTCTGCTGGACTAAGTCTATCTGGAATTTATAGTAAATAGCAAACTGACCAAACCCTGCGTGTGATGACGCAACAAGATCACATTGTGCCACAATAAGTTACAGATATCGCGTTAAGAACAGGTATCCTTGAGTTATTAAATAAATCCCAGACCACACTGCTTCAGCAAGGGGCATTCATGTGCAGTACTGCTAGATGGATTACACCTATAAACATGAAAATGGTGCAGTTACATCTAACAATATTGTGCCGACTACAGGAAACCTCAACAAATTCTTGAAATTCTATGATCCATTCCAAAACTTTAGGCGCCAGTAATGCACACAGCCATAATTTATTAATTTGAGTGCAAAAAGCAGCAAGTTAATCTCTTAGTTGCCAGTAACACACACAAAACAGGAAATTGATTGTCAAGAGACACAGGCAATCATTTAACCCATTGATTGACAATGTAATTGCTAATTTACCCCTGTTACCCAGAGGCATATGCTCCTAAATATGCACCAGCCAGGTGATGTCAGAGCTTGCCTTTCTCCCAAGGACAATGCTCAAAGGACATTTACACTGCACCAAGTCCTAGTTTTTAAAGGGACAGCCAACACCAGAAATGTTGTTCATAGGAGCATATGAACCTCCTAGGTTTAGCTTTCAACTAAGAATACCAAGAGAACAAAGCAAAATTAGTAATAAAAGTAAAATGGAAAGTTGCTTAAAATGACATGTCTTATCTGAATTATGAAAGTTTTTTTTTTTACTTGACTGTCCCTTTAAGCATCACGACACAGAAACCACATTAAAGTCCTGCACAGTCTTAATTCTACAAATATTGTATACAAGCAGTGCCTGTTATTCGATTCTTCCCATACCTAAATACATTGTAGAAAATAAAGCAAAGCTACTGATAGTCTTTTTTTTCTCCGCACTCAACATGGTGATCCAGTATTCAGGTATTCCTGTGGTTTATACCAAAGCTAGTATAAAGGATAAGGTGGGGCAACAAAACACAGGTATTAGCAAGTATAGCTTGCAAGGCCTTCCTTTCACAAGCAAACTATGAAGTCTGAGACACAAATTGATAACCTTCACTGAAAGCAGACCGGGACTGCTCTATTGAGCTCTTCTGAAAAAATGTCCAGGAGGAATCTCTAGTAGACAGTACCTTCACTGAAAGCAGACCGGAACTGTTCTATTGAGCTCTTCTGAAAAAATGTCCAGGAGGAATCTCTAGTAGACAGTACCTTCACTGAAAGCAGACCGGAACTGTTCTATTGAGCTCCTCTAATACAATGTCCAGGAGGAATCTCTAGCAGACAGTACCTTCACTGAAAGCAGACCGGAACTGTTCTATTGAGCTCTTCTGAAAAAATGTCCAGGAGGAATCTCTAGTAGACAGTACCTTCACTGAAAGCAGACCGAGACTGTTCCATTGAGCTCTTCTGATACAATGTCCAGGAGGAATCTCTAGTAGACAGTACCTTCACTGAAAGCAAACCGGACTGTTCTATTGAGCTCCTCTAATACAATGTCCAGGAGGAATCTCTAGCAGACAGTACCTTCACTGAAAGCAGATCGGGACTGTTCCATTGAGCTCTTCTGAAACAATGTCCAGGAGGAATCTCTAGTAGACAGTACCTTCACTGAAAGCAGACCGAGACTGTTCCATTGAGCTCTTCTGATACAATGTCCAGGAGGAATCTCTAGTAGACAGTACCTTCACTGAAAGCAGACCGAGACTGTTCCATTGAGCTCTTCTGATACAATGTCCAGGAGGAATCTCTAGTAGACAGTACCTTCACTGAAAGCAGACCGGACTGTTCTATTGAGCTCCTCTAATACAATGTCCAGGAGGAATCTCTAGCAGACAGTACCTTCACTGAAAGCAGATCGGGACTGTTCTATTGAGCTCTTCTGAAACAATGTCCAGGAGGAATCTCTAGTAGACAGTACCTTCACTGAAAGCAGACCGGGACTGTTCCATTGAGCTCTTCTGATACAATGTCCAGGAGGAATCTCTAGTAGACAGTACCTTCACTGAAAGCAGACCGAACTGTTCTATTGAGCTCCTCTAATACAATGTCCAGTAGGAATCTCTAGTAGACAGTACCTTCATAGAAAGCAGACCGGAACTGTTCTATTGAGCTCCTCTAATACAATGTCCAGGAGGAATCTCTAGTAGACCGTACCTTTACTGAAAGCAGACCGGAACTGTCCTATTGAGGGCTTCTGATACAATGTCCAGTAGGAATCTATAGCAGACAGTACCTTCACTGAAAGCAGATCGGGACTGTTCTATTGAAGTCATCTGATACAATGTCCAGTAAGAAGCTCTAGCAGACAGTACCTTCACTGAAGCAAACCAGGACTGTTCCATTGAGGTCTTCTGATGCAAATCCCAGAGGAATCTCTAGTAGACAGTACCTTCACTGAAAGCAAACCTGAACTGTTCTATTGAGGGCTTCTGATACAATGTCCAATAAGAAGCTCTAGTAGACAGTACCTTCACTGAAAGCAGACCGGAACTGTTCTATTGAGGGCTTCTGATACAATGTCCAAGAGGAATCTCTAGCAGACAGTACCCTTCACTGAAAGCAGACCGGAACTGTTCTATTGAGGGTTTCTGATACAATGTCCAATAAGAAGCTCTAGTAGACAGTACCTTCACTGAAAGCAGACCGGAACTGTTCTATTGAGGGCTACTAATAAAATGTCTAATAAGAAGCTCTAGTAGACAGCACCTTCACTGAAAGCAGACCTGAACTGTTCTATTGAGGGCTACTGATACAATGTCCAATAAGAAGCTCTAGTAGACAGTACCCTTCAAACTTCTTGGTACATGAGGTGAGTAAAAAAATCTACTTTAAGTTGAAGAGCAAAACCAACTAGCAAAATAAATAAAAATAGAAATTGCTTTGACCTACCCTAATACAGATATTATTGGTAACTTTCAGATAACACAGATAAAAACAGATCACTCGCTTAGGTTTCAAAAAACATCTGGCAGTAAAAAAAAAAATATCAGCAACAAATTTATTAAGTCATCAATGTTACAGAGATACTTCAAAAAGATCATGTTTTGGGGGGCGGAGCCAACAGCCGAGGCAGGCAGAAGCATATCTCTTTAGCTCCTAGGCCTTGAATTATAAATATACTTATTTTCAGCAAAATTCCCATCTAATTCTATTTGTGGATTACCACTAATTGGTCAATAACTAAGGGATCATTGTTCTGAGTAGAATTATACAGCTAATTTAATGCTTATTTACACCTCCAGGAGGGAGCCAATGCACTGTAAGCACAGTATACTAGGGGTAAGCATGCTGTACTGACTAGGGGCAAGCAGTGTACACAGTATACTAGGGGTAAGTATGCTATACTGACTGGGGGTAAGCAGTGTACACAGTATACTAGGGGTAAGCATACTGTACTGACTGGGGTCGAGCAGTGTACACAGTATACTAGGGGTAAGTATGCTATACTGACTGGGGGTAAGCAGTGTACACAGTATACTAGGGGTAAGTATGCTGTACTGACTGAGGGTAAGCAGTGTACACAGTATACTAGGGGTAAGTATGCTGTATTGAATGGGGGTAAGCAGTGTACACAGTATACTAGGGGTAAGTATGCTGTACTGACTGGGGGTAAGCAGTGTACACAGTATACTAGGGGTAAGTATGCTGTACTGACTAGGGGCAAGCAGTGTACACAGTATACTAGGGGTAAGTATGCTGTACTGACAGGGGGTAAGCAGTGTACATAGTATACTAGGGGTAAGTATGCTGTACTGACTGGGGGTAAGCAGTGTACACAGTATACTAGGGGTAAGTATGCTGTACTGACTGGGGGCAAGCAGTGTACACAGTATACTAGGGGTAAGTATGCTGTACTGACTGGGGGTAAGTATGCTGTACTGACTGGGGGTAAGCAGTGTACACAGTATACTAGGAGTAAGTATGCTGTACTGACTGGGGGTAATCAGTGTACACAGTATACTAGGAGTAAGTATGCTGTACTGAATGGGGGTAAGCAGTGTACACAGTATACTAGGAGTAAGTATAATGTACTGACTGGGGGTAAGCAGTGTACACAGTATACTAGGGGTAAGTATGCTGTACTGACTGGGGGTAAGCAGTGTACACAGTATACTAGGGGTAAGTATGCTGTACTGACTTGGGGTAAGCAGTGTACACAGTATACTAGGGGTAAGTATGCTGTGCTGACTGGGGGCAAGCAGTGTACACAGTATACTAGGGGTAAGTATGCTGTACTGACTGGGGGTAAGCAGTGTACACAGTATACTAGGGGTAAGTATGCTGTACTGACTGGGGGTAAGCAGTGTACACAGTATACTAGGGGTAAGTATGCTGTACTGACTGGGGGTAAGTATGCTGTACTGACTGGGGGTAAGCAGCGTACACAGTATACTAGGGGTAAGTATGCTGTACTGACTGGGGGTAAGCAGCGTACACAGTATACTAGGGGTAAGTATGCTGTACTGACTGGGGGTAAGCAATGTACACAGTATACTAGGGGTAAGCATGCTGTATTGACTGGGGGTAAGCAGTGTACACAGTATACTAGGGGTAAGCATGCTGTACTGACTGGGGGCAAGCAGTGTACACAGTATACTAGGAGTAAGTATGCTGTACTGACTGGGGGTAAGCAGTGTACACAGTATACTAGGGGTAAGCATGATGTACTGACTGGGGGTAAGCAGTGTACACAGTATACTAGGGGTAAGCATGCTGTACTGACTGGGGGTAAGCAGTGTACACAGTATACTAGGGGTAAGTATGCTGTACTGACTGGGGGTAAGCATTGTACACAGTATACTAGGGGTAAGCATGTTGTACTGACTGGGGGCAAGCAGTGTACACAGTATACTAGGGGTAAGCATGCTGTACTGAAGTGTACACAGGGTATTTGTAGGAGAGAGGCATCCGTACAACGTTATTAGGTTTATAGTATTTTATATCCATCACTTTCTACAATAAAAACACAAACATGCTGCCTCTAACAACGGAAATTCACAGCAAGAAAGCTGTCAGCAGAGCAAGACTGGAACACAGAGTAACGTTAACCCTAACATTTGTGTATGTTCCTTTTACACAGGGTTTAATCTATAGGAGGCCAGGTGCGTGGGACATGGATAAAGTTTCCATATGAGGCGCGTGCAGTAATAGCCAATGATAAACCAGATACTCTGTGTGACAAATGAGGAACTTCTGTGCACAGAAACTGAAAAAGTGCTGCCTTTATTTAAAGGGACACTGTACCCAAAAAAATTATTTCGTGATTCAGATTGAGCATGATATTTTAAGCAACTTTCTAATTTACTCCTATTATCAAATTTTCTTCATTCTCTTGGTATCTTTATTTGAAATGCAAGAACGTAAGTTTAGATGCCGGCCCATTTTTTATGAACAATCTGGGTTGTCCTTGCTGATTGGTGGATAAATTCATCCACCAATAAAAAAGTGCTGTCCAGAGTACTGAAACCAAAAAAAGCTTAGATGCCTTTTTCAAATAAAGATAGCAAGAGAACGAAGAAAAAATGATAATAGGAGTAAATTAGAAAGTTGCTTAAAATTGCATGCTCTATCTGAATCACAAAAGAAAAAATTTGGGTTCAGTGTCCCTTTAAGGATCTTTATCACAGGAATCTCCTGGCCATAAGTAAGGACAGTGTCTGATGTGACCTAAGCCAACTGCTTAAGCAATCAGCCAAATTCTGCCCCACCTTCTGAAGCAGAAAAATAACACTGCACCATACACAGTGCTTTGTGTGCTCTGCCTCTGAGCAACTTGAAAACAAATCTAGAAACTCAAAAGTTAAGCTGCTTCTCGCACTCTCTCTAGGCAAGAGAGTTCATCCAAAGTTCACTTGTGTAACTTAGACTTGTTCATCCTAAATTATAACTCAGAACAGACAGCTCCATCCTAAGGAGGCCCAGAAATTCCACTCACTCCTCAACATCTTGGCTTTTTCCGTCGTCACATTCATTTGTTCAGTTTCAAAAATAAAAAAAGTGCAGTCATGGAGATGTCTGATTAAAGATCAAGTCACCTGGGTTGCTCTTCTGTGCACAGCTTGGTACCGAACATCTGAAAGCTGTGCCAGCACATGTGTGTCACACTGGTACATCTGCTTATAAACATCTGATAGCGGTGCCTGCACATGTGTGTCACACTGGTACATCTGCTTATAAACATCTGATAGCTGTGCCTACACATGTGTGTCACACTGGTACATCTGCTTATAAACATCTGATAGCTGTGCCTACACATGTGTGTCACACTGGTGCATCTGCTTATAAAGATCTGATAGCTGTGCCTGCACATGTGTGTCACACTGGTACATCTGCTTATAAACATCTGATAGCTGTGCCTAAACATGTGTGTCACACTGGTACATCTGCTTATAAAGATCTGATAGCTGTGCCTGCACATGTGTGTCACACTGGTACATCTGCTTATAAACATCTGATAGCTGTGCCTACACATGTGTCACACTGGTACATCTGCTTATAAAGATCTGATAGCTGTGCCTGCACATGTGTGTCACACTGGGTCATCTGCTTATAAACATCTGATAGCTGTGCCTGCACATGTGTCACACTGGTACATCTGCTTATAAACATCTGATAGCTGTGCCTACACATGTGTGTCACACTGGAACATCTGCTTATAAACATCTGATAGCTGTGCCTGCACATGTGTGTCACACTGGTACATCTGCTTATAAACATCTGATAGCTGTGCCTACACATGTGTCACACTGGTGCATCTGCTTATAAAGATCTGATAGCTGTGCCTGCACATGTGTGTCACACTGGTACATCTGCTTATAAACATCTGATAGCTGTGCCTGCACATGTGTGTCACACTGGTACATCTGCTTATAAACATCTGATAGCTGTGCCTACACATGTGTGTCACACTGGTACATCTGCTTATAAACATCTGACAGCTGTGCCTACACATGTGTGTCACACTGGTACATCTGCTTATAAACATCTGATAGCTGTGCCTGCACATGTGTGTCACACTGGTACATCTGCTTATAAACATCTGATAGCTGTGCCTGCACATGTGTGTCACACTGGTACATCTGCTTATAAACATCTGATAGCTGTGCCTACACATGTGTCACACTGGTACATCTGCTTATAAACATCTGACAGCTGTGCCTGCACATGTGTGTCACACTGGTACATCTGCTTATAAACATCTGACAGCTGTGCCTACACATGTGTGTCACACTGGTACATCTGCTTATAAACATCTGACAGCTGTGCCTACACATGTGTCACACTGGTACATCTGCTTATAAACATCTGATAGCTGTGCCTACACGTGTCACACTGGTACATCTGCTTATAAACATCTGATAGCTGTGCCTGCACATGTGTCACACTGGTGCATCTGCTTATAAACATCTGACAGCTGTGCCTGCACATGTGTGTCACACTGGTACATCTGCTTATAAACATCTGATAGCTGTGCCTGCACATGTGTGTCACACTGGTACATCTGCTTATAAACATCTGATAGCTGTGCCTGCACATGTGTGTCACACTGGTACATCTGCTTATAAACATCTGATAGCTGTGCCTGCACATGTGTCACACTGGTGCATCTGCTTATAAACATCGGATAGCTGTGTCTGCACATGTGTGTCACACTGGTACATCTGCTTATAAACATTTGATAGCTGTGCCTGCACATGTGTCACACTGGTACATCTGCTTATAAACAGCTGATAGCTGTGCCAGCACATATGGGTCACACTGGTGCATCTGCTTATAAACATCTGATAGCTGTGCCAGCACATGTGTCACACTGGTGCATCTGCTTATAAACATCTCACAGCTGTGCCTGCACATGTGTCACACTGGTGCATCTGCTTATAAACATCTCACAGCTGTGCCTGCACATGTGACACACTAGTGCATTTGCTTTTAAACATCTGACAGCTGTGCCAGCACATATTTATCACACTGGTTCATCTGCTTATAAACATCTGACAGCTGTGCCTGCACATATGTGTCACACTGGTACATCTGCTTATAAACATCTGACAGCTGTGCCTGCACATGTGTGTCACACTGGTACATCTGCTTATAAACATCTGATAGCTGTGCCTGCACATATGTGTCACACTGGTGCATCTGCTTATAAACATCTGACAGCTGTGGCTGCACATGTGTGTCACACTGGTACATCTGCTTATAAACATCTGATAGCTGTGCCTGCACATATGTGTCACACTGGTGCATCTGCTTATAAACATAAGACAGCTGTACCTGCACATGTGTGTCACACTGGTGCATCTGCTTATAAACATCTGACAGCTGTGGCTGCACGTGTCACACTGGTGCATCTGCTTATAAACATCTGATAGCTGTGCCTGCATATATGTGTCACACTGGTGCATCTGCTTATAAACATCTGACAGCTGTGCCTGCACATATGTGTCACACTGGTGCATCTGCTTATAAACATCTCACAGCTGTGCCTGCACGTGTCACACTGGTGCATCTGCTTATAAACATCTCACAGCTGTGCCTGCACATGTGACACACTAGTGCATTTGCTTTTAAACATCTCACAGCTGTGCCTGCACATGTGTCACACTGGTACATCTGCTTATAAACATCTGACAGCTGTGCCTGCACATGTGTGTCACACTGGTACATCTGCAATTAACAAACTGAGTCATTACCAGATAGTACAGGCACCTTAGGCTCTCTGAGCAAGTGCTGTGTTTAAAATGCTGGTGCACGGTGCATACTTAAATACACTTTTGAAACAGATATAGCTTTTATTAGAAGCATTTTTGCTAATACATTAATATTACAAAAATGCTTCTAATCACAACTGAAATGCACCCATGTGGATTCTAGTTTTGGCTAGAATGTCCCTTTAAGGCTCAGTACTGCACCCCATGCAGAATGACACTTCAAGGACCTAGGGGGGAAAAAGTGCACATTGCGGAAAGCAAAACCTGTGCAGAATTAGGTCATGGAAAAAAAAAAATCTTGTTTAGAAATATGTCCTGTGCAGAATGAAAGAGACCTGAAGAAATAAATAAAGCAGAGTTGGGGTTCCGCACTGGACCCATGTAGAATGATACTGTAGGGATTGTGGGGAAAAACAACAGTATATGGCTGCATTTACATGCACCAACATGTGCCGCCATTTAACCACATGCCCATAAAGGGATTTGTAGTTCGCAGGTGCAGCCCAACATGATCACTACACAGGAAAACAGGCTGCAGACCAGCGTGGAATAATCATTTCAAAAAATAAATTAAATCTATCTAAAGATACATCTAAAGGTTATTCATCCTAAAATATAAATTAGTTTTAGTTATATAGCAAGATGCTGTATATTAATGGCTGTAAAGATTCATTTAAATTAATACACTCACAATCTCATGCTCCCCAAGAGGTTTCTGTCAGATTAGTTTAGACATTTATTCTATCTTGAAGATATTAACACACATTATTGGTTTTGCAGTTCTCAAAACTGTGAATTTGTATCCGCAGAAATAACTTGCCCCTTTCTCAAAGCAAAACATTATAAAATAAATATACAGAGTTGAGAAATAGACCTTAAAGAGACAATCATGAAAGAAAACATTTGGGTTTCAGATAGAACATAGAATTAAATCTGATATCTGAAAATTGTATTAACAAATTTGATTAATTTTCTTGGTAACCTTTGTTGAAGGAGAGCAACGCTCTACTGGGGCATAACTGAACACATAGGGTGAGACTGACAAGCAGCTAGCTCACAGCAGTGCATTGCTTCTGAGACTACCTATGTATGCTTTTCAACAAAGGATACTAAGAGAATAATAAGAACTAAATTGGAAAATTGTTAAAAATAGCATCTTTTTTCTGACTCATTAAAGTTTCATTTTGACTTTAATGTCCCTTTAATACCATTGCTCCCCTGTAATCTGATTTAAATCGATCTTGCAGACAATGGCACAAGCACATACTATACACATTGCTTACTAGTGAACACATTTATCCTGTGCCCAGGGAGGACTCATTATAAAATGTACAAATTACTAAAGTAGTAATCAAGGGTCTAGTGAGCTTAGGGCATACGTGTTAAAGGGACAGTCTAGTCAGAATTAAACTTTCCTGATTCAGATAGGGCATGCAATATTAAAAAACATTCAAATTTACTGTTATCAAATTTGCTTTGTTCTCTTGGTATTCTTTGTTAAAAGCTAAACCTAGGTAGCTCATATGCTAGTGTCTAAGCCCTTATCTCAGTTAGACACTGCTAGTTCACGAGTGCCATACAGATAACATTGTGCTCACGCCCGCGGAGTTACCTCAGAGTCAGCACTGATTGGCTAAACTGCAAGTCTGTCAAAAGAACTGAAAAAAGGAGGCAGTCTGAGGTAAAACGTGTAGTAACCCCTTAACTCCCTCCCACCCAGACTTATTTGTCTACATCGGAACAAATAAAGTTAAAAAGTGAAATCACATGATTGTTCATTCGATCGCATTTCAATGATGGGATCTTCTGTGGGGACGGGGGTGCAAATGACGCTAGGCACGCCCTCCAGCCCGCATTCCAATTAAGAAAGCACCTTTGGCTTCAGTACAGCCGAAAAACTAGGACGTTCTATGCCGTCCTAAGGGCGTTAAAGCCCAGTGCGGTTAGGACGGCATAGAACGTCCTTAGGGCGGGAAGGGGTTAAGGATCGAGACGTACCCTGTACGCTGCTGGTCATTAAGGGATTGTCTGGGTATAATAGCGCGGGCCTTGCTACGAGCAAGATTGTGCTATTAGACCCTCCCTCCTACAGGCTTGCTAAAATAGCGCACTGCAAAAGACACCCCCATAGAAAGACCAGCGACGTCATAAAGGGGTTCATTTGACTCTTTTACTTATGCAAAACTAGGAAATAGGTAATAAAAGGATTATCTATCTTTTTAAACATAACAATTCTGCAGTAGAATGTCCCTTTAACGCAGAGAAGATTTGCAGCCTGATTTGTTTCACATTTTTATTACCAATAATAATAAAAAAATAGATATAGAATAATAAATTAATTTCACTTACCTAACATTTCCCTCATCTAACTCTGTATTAACATCTAGGGTTGCACCGATACCGATACTAGTATCGGTATCGGTGCCGATACCAAGTATTTGTATGAGTACTTGTACTCGTGCAAATGCACCGATACTTAAACCGATACCTCCACTTCCTACCCATACACCATCTTGTGGCGTTTTTCAAACTGCATGTTCACATTTAATTTTAAGCTGGAGTGGAGACTTAACTGAAACTTGTTCACTTCTGTTCTGCCAACACAAATCGCTGTTATTTGCATTTTTGTATGTGTTTTGAGCATAATTGTGCAATATGAGAACTAGCACTAGCTCCAAAAGGTGCTACTGTACAGCATGAAGCCTACCTGGGAGAGATCACTGTACCTCATTTAGACAAACCCCTGAAGTACTGGGCAGTTAATAAACTGAGATTAAATGGCCCAAAAATATCTTTCTGCCCCATGCAGTAGTGTGAAAAGTGAAAGACTGTTCAGCTTAGCTTCAAACGTCCGTACTGATAGCAGAAACAGACATAAGCTGAACATCCAGAGATGCTTCTGTTCCTTAATAAAAACTTACTGATAGCAGAAACAGACTTATAGCTGAACATGTAGAGATGCTTCTGTTCCTTAATGAGAACTTACTGATAACAGAAACAGACTTATAGCTGAACATGTAGAGATGCTTCTGTTCCTTAATAAGAACTTACTGATAACAGAAACAGACTTATAGCTGAACATGTAGAGATGCTTCTGTTCCTTAATAAGAACTTACTGATAGCAGAAACAGACTTATAGCTGAACATGTAGAGATGCTTCTGTTCCTTAATGAGAACTTACTGATAACAGAAACAGACTTATAGCTGAACATGTAGAGATGCTTCTGTTCCTTAATAAGAACTTACTGATAGCAGAAACAGACTTATAGCTGAACATGCAGAGATGCTTCTGTTCCTTAATAAAAACTTACTGATAGCAGAAACAGACTTATAGCTGAACATGTAGAGATGCTTCTGTTCCTTAATGAGAACTTACTGATAACAGAAACAGACTTATAGCTGAACATGTAGAGATGCTTCTGTTCCTTAATAAGAACTTACTGATAACAGAAACAGACTTATAGCTGAACATCCAGAGATGCTTCTGTTCCTTAATAAAAACTTACTGATAGCAGAAACAGACTTATAGCTGAACATGCAGATATGCTTCTGTTCCTTAATAAGAACTTACTGATAACAGAAACAGACTTATAGCTGAACATGTAGAGATGCTTCTGTTCCTTAATAAGAACTTACTGATAACAGAAACAGACTTATAGCTGAACATGTAGAGATGCTTCTGTTCCTTAATAAAAACTTACTGATAGCAGAAACAGACTTATAGCTGAACATGCAGAGAGGCTTCTGTCCTTAATAAGAACTTACTGATAGCAGAAACAGACTTATAGCTGAACATACAGAGATGCTTCTGTTCCTTAATAAGAACTTACTGATAACAGAAACAGACTTAGAGATGAACATGCAGAGATGCTTCTGTTCCTTAATGAGAACTTGCCACTAACTGCTTACTGATAGCAGAAACGGACATAAGCTGAACATCCAGAGATGCTTCTGTTCCTTAATAAGAACTTACTGATAACAGAAACAGACTTAGAGATGAACATGCAGAGATGCTTCTGTTCCTTAATGAGAACTTGCCACTAACTGCTTACTGATAGCAGAAATGGACATAAGCTGAACATCCAGAGATGCTTCTGTTCCTTAATGAGAACTTACTGATAGCAGTAACAGACATAAGCTGAACATCCAGAGATGCTTCTGTTCCTTAATAAGAACTTACTGATAGCAAAAACAGACTTATAGCTGAACATGCAGAGATGCTTCTGTTCCTTAATGAGAACTTACTGATAGCAGTAACAGACTTATAGCTGAACATGCAGAGATGCTTCTGTTCCTTAATGAGAACTTACTGATAGCAGTAACAGACTTATAGCTGAACATGCAGAGATGCTTCTGTTCCTTAATGAGAACTTACTGATAGCAGAAACAGACTTATAGCTGAACATGCAGAGATGCTTATGTTCCTTAATAAGAACTTAGTGATAGCAGAAACAGACTTATAGCTGAACATGTAGAGATGCTTCTGTTCCTTAATAAGAACTTACTGATAACAGAAACAGACTTAGAGATGAACATGCAGAGATGCTTCTGTTCCTTAATGAGAACTTGCCACTAACTGCTTACTGATAGCAGAAACGGACATAAGCTGAACATCCAGAGATGCTTCTGTTCCTTAATGAGAACTTACTGATAGCAGTAACAGACATAAGCTGAACATCCAGAGATGCTTCTGTTCCTTAATAAGAACTTACTGATAGCAGAAACACTTATAGCTGAACATGCAGAGATGCTTCTGTTCCTTAATGAGAACTTACTGATAGCAGTAACAGACTTATAGCTGAACATGCAGAGATGCTTCTGTTCCTTAATGAGAACTTACTGATAGCAGAAACAGACTTATAGCTGAACATGCAGAGATGCTTCTGTTCCTTAATAAGAACTAACTAATAGCAGAAACAGACTTATAGCTGAACATACAGACATGCTTCTGTTCCTTAATAAGAACTTACTGATAGCAGAAACAGACTTATAGCTGAACATGCAGAGATGCTTCTGTTCCTTAATGAGAACTTACTGATAGCAGTAACAGACTTATAGCTGAACATGCAGAGATGCTTCTGTTCCTTAATAAGAACTTACTGATAGCAGAAACAGACTTAGAGATGAACATGCAGAGATGCTTCTGTTCCTTAATGAGAACTTGCCACTAACTGCTTACTTATAGCAGAAACTGACATAAGCTGAACATCCATAGATGCTTCTGTTCCTTAATGAGAACTTGCCACTAACTGCTTACTGATAGCAGAAACGGACATAAGCTGAACATGCAGAGATGCTTCTGTTCCTTAATGAGAACTTACTGATAGCAGAAACAGACTTATAGCTGAACATGCAGAGATGCTTCTGTTCCTTAATAAGAACTTACTGATAGCAGAAACAGACTTATAGCTGAACATACAGAGATGCTTCTGTTCCTTAATAAGAACTTACTGATAGCAGAAACAGACTTATAGCTGAACATACAGAGATGCTTCTGTTCCTTAATAAGAACTTACTGATAGCAGAAACAGACTTATAGCTGAACATACAGAGATGCTTCTGTTCCTTAATAAGAACTTACTGATAGCAGAAACAGACTTATAGCTGATCATGCAGAGATGCTTCTGTTCCTTAATAATAACTTACTGATAGCAGAAACAGACTTATAGCTGAACATGCAGAGATGCTTCTGTTCCTTAATAAGAACTTACTGATAGCAGAAACAGACTTATAGCTGATCATGCAGAGATGCTTCTGTTCCTTAATGAGAACTTACTGATAGCAGAAACAGACTTATAGCTGATCATGCAGAGATGCTTCTGTTCCTTAATAAGAACTTACTGATAGCAGAAACAGACTTATAGCTGAACATCCAGAGATGCTTCTGTTCCTTAATGAGAACTTGCCACTAACTGAAAAATAATTCTAATTGCTAGATTGCCTGTTATACTGCTAGTTCTCATATTGCACAATTATGCTCAAAACATACTGTACTCTGAGGAACAACCCCAAAGCTGGACTGGGAATAAAAAGCAGCCCTGGAAAAATATAAAGACCAGCCCTATTTTCTGTTGAGTCAGTAGAATGCAAATATCCAATTTTTCTCAAAGGGGATTACTGGGACACTCCTTTCCCAATGTTTTTTTCAGAATTAAATTATATTACTTTGTATTAAGTACAAATGTTAGATTGATGAGTTATATAGGCACCCTACAACCCAATGGCATCCAGTAATCACCCCTTTAAATTGTAGCTTTCCAGTCCCAGTTGCTGCAGCTGTTATTTATTGTTATTATTAATATATGTTATTGTAATATTTTTATTTATTAACATGTTCTGTGATCTTTGTGACAACAATCAAATAAAACTGTTTTATTATTTTAAAATGAAATGTCTTTTAAATACAGTTCATAATTATAAAGAAGCAAGCGATCTTAAATCATTAGTCTGTATTGTGCTTGGTAAACTGTCATGACATAAAAAAGAAGTATCGGTAATTGGTATCCAGGGCCGCCATCAGGGGGCGACAGGGGTGACTCCTGTCAGGGGCCCAATGGGCTAGGGGGGCCCCATGATGCAAGAACTAAAAAAAAAAAAAAAAAAAAAAAATTTTTTTTTTACATTTTGTCAGCCACCAGTGGGTACTACAGCTAGTTGCTAATTGAGCATGGGAAATGTTATTACAAGGAGTAATTAGCATTTGAGAGGATTTCTGAGTGTGCACTAAACCACTATGCACAGTGTGAGACAGACTGGCACTTTGTTTGTAGAGTGAGTGCCTGAGTCAGGCGGCTGATCACTTTCATTTGCAGAGGAGGTAGGAATTACTTAGCAAATGTTTTTTATTTCTTTGTGCAATTTAAGATTGTAACTTCAGTGTGGTAGTAGTTGTATGGTGGGGCCAGGGGTCCATAAAAACACATTTTTTTAGCAGCAGTGTATTTATGATTATTTGACAATGCTGCAGAAATTCTATATTTAAAACCATGCAGAAATGTTTCCTCCTCAATACACAAATGATATATATTACATTCCAGTTTACTGCCCCTTTATGCAAGGACTTTCCAGATACAAGGAGGCATTTTATCTAAGATTTTTACATCTGCATAACATGTTATACTCTCAGACTAAGATTGCTCAGTGTTGGAAATGAGGCAGGTTAACTTAAAACTGTTCAGATTACTCTACAGCTGACTTAATTTTGAAATGCATACCAACAAGCTTAAATCCTGCATTTAACCAGATCTAATGGTATGAGTACCACAGCTTATGGTTCCACCAAGATCATATAGAGTACAGCATTTTCAAAATCCACAAGTATAGCTGACAGATGGAAACATTTGTACACTATATTTGAAGTGGTGCTCTTGGTTGGGGAAAATGGGGAAAATATCAAACATATGTCAACCTTTTAAAAGTACTTTTCTTCATCTAGCCATCTACCCAGAAAATTAATGTACAATTTTGAATTCACAGAATTATTTTTATTTGCACATTTACAAATATGATTCTTTAAAAAGTGATCTCTTAATTTCTGCATTTTTTTTATCATGCATGTCACACACTGTTGATTTAGGGGATGCAAGGTGCATAAATGTTTCCTCCTGTGAGTGTTTCTGTGGGTGTCTGTGTTTATGTCTTTGTGCTTTGGTTTGTGTCTCTATGAGTGTGTATGTATTTTTATTTTCTGTTGGTATCTCTGTGAGGGTGGGTGTGTATGTCTTTGTGCATTTTCTGTGAATGTCTGTGAGGGTGTGTGCATATGTCTTTGAGCTTTTTCTATGGGTGTCTCTGTGAGGGTGGGCGTGTTTGTCTTTGTGTATTTTCTCAGGATGCCTCTGTGAGGGTGGGTGTGTATGTATGTCTGTGTCTTCTGTGGATGTCTCTGTGAGGGGGTGTGTATGTATGTCTGTGTTTTCTGTGGATGTCTCTGTGAGGGTGTGTATTTTCTGTGGGTGTCTCTGTGAGGGTGGGTGTGTATGTCTGTTATCTGTGGATGTCTCTGTGAGGGTGTGTGTGTGTATGTATGTCTGTGTTTTCTGTGGCTGTCTCTGTGAGGGTGTGTATTTTCTGTGGGTGTCTCTGTGAGGGTGTGTGTATGTCTTTCTGTGTTTTCTGTGGGTGTCTGTGGGTGTCTGTGTGTGTGTGTGTATGTCTTTCTGTGTTTTCTGAGGCTGTCTCTGTTGGCGTTTCCTTGGGTGTATGTGCAAGTTTGAGTTTGTGTGTGTGTGTCCATTGTCTGTTCATTTTTAGGACATTTTGACCTTACTACTGATTATTCACATCTTTCTACAGACTTTGAGACTAATGAGACCTTTCCGGAAGTCACCAATCTACCATTTAACCTTTAAATTATTTTTTAGGCAGTTCAGGGCCCTTCCTTTCAGCCACTGCATGCTGTTGTCATCATTTAGTGGGCATCTTCCTTTACAAAAATATAATCAAAACTCCATATTTTGTTTTCTAAATCTCCTTTTTTTTACAAAACTATAGTTTACATTGACCTGACAAGTAATGAGGTAAACAAGTGCTAAGTGACTGTTAGGGTGTCTGTGTCTGAGTTTCTTTGCGTGTCTGCTAGAGTGTCTATATGTGAATCCTTGTGTGAGTGTGTTTGTGTGTTTCAGTGTATGAGTGTGTCTGTGTATGTATGTTACTACCTTTACAACATTTCCAAGTTTAAATAGACACTTAAGAATAAAGTGCATATACGTTTTAGTCACTTTGTCAAAAATTGCACATGTCAAAGGGGGGGGGGCCCTGATCAATGGTTAAGTCAGGGGCCCCAAAATTTCTAGTGGCGGCCCTGTTGGTATCAGTGAGTATTTGAAAAAAAGTATTGTTACTTGTACTCAGTCTTAAAAAAATGGTATCAGTGCAACCCTATGATAACATCTTTCCCAATCTTGCAGTCGTCACCTCCTGTTTCTCAACCTCCTACCCTTCTAGATTGTAAGTTCCCACGGGAATAGGGCCCTCAATCCCTCCTGTATGCGTTTGTAAATTTTGTCCTGTCTTTTACAAGTCTTGTATTGTTTTATTTAAATGAATTGTATCCATGGACAGCGCTGCGGAATATGTTGGCGCTTCATAAATAAAGTATAATAATAATAATAATAATATAGAATGTCAAAAGTTTGTTAGCTGATTGGCTGTCACATGATACAGTTATATGCATACTGTATGAGGCACCAGTTACTACTGAGCATGTGCAAAAGATTACAGTGTATAAGTATATGAGTCTGTGATTAGCTGATGGCTGTCACATGATACAGTTATATGCATACTGTATGAGGCACCAGTTACTACTGAGCATGTGCAAAAATCACAGTGTATAAGTATATAAGTCTGTGATTAGCTGATGGCTGTCACATGATACAGTTATTATATGCACACTGTCTGAGGCACCAGCTACTACTGAGCATATGCAAGAGATCACAGTGTATATGTATATAAGTCTGATTAGCTGATGGCTGTCACATGATACAGTTATATGCACACTGTATGAGGCACCAGTTACTACTGAGCATGTGCAAGAGATCACAGTGTATAAGTATATGAGTCTGTGATTAGCTGATGGCTGTCACATGATACAGTTATATGCACACTTTATGAGGCACCAGTTATTACTGAGCATGTGCAAGAGATCACAGTGTATATGTATATGAGTCTGTGATTAGCTGATGGCTGTCACATGATACAGTTATATGCACACTGTATGAGGCACCAGCTACTACTGAGCATATGCAAGAGATCACAGTGTATATGTATATAAGTCTGATTAGCTGATGGCTGTCACATGATACAGTTATATGCACACTGTATGAGGCACCAGTTACTACTGAGCATGTGCAAGAGATCACAGTGTATAAGTATATGACTCTGTGATTAGCTGATGGCCGTCACATGATACAGTTATATGCACACTGTATGAGGCACCAGTTATTACTGAGCATGTGCAAGAGATCAGTGTATATGTATATGAGTATGATTAGCTGATGGCTGTCACATGATACAGTTATATGCACACTGTATGATGCACCAGTTACTACTGAGCATGTGCAAGAGATCACAGTGCATACGTATATGAGTCTGTGATTAGCTGATGGCTGTCACATGATACAGTTATATGCACACTGTATGATGCACCAGTTATTACTGAGCATGTGCAAGAGATCACAGTGTATACGTATATGACTCTGTGATTAGCTGATGGCTGTCACATGACACAGTTATATGCACACTTACTGAGGCACCAGTTACTACTGAGCATGTGCAAGAGATCACAGTATATACGTATATGAGTCTGTGATTAGCTGATGGCTGTCACATGATACAGTTATATGCACACTGTATGAGGCACCAGTTACTACTGAGCATGTGCAAGAGATCACAGTGTATATGTATATGAGTCTGTGAATAGCTGATGGCTGTCACATGATACAGTTATATGCACACTGTATGATGCACCAGTTACTACTGAGCATGTGCAAGAGATCACAGTGTATATGTATATGACTGTGATTAGCTGATGGCTGTCACATGATACAGTTATATGCACACTTACTGAGGCACCAGTTACTACTGAGCATGTGCAAGAGATCACAGTATATACGTATATGACTCTGTGATTAGCTGATGGCTGTCACATGATACAGTTATTATATACACACTGTCTGAGGCACCAGTTACTACTGAGCGTGTGCAAGAGATCAGTGTATACGTATATGACTCTGATTAGCTGATGGCTGTCACACTATACAGTTATATGCACACTGTCTGAGGCACCAGTTACTACTGAGCATGTGCAAGAGATCAGTGTATAGAGTCTGTGATTAGCTGATGGCTGTCACATGATACAGTTATTATATGCACACTTACTGAACCACTAGTTACTACTGAGCGTGTGCAAGAGATCACAGTGTATACGTATATATGAGTCTGTGATTAGCTGATGGCTGTTACATGATACAGTTATATGCACACTGTATGAGGCACCAGTTACTACTGAGCATGTGCAAGAGATCACAGTGTATACGTATATGAGTCTGTGATTAGCTGATGGCTGTTACATGAGACAGTTATATGCACACTGTATGAGGCACCAGTTACTACTGAGCATATGCAAGATATCACAGTGTATACGTATATGACTCTGTGATTAGCTGATGGCTGTCACACTATACAGCTATATGTACATTGTATGAGGCACCAGCTACTACTGAGCATGTGCAAGAGATCACAGTGTATACGTATATGACTGATTATAGTGTGACAGCCATCAGCTAATCACAGACTCATATACGTATACACTGATCTCTTGCACATGCTCAGTAGTAACTGGTGCCTCAGACAGTGTGCATATAACTGTATAGTGTGACAGCCATCAGCTACAGTTATATGCACACTGTCTGAGGCACCAGTTACTACTGAGCATGTGCAAGAGATCAGTGTATAGAGTCTGTGATTAGCTGATGGCTGTCACATGATACAGTTATTATATGCACACTTACTGAACCACTAGTTACTACTGAGCGTGTGCAAGAGATCACAGTGTATACGTATATGAGTCTGTGATTAGCTGATGGCTGTCACATGATACAGTTATATGCACACTGTCTGAGGCACCAGTTACTACTGACCATGTGCAAGAGATCACAGTGTATACGTATATGAGTCTGTGATTAGCTGATGGCTGTCACATGATACAGTTATATGCACACTGTCTGAGTCATCAGTTACTACTGAGCATGTGCAAGAGATCACAGTGTATACGTATATGAGTCTGTGATTAGCTGATGGCTGTCACATGATACAGTTATATGCACACTTACTGAGGCACCAGTTACTACTGAGCATGTGCAAGAGATCACAGTATATATGTATATGAGTCTGTGATTAGCTGATGGCTGTCACATGATACAGTTATATACACACTGTCTGAGACACCAGTTACTACTGAACATGTGCAAGAGATCACAGTGTATATGTATATGAGTCTGTGATTAGCTGATGGCTGTCACATGATACAGTTATATACACACTGTCTGAGGCACCAGTTACTACTGAGCATGTGCAAGAGATCACAGTGTATACGTATATGAGTCTGTGATTAGCTGATGGCTGTCACATGATACAGTTATATGCACACTGTCTGAGTCATCAGTTACTACTGAGCATGTGCAAGAGATCACAGTGTATACGTATATGAGTCTGTGATTAGCTGATGGCTGTCACATGATACAGTTATATGCACACTTACTGAGGCACCAGTTACTACTGAGCATGTGCAAGAGATCACAGTGTATATGTATATGAGTCTGTGATAAGCTGATGGCTGTCACATGATACAGTTATATGCACACTTACTGAGGCACCAGTTACTACTGAGCATGTGCAAGAGATCACAGTGTATATGTATATGAGTCTGTGATTAGCTGATGGCTGTTACATGATACAGTTATATGCACACTTACTGAGGCACCAGTTACTACTGAGCGTGTGCAAGAGATCACAGTGTATATGTATACGAGTCTGTGATTAGCAGATGGCTGTCACATGATACAGTTATAGGCACACTGTACTGAGGCACCAGTTACTACTGAGCGTGTGCAAGAGATCACAGTGTATATGTATACGAGTCTGTGATTAGCTGATGGCTGTCACATGATACAGTTATATGCACACTTACTAAACCACTAGTTACTACTGAGCGTGTGCAAGAGATCACAGTGTATATGTATACGAGTCTGTGATTAGCAGATGGCTGTCACATGATACAGTTATAGGCACACTGTACTGAGGCACCAGTTACTACTGAGCGTGTGCAAGAGATCACAGTGTATACGTATATGAGTCTGTGATTAGCTGATGGCTGTCACATGATACAGTTATATACACACTGTCTGAGACACCAGTTACTACTGAGCATGTGCAAGAGATCACAGTGTATACGTATATGAGTCTGTGATTAGCTGATGGCTGTTACATGATACAGTTATATGCACACTTACTGAGGCACCAGTTACTACTGAGCGTGTGCAAGAGATCACAGTGTATACGTATATGAGTCTGTGATTAGCTGATGGCTGTCACATGATACAGTTATATGCACACTGTATGAGGCACCAGTTACTACTGAGCATGTGCAAGAGATCACAGTGTATACGTATATGAGTCTGTGATTAGTGGACGACTGTCACGTGATACAGTTATATGCACACTTACTGAGGCACCAGTTACTACTGAGCATGTGCAAGAGATCACAGTGTATACGTATATGAGTCTGTGATTAGCTGATGGCTGTCACATGATACAGTTATATGCACACTGTCTGAGGCACCAGTTACTACTGAGCATGTGCAAGAGATCACAGTGTATACGTATATGAGTCTGTGATTAGCAGATGGCTGTCACACTATACAGTTATATGCACACTGTATGAGGCACCAGCTACTACTGAGCATGTGCAAGAGATCACAGTATATACGTATATGAGTCTGTGATTAGCTGATGTCTGTCACATGATACAGTTATATACACACTGTCTGAGGCACCAGTTACTACTGAGCATGTGCAAGAGATCACAGTATATACGTATATGAGTCTGTGATTAGCTGATGGCTGTCACATGATACAGTTATATGCACACTGTATGAGGCACCAGTTACTACTGAACATGTGCAAGAGATCACAGTGTATACGTATATGAGTCTGTGATTAGCTGATGTCTGTCACATGATACAGTTATAGGCACACTGTACTGAGGCACCAGCTACTACTGAGCATGTGCAAGAGATCACAGTGTATACGTATATGAGTCTGTGATTAGCTGATGGCTGTCACATGATACAGTTATATGCACACTTACTGAGGCACCAGTTACTACTGAGCATCTGCAAGAGATCACAGTGTATACGTATATGAGTCTGTGATTAGCTGATGACTGTCAAATGATAGTTATATGCACACTGACTGAGGCACCAGCTACTACTGAGCATGTGCAAGAGATCACAGTGTATATGTATATGAGTCTGTGATTAGCTGATGTCTGTCACATGATACAGTTATATGCACACTGTCTGAGACACCAGTTACTACTGAGCATGTGCAAGAGATCACAGTGTATATGTATATGAGTCTGTGATTAGCTGATGTCTGTCACATGATACAGTTATATGCATACTGTATGAGGCACCAGTTACTACTGAGCATGTGCAAGAGATCACAGTGTATACGTATATGAGTCTGTGATTAGCTGATGGCTGTCACATGATACAGTTATATGCACACTTACTGAGGCACCAGTTACTACTGAGCATTTGCAAGAGATCACAGTGTATACGTATATGAGTCTGTGATTAGCTGATGGCTGTCACATGATACAGTTATATGCACACTGTCTGAGGCACCAGTTACTACTGAACATGTGCAAGAGATCACAGTGTATATGTATATGAGTCTGTGATTAGCTGATGGCTGTCACATGATACAGTTATAGGCACACTGTACTGAGGCACCAGTTACTACTGAGCATGTGCAAGAGATCACAGTGTATACGTATATGAGTCTGTGATTAGCTGATGGCTGTCACATGATACAGTTATATGCACACTGTCTGAGACACCAGTTACTACTGAGCATGTGCAAGAGATCACAGTGTATACGTATATGAGTCTGTGATTAGCTGATGGCTGTTACATGATACAGTTATATGCACACTTACTGAGAAACCAGTTACTACTGAGCGTGTGCAAGAGATCACAGTGTATACGTATATGAGTCTGTGATTAGCTGATGGCTGTTACATGATACAGTTATATGCGCACTTACTGAGACACCAGTTACTACTGAGCATGTGCAAGAGATCACAGTGTATATGTATATGAGTCTGTGATTAGTGGACGACTGTCACGTGATACAGTTATATGCACACTTACTGAGGCACCAGTTACTACTGAGCATGTGCAAGAGATCACAGTGTATACGTATATGAGTCTGTGATTAGCTGATGGCTGTCACATGATACAGTTATATACACACTTACTGAGACACCAGTTACTACTGAGCATGTGCAAGAGATCACAGTGTATATGTATATGAGTCTGTGATTAGCTGATGGCTGTCACATGATACAGTTATTATATGCACACTGTACTGAGGCACCAGCTACTACTGAGCATGTGCAAGAGATCACAGTGTATACGTATATGAGTCTGTGATTAGCTGATGGCTGTCACATGATACAGTTATATGCACACTGTCTGAGGCACCAGTTACTACTGAGCATGTGCAAGAGATCACAGTGTATACGTATATGAGTCTGTGATTAGCTGATGGCTGTCACATGATACAGTTATATGCACACTGTATGAGGCACCAGTTACTACTGAGCATGTGCAAGAGATCACAGTGTATACGTATATGAGTCTGTGATTAGCAGATGGCTGTCACACTATACAGTTATATGCACACTGTATGAGGCACCAGTTACTACTGAGCATGTGCAAGAGATCACAGTGTATACGTATATGAGTCTGTGATTAGCAGATGGCTGTCACACTATACAGTTATATGCACACTGTATGAGGCACCAGTTACTACTGAGCATGTGCAAGAGATCACAGTGTATACGTATATGAGTCTGTGATTAGCTGATGGCTGTCACATGATACAGTTATAGGCACACTGTATGAGGCACCAGTTACTACTGAGCATGTGCAAGAGATCACAGTGTATACGTATATGAGTCTGTGATTAGCTGATGGCTGTCACATGATACAGTTATATACACACTGTCTGAGACACCAGTTACTACTGAGCATGTGCAAGAGATCACAGTGTATACGTATATGAGTCTGTGATTAGCTGATGGCTGTCACATGATACAGTTATATGCACACTTACTGAGACACCAGTTACTACTGAGCATCTGCAAGAGATCAGTGTATATGTATATGAGTATGATTAGCTGATGACTGTCACATGATACAGTTATATGCACACTGTCTGAGGCACCAGTTACTACTGAACATGTGCAAGAGATCACAGTATATATGTATATGAGTCTGTGATTAGCTGATGGCTGTCACATGATACAGTTATATGCACACTGTCTGAGGCACCAGTTACTACTGAGCATGTGCAAGAGATCACAGTGTATACGTATATGAGTCTGTGATTAGCTGATGGCTGTCACATGATAAAGTTATATGCACACTTACTGAGGCACCAGTTACTACTGAGCATGTGCAAGAGATCACAGTGTATACGTATATGAGTCTGTGATTAGCTGATGTCTGTCACATGATACAGTTATATGCACACTTACTGAGGCACCAGTTACTACTGAGCATGTGCAAGAGATCACAGTGTATACGTATATGAGTCTGTGATTAGCTGATGTCTGTCACATGATACAGTTATATGCACACTGTCTGAGGTACCAGCTACTACTGAGCATGTGCAAGAGATCACAGTGTATACGTATATGAGTCTGTGATTAGCTGATGGCTGTCACATGATACAGTTATATGCACACTTACTGAGGCACCAGTTACTACTGAGCATCTGCAAGAGATCACAGTGTATATGTATATGAGTCTGTGATTAGCTGATGGCTGTCACATGATACAGTTATATGCACACTGTCTGAGACACCAGTTACTACTGAGCATGTGCAAGAGATCACAGTGTATATGTATATGAGTCTGTGATTAGCTGATGGCTGTTACATGATACAGTCATATGCACACTGTATGAGGCACCAGCTACTACTGAGCATATGCAAGATATCACAGTGTATACGTATATGAGTCTGTGATTAGCTGATGGCTGTCACATGATACAGTTATATGCACACTGTATGAGGCACCAGTTACTACTGAGCATGTGCAAGAGATCACAGTGTATACGTATATGAGTCTGTGATTAGCTGATGGCTGTCACATGATACAGTTATATGCACACTGTATGAGGCACCAGTTACTACTGAGCATCTGCAAGAGATCACAGTGTATACGTATATGAGTCTGTGATTAGCTGATGGCTGTCACATGATACAGTTATATGCACACTTACTGAGGCACCAGTTACTACTGAGCATGTGCAAGAGATCACAGTGTATATGTATATGAGTCTGTGATTAGCTGATGGCTGTCACATGATACAGTTATATGCACACTGTATGAGGCGCCAGTTACTACTGAGCATGTGCAAGAGATCACAGTGTATATGTATATGAGTCTGTGATTAGCTGATGGCTGTTACATGATACAGTTATATGCACACTGTATGAGGCACCAGTTACTACTGAGCATGTGCAAGAGATCAGTGTATATGTATATAAGTCTGTGATTAGCTGATGGCTGTCACACAATACATTTATATGCACAATGCACACTGTCTGAGGCACCAGTTACTACTGAGCATGTGCAAGAGATCACAGTATATACGTATATGAGTCTGATTAGCTGATGGCTGTCACATGATACAGTTATATGCACACTTACTGAGGCACCAGTTACTACTGAGCATTTGCAAGAGATCACAGTGTATACGTATATGAGTCTGTGATTAGCTGATGGCTGTCACATGATTCAGTTATATGCACACTTACTGAGGCACCAGTTACTACTGACCATGTGCAAGAGATCACAGTGTATACGTATATGAGTCTGTGATTAGCTGATGGCTGTCACATGATACAGTTATATGCACACTTACTGAGGCACCAGTTACTACTGACCATGTGCAAGAGATCACAGTGTATACGTATATGAGTCTGTGATTAGCTGATGGCTGTCACATGATACAGTTATATGCACACTTACTGAGGCACCAGTTACTACTGAGCATGTGCAAGAGATCACAGTGTATATGTATATGAGTCTGTGATTAGCAGATGGCTGTCACATGATACAGTTATATGCACACTGTACTAAGGCACAAGTTACTACTGAGCATGTGCAAGAGATCACAGTGTATATGTATATGAGTCTGTAATTAGCCGACTGCTCTCACACTATACAGTTATATGCACACTGTATGAGGCACCAGCTACTACTGAACATGTGCAAGAGATCACAGTGTATACGTATATGAGTCTGTGATTAGCTGATGGCTGTCACATGATACAGTTATAGGCACACTGTCTGAGGCACCAGTTACTACTGAGCATGTGCAAGAGATCACAGTGTATACGTATATGAGTCTGTGATTAGCTGATGTCTGTCACATGATACAGTTATATGCACACTTACTGAGGCACCAGTTACTACTGAGCATCTGCAAGAGATCACAGTGTATATGTATATGAGTCTGTGATTAGCTTATGGCTGTCACATGATACAGTTATATGCACACTTACTGAGGCACCAGTTACTACTGAGCATGTGCAAGAGATCACAGAGTATACGTATATGAGTCTGTGATTAGCTTATGGCTGTCACATGATACAGTTATATGCACACTGTCTGAGGCACCAGTTACTACTGAGCATGTGCAAGAGATCACAGTGTATACGTATATGAGTCTGTGATTAGCAGACGACTGTTACATACATGATACAGTTATATACACACTGTCTGAGGCACCAGTTACTACTGAGCATGTGCAAGAGATCACAGTATATACGTATATGAGTCTGTGATTAGCTGATGGCTGTCACATGATACAGTTATATACACACTGTCTGAGGCACCAGTTACTACTGAGCATGTGCAAGAGATCACAGTATATACGTATATGAGTCTGTGATTAGCTGATGGCTGTCACATGATACAGTTATATGCACACTGTCTGAGTCATCAGTTACTACTGAGCATGTGCAAGAGATCACAGTGTATATGTATATGAGTCTGTGATTAGCTGATGGCTGTCACATGATACAGTCATATGCACACTGTATGAGGCACCAGTTACTACTGAGCATGTGCAAGAGATCACAGTATATACGTATATGAGTCTGTGATTAGCTGATGGCTGTCACATGATACAGTTATATGCACACTGTCTGAGTCATCAGTTACTACTGAGCATGTGCAAGAGATCACAGTGTATACGTATATGAGTCTGTGATTAGCTGATGGCTGTCACATGATACAGTTATATGCACACTGTCTGAGTCATCAGTTACTACTGAGCATGTGCAAGAGATCACAGTGTATATGTATATGAGTCTGTGATTAGCTGATGTCTGTCACATGATACAGTCATATGCACACTGTATGAGGCACCAGTTACTACTGAACATGTGCAAGAGATCACAGTGTATATGTATATGAGTCTGTGATTAGCTGATGGCTGTCACATGATACAGTTATATGCACACTGTCTGAGGCACCAGTTACTACTGAGCATGTGCAAGAGATCACAGTATATACGTATATGAGTCTGTGATTAGCTGATGGCTGTCACATGATACAGTTATATGCACACTGTCTGAGTCATCAGTTACTACTGAGCATGTGCAAGAGATCACAGTGTATATGTATATGAGTCTGTGATTAGCTGATGTCTGTCACATGATACAGTCATATGCACACTGTATGAGGCACCAGTTACTACTGAACATGTGCAAGAGATCACAGTGTATATGTATATGACTGTGATTAGCTGATGGCTGTCACATGATACAGTTATATGCACACTGTCTGAGTCATCAGCTACTACTGAGCATTTGCAAGAGATCACAGTGTATATGTATATGAGTCTGTGATTAGCTGATGGCTGTCACATGATACAGTTATATACACACTGTCTGAGTCATCAGCTACTACTGAGCATCTGCAAGAGATCACAGTGTATACGTATATGAGTCTGTGATTAGCTGATAGCTGTCACATGATACAGTTATATGCACACTTACTGAGGCACCAGTTACTACTGAGCATGTGCAAGAGATCACAGTGTATACGTATATGAGTCTGTGATTAGCTGATGGCTGTCACATGATACAGTTATATGCACACTTACTGAGGCACCAGTTACTACTGACCATGTGCAAGAGATCACAGTGTATACGTATATGAGTCTGTGATTAGCTGATGGCTGTCACATGATACAGTTATATGCACACTTACTGAGGCACCAGTTACTACTGAGCATGTGCAAGAGATCACAGTGTATATGTATATGAGTCTGTGATTAGCAGATGGCTGTCACATGATACAGTTATATGCACACTGTACTAAGGCACAAGTTACTACTGAGCATGTGCAAGAGATCACAGTGTATACGTATATGAGTCTGTAATTAGCCGACTGCTCTCACACTATACAGTTATATGCACACTGTATGAGGCACCAGCTACTACTGAACATGTGCAAGAGATCACAGTGTATACGTATATGAGTCTGTGATTAGCTTATGGCTGTCACATGATACAGTTATATGCACACTGTCTGAGGCACCAGTTACTACTGAGCATGTGCAAGAGATCACAGTGTATACGCATATGAGTCTGTGATTAGCTGATGTCTGTCACATGATACAGTTATATGCACACTTACTGAGGCACCAGTTACTACTGAGCATCTGCAAGAGATCACAGTGTATATGTATATGAGTCTGTGATTAGCTTATGGCTGTCACATGATACAGTTATATGCACACTGTCTGAGACACCAGTTACTACTGAGCATGTGCAAGAGATCACAGTGTATACGTATATGAGTCTGTGATTAGCAGACGACTGTTACATACATGATACAGTCATATGCACACTGTCTGAGGCACCAGTTACTACTGAGCATTTGCAAGAGATCACAGTGTATACGTATATGAGTCTGTGATTAGCTGATGGCTGTCACATGATACAGTTATATACACACTGTACTGAGGCACCAGTTACTACTGAGCATGTGCAAGAGATCACAGTATATACGTATATGAGTCTGTAATTAGCCGACTGCTCTCACACTATACAGTTATATGCACACTGTATGAGGCACCAGCTACTACTGAACATGTGCAAGAGATCACAGTATATATGTATATAAGTCTGTGATTATCTGACCGCTGTCACATGATACGGGGGGTGATTGAAATGGAAGGTTTAAAAATAAATATACTGCTCATTTAAAATTCAGAGTGTGTGCTATTGCATTGTCTTTAAATAAAGTGTTTGTTGAGTATTTAATGGTCCTTTAAGAAACTGCATAAACCTGGAATTCCACACAGTTTTAGATTTCACAAACCACTTACATTTATGTCAGCATGTTGTTGTTGTTTAACTCATTCCTATATTCAAAGGATAAATTAGTTTATTAGTTTAGGAGCATGTAGGTTATATATATGCCTGTCAATTGAAAACATTGCAGAAGCAACTTTTTGAGAAATAAATACTAATAGTTTTAACACTGTGGGGCATATTTCTCAATGTGCAAGCGGACATGGTATAAAGTATGTATAAAGTATATAAAGTATAAAGTAAAGTGTATCACGTGCGCCGCACATCGATAAATGCCGACAGCATACACTGTCGGCATTTATCATTGCACCAGCAGTTCTTGTGAACAGAAACCTCTCTAACTAAAGTAGCAAATGATCTGCTATCAGCTAAAGCAAAGGGACATTTCTTCTTACTAATTCTTTTGGATCTAGTTTTTTTTTTTTACACATTTCCGTCCTTGGAAAACATATCATCCTTTGGGTTCCAGTACACCTCATATGCTGATGACACCCAAATCTTTCTTTCCTCTCCCAATATCGCTCCTTCTTTACTCAACCAGATAGTCAACTGTCTCTGCAATTCCCTGTTGGATGTCTTCACTCTGCCTCCAACTCAACCGCTTCTTATTCCCTTTCTCCCAGACATTTCTCTTACGGTTAGAGACTCTATTCTCAACATCTCACACCAGTTACGCTGTCTTTAGATCACACTTGACTCTGAACTCATATTCACTTAACATATACAAACGCTTACCAAAGCCTGCCATGCACACTTTTACAACATTTGAATACGAATTCCCTTATTTTGTCATTGCATTGACTACTGCAACCTACTTCACAAAAAATGCCTCTTCACCCTCCAATCTATCATGAATGCTTCAGCTAGAACCATCCACCCAAGTCACCAATCTGCATCAGCTACTCCGCTCTGCCAGTCTCTACATTGGCTCCCTTTATACTCTAGAATACAATTCAAAGACAGACCCACTCCCAACTATATCTCCTCTCATCTCCAAATACTCCACAACTTGTCCTATTCGATGAACATCTGTCCTACATCTCTCCACTCCTATAATCTCTACTTCCCTCCTCGGCCCCAAGATTTCTCACACGCTGCTCCTTTCCTCTAGAACTCTACCCTGCTCAGACTGTCTCAAACCTCATATAAACTTCAGACACTCTTTGAAGACCCACTTATTAAAAAGGGTTACACCATCTCTCTTCATCCTACCCAAAATAAATTGAACTGCCTTGATTCACTGCTGAAACTAGAATCCACCTGGCCAGGTACCCCAAACCTATCAGCACCATCAACCTGTAGACTGTAAGCTGTTTGAAGCAGAGCCCTACTCGTACTGTACTATATATATTTTTAGTCTGTTTTTGTATCTTATCACAAATATTTTGTCATTGTATTCCCCTATCTCTGTATCAAGCTGTACAGAATTTAGTGGCACTATACATAAATAATAACTGTAAACTACTTAAAGACACTGATTGTGCCATGTCCCTTTATTTCAAGATTACTAAACACCAACCCTGTAGTTATTTCCTTGTACATAGTTAGGTCATGCTTTAGTGATTGCTTAGCCGACAGGTTATATCCAACAGCTGTAAATGCAGGGATATTACTAAACACCAACCCTGCAGTTATTTCCTTGTACATAGTTAGGTCATGCTTTAGTGATTGCTTAGCCGACAGGTTATATCCAACAGCTGTAAATGTAGGGATATTACTAAACACCAACCCTGTAGTTATTTCCTTGTACATAGTTAGGTCATGCTTTAGTGATTGCTTAGCCGACAATACAGGTTATATCCAACAGCTGTAAATGCAGGGATATTACTATATCTGATGAAAAAATACAATATAAAAAAAATGATGTACAATATACAGCACATGACAAAAAAACACATACAATCCTCAAATGAGTTTTACAAATAAAATGAAGAAAACAATAAGCAGCAAATTGTGCACCACTCTACAAGATACATTTTGTGCAGAGTCAAAATCAACTTAGGACAACTACTGGCTGATTTGGAAACAAAACAGGCAACTCTGTACGTAACTTGTCAAAAAGCAAAAACAACTGCAATATTCACAGACACCCCAGAAATAACTGTCTGCAAGAGCAACAAAGCCATGTGGAACTGATGGATCAAGACATGCATACCCAACAACCCCCCCCACACACACACAGAGGCCTGGTCCCAGCATCTGCCACCCCTATAGCCTGACACTCCTCCACTCTAATCATCCACAGCATGCGCCCCTCTGTTCACTTACCGGTTTTCTCTTTGATTTCACACAAAACATTGAAGAGCGCCGGTTTCATCCTGTGGCAATTTAACGCATGTTTTCTGAGAGAAATAAAGACAAAGATGAAGTTGTGTCTCCCAATGAAAATGACACAGATGTAGAATATCTTTCTATACAACTACACTATTTATGTAATATGTCATAAACACTTCACTGCAGTATCACTGGAAGCAGCATTAGACAAGTGGAATATATAGCACAGAAAGAACATGCAACTGTCTGTGCCTGGGATTTATATAGGTTTTCTGAAATAAATAGCATTGACAGTATTAGATTTAGAAGACTATAAGAGCAATTAAACTGTTCCTTTCATTAAATGCTTGTGTGCGTGTGGTAAGTGTCCCCCCACACAACATTAGTGACCTGAAAACTGTACCAAGGCATGTTCCCCCCACACAACATTAGTGACCTGAAAACTGTACCAAGGCATGTTCCCCCCACACAACATTAGTGACCTGAAAACTGTACCAAGGCATGTTCCCCCCACACAACATTAGTGACCTGAAAACTGTACCAAGGCATGTTCCCCCCACACAACATTAGTGACCTGAAAACTGTACCAAGGCATGTTCCCCCCACACAACATTAGTGACCTGAAAACTGTACCAAGGCATGTTCCCCCCACACAACATTAGTGACCTGAAAACTGTACCAAGGCATGTTCCCCCCACACAACATTAGTGACCTGAAAACTGTACCAAGGCATGTTCCCCCCACACAACATTAGTGACCTGAAAACTGTACCAAGGCATGTTCCCCCCACACAACATTAGTGACCTGAAAACTGTACCAAGGCATGTTCCCCCCACACAACATTAGTGACCTGAAAACTGTACCAAGGCATGTTCCCCCCACACAACATTAGTGACCTGAAAACTGTACCAAGGCATGTTCCCCCCACACAACATTAGTGACCTGAAAACTGTACCAAGGCATGTTCCCCCCACACAACATTAGTGACCTGAAAACTGTACCAAGGCATGTTCCCCCCACACAACATTAGTGACCTGAAAACTGTACCAAGGCATGTTCCCCACACAACATTAGTGACCTGAAAACTGTACCAAGGCATGTTCCCCACACAACATTAGTGACCTGAAAACTGTACCAAGGCATGTTCCCCCCACATTAGTGACCTGAAAACTGTACCAAGGCATGTTCCCCCCACACAACATTAGTGACCTGAAAACTGTACCAAGGCATGTTCCCCCCACACAACATTAGTGACCTGAAAACTGTACCAAGGCATGTTCCCCCCACACAACATTAGTGACCTGAAAACTGTACCAAGGCATGTTCCCCCCACACAACATTAGTGACCTGAAAACTGTACCAAGGCATGTTCCCCACACAACATTAGTGACCTGAAAACTGTACCAAGGCATGTTCCCCACACATTAGTGACCTGAAAACTGTACCAAGGCATGTTCCCCCCACACAACATAAGTGACCTGAAAACTGTACCAAGGCATGTTCCCCACACAACATTAGTGACCTGAAAACTGTACCAAGGCATGTTCCCCACACAACATTAGTGACCTGAAAACTGTACCAAGGCATGTTCCCC
>NC_069508.1:332263-377263 GCF_027579735.1 Bombina bombina | reverse complement strand
TCCCTCAAGATTTAACTCCTGTACAAGTGAGGGCTAACAGACCTCCTAATTTTATTAACTGAACATGTACAACAAGATACAAGTCACATATTAACATATATATATATATATATATATTGGAGATTGTGTGACAAGCGCAATTTATATTGTTATCTTTAAAAGTAAATATCCCCTACCAATTGCCTTACAGTGATTCCACTAACAATAGTATTCCCTTCTTAAGTCATCAATAGCATAGTAAACACCGATATTGTCATTTTCCGCATAATTTATTCCTCACAAACACCTTAACTATGAATACCCAATAAGGACGGATATCGGCCACACACCCTCCTACAACTACCAATAGGAATGCCGGTAATGTGTCGTGACGTCACGACCAATGAAATGCGTAGAAAATCGCCAAAATAAAATTCTATATCGATCAAATGTTGACATATATAGATATACAAACAGATTATATAAGTGACTTATTATCACGATTTGAGCAAAGTACTATTAGTTTGATTGGCTGTAGTTCACAGCTTCGTGACCCGGAGGTGACATCACGACTCAGGGTGCTGAGTTATTATGAATCTAATGATTTAAATTTATCATTTTAAGTTATGATTCTCATACATACAGCAGTAAATAATGCATAGAGTAACAATATATAAGAATATACACATTTTAGACATGTTTCAGACAGACTGAGAAACCGGAAGTTGAAATCAGAGCCACATCCGGTCACTACAGTGATACTGCTTGCTATTTAACCCTTTAAGGACACAGCTTTCAGTTTGCTCAATTGTTTTATGACGGAAAAATTCCGTCATATGTCCTTAAGAGGTTAAAGACATTGAGCTTACCAACACACTAGTCTTGATAAAGGCCTATTGAGGGCCGAAACGCGTAGACCCATTGGTAAGCATCATTTCAAGGATCTCACTGTTTTAAGGACATATTACGCTATGCTTGTAATTTATTTACAGGGACGTTTTTAGGATATTGGATCAGCAGCTGACCGTTGTCAGGGATTCACCTAGGGATCTTCATCACCAGGATTTGAGGTTCTTTTTTGTGACTTTATTTTAAATTTTTTGTTTATTCATCTGGATTATAAATCACAATTTTTTTGATCATCTATAACATTTGTTGAACGTCATTGTGTACTTTTATTTTTTTCAACATCTTCATAGAATTTTTCATCACCTCATTTTTTTGATTGACTTCATATCATTGTGCCACTACACTTAATTTTCATAACATTTTTTCACTAGTTTTCATTTTTTCATTCTTTTTCTTGCACTGCAGTGTCACTTGCACATCACATTGATTAATTTTGTATTTTGCATTATTTATTGTATTGTCATTGTTTACATATGGTGAAGTTTATTACGTTTAATCACCCCACCATTTTACTACATTGCTGACTATATCAGGTTCTTAGCCTAGGTTTTACTACATTGTTACTATTACTGCTTCTCATTGTATTTCATGGATCCATGGATTTCCACTGTTAGTTTTTATTGCATCACTAAGTTTTTAATGTAGGGATTTGTAATCACTATCCCTGTGATTTTATATTTTATTTATTTTACACTCATCTCTGTAATAAACTATTATTCTAGCACTATTTGGCTAGCACTGCCTTCTTAGCAGCCATTCACCAACCACTGTTGTCATAGTGTTTATATTACATCCCTTAGCCTCTTTGGCGCTGTACTCATCACCTTTATTGCTACAACAAGGGAAGGGTGCACAGGCATATGTAATCACCCTAAACATATACAAAACACGGAAGGGAACTGTACTCTCATACCGGACCGGGTACACATCCCATGACCCTGCAACATGCTCAGCCCTGGGTGCCACTGGCACTCACAGGAAGCTGTGCTGTCCCCAGAGTCACAGGCAGTAAACCCCAGCCAGGTCTGGGTGCAAGAACCATAGGGAAAATTACAAAACAAATTAATACAACACACAGAGAAAACCCAGCACTCACAAGCTCTCAGCTAAGATTTAAAAGCAAAAATGGAAAGGTTAGTTACCGCATCTGGCCAAATGGGACAAGCCCAGGTACCTCGTCAAGGTCCTTTCCAATACCTGGGACCCTAAAACAGCCACACAATGCAAGCTTTCAAATCCAAACAAACTGGGAACAAGGGAAGGGTGCACAGGCATATGTAATCACCCTAGACATATACAAAACACGGAAGGGAACTGCACTCTCATACCGGACCGGGTACACATCCCATGACCCTGCAACATGCCCAGCCCTGGGTGCCACTGGCACTCACAGGAAGCTGCGCTGTCCCCAGAGTCACAAGCAGTTAACTTGTTTGGCCAGATGCGGTAACTAACCTTTCCATTTTTGCTTTTAAATCTTAGCTGAGAGCTTAAATATATACATTCATACACACACACACAGACACATATACATTCACACAAACACACAAAAATATATACACATTCATACACACACAAATATATACAAACACACACAAATATATACATTCATACACACACACACAAATATATACATTCATACACACACACATATACATACAATGGATATATACCAGGTCAGCATGAAAACTAGAAAATACACCTAGTAAACTGCCCCAAAGACCAACCTGTCCACATGTGTAACATTTCTTGACACACCTATTTGGGTCTGCTAATGATAGCCTTGCCCTAGGGATTGTGCAGACACACAATTTCAAAATGGGCATTAGTTTAGGCTTCTTTTGCAGTTATATGATAAACCCCATTAAGAACAGATATGTAGCAGAGTTAATCTTGAGATGTCAGCAGGTACATTTCAAGTTTTTAGAACTGGACATTGTTCAATTTTCAGAGCTAAATTACATGAAAAGGGGCAAAATAATAAAAATATAATGCAAAGTTGTTCCATTATGCATAAGCATTTTATATACAAATCTCAAGATGTTTACTGTCCCATATTTGTTTTTGAGATAAACAGGAAAGTAGCTATGGAAATTATTCCAGCTTTTATAAAATAAAAAGCACTTCTCTTTGAAGGTCCAGCAGACCACAAATTCAGAATTATTTCTCTCCAAGGAAGGTGGGTCATGCTCAGAGAGGTTATGAAAATCGCATACCGTCTGCAGTCCCTAGGGACCAGTTTTGGACCCCTGGTTTAGGGGTCAGACTAGATTTAAAATGACCTGAGGTGGAACATACTGACACAAAAGGTGTAACACTAACATCAATCTGCCTCTTGAGGAGTTTGTGCTGGGGTATATAAAAGTTTAATTTGTATATTATTTTTTAGGGTTCTCTCTACTGGCCTGTGGAAGTTACTTGTTTGATACTGGAGCATAGAGGAACTAGATACACTGAAATACTGTTTACTGCAAATGCAACAGCAAGGTCAGGCATGTGCACATACTCAAAAACTTAGCACAGAGCTTCACAAATTATTTTTGGGTATGCATAGGATATATTATATACACACAAACATTAACCCTCAGGATGCGTTAGAGCCACTCTAAATTGAAAAGAAACAGAGTGGAGAAAAATTTCAATATGAAGCTTATATATTTATACATTTTGAGCTTTATAGTCGTGCATGTTTTTTCCTTTCTTGTAGCAGCTGCCTAGTGTTTCAGCAATGTTCATTATAAACTGATTTCACCTACCCTATAGTTACTGTAACATTTAACAGTACAATTTTAGCTGCCCGTATTCCTTTTGTGACCAAAACAATTCTGTAATGTGCCTCAGCCTCTCATTGTCGCACTATTGTTTGCATATAACTACTAAAGTCCTCTCCACAACAGCACAACTAGGACCTCACTGAACACATATGGAAAGCCCCTGAGAAGAGACATATGCGCTTTCCAGCTTGTGTAACCGTCTGATTAATATGCTGTTTGATACAATTCAGCTGACTACAAACCATGTTGCTTTCCATACTGCAAACAACCTCCGTTATACCAGGATTTTTTGACATCACATCCTATAAGCGCACTCACTATAGCTATGGCACAAACATGCAATATAAATATCTGGGAAATATGCTTTCCTCTTACAGGTGAGCCGCAGCTATTAAAGCCAGATGCAGCAATAATTATATAGCACAGTGCGATTTAGGCACTCAATTGCACTAGAGAAGTATCACAAGCGCTGCCCCCCCCCAAAAAAAAAAAAAAAAAAAAACACATGTGAAGGCTAAATTTGCACTGTGGTCACACACACATATGCTTTGTTATAGGATGGGTCTGCCGCAAGTGATTTAAAGCAATATGTTGCCAGGCCCAATCTGAATCACCATACCAACATAGCGCTACAGCTTTGTCAAGCCCTTACCAAACACAATACACCAATGTCTGACTACTATATACATTATCTGTAACCTATGCACTGTATACAGGTCTCAGCCTCTAAGGTCTTACTTCTGATACCTAACTTTCTCAAAAACATTTCTGTTCCCTGGTTAAACATCTGGATGTCACATTATCACTGTGTTTGTCAAACTTTGCACAAAATACAGCAGCAGGTTGATAGATCCCAATCCTTTTTGCACTATACATTGCAGCAGGTCAATAGCATCGCCCGTCGTGCTCGCTTGGAACTATACAGGGCAACAGGTCACTAACGCTGCCCGTCGTGCTCGCTTGGTACTATACAGGGCAACAGGTCACTAGCGCTGCCCGTCGTGCTCACTTGGTACTATACAGGGCAACAGGTCACTAGCGCTGCCCGTCGTGCTCACTTGGTACTATACAGGGCAACAGGTCACTAGCGCTGCTAGTCATGCTCACTTGGCACTATACAGGGCGGCAATCTCACTAGCACTGCTGGTTATGCTCACTTGGTGCTATACAGGGCGGCATCTCACTAGCACTGCTGGTCATGCTAACTTGGCACTATACAGAGCAACAGATCATTAGCACTGCTGGTCAAGCTCACTTGGCACTATAGAGAGGCAGATCGCTAGTGCTGCTGGTCATGCTTACTTGGAACTATACAGGGCAACAGGTCACTAGCGCTGTCAGTTGTGCTCTCTTTGTACTATACAGGGCAACAGGTCACTAGCGCTGCCCGCCGTGCGCACTTGGTACTATACAGGGCAACAGGTCACTAGCGCTGCCCGCCGTGCGCACTTGGTACTATACAGGGCAACAGGTCACTAGCGCTGCCCGCCGTGCGCACTTGGTACTATACAGGGCAACAGGTCACTAGCGCTGCCCGCCGTGCGCACTTGGTACTATACAGGGCAACAGGTCATTAGCGCCCCCCGTCGTGCGCACTTGGTACTATACAAGGCAACAGGTCACTAGCGCTGCCCATTGTGCGCACTTGGTACTATGCAGGGCAACAGGTCACTAGCGCTGCCCATCGTGCGCACTTGGTACTATGCAGGGCAACAGGTCACTAGCGCTGCCCATCGTGCTCACTTGGTACTATGCAGGGCAACAGATCACTAGCGCTGCCCGTCATGCTCACTTGGTACTATGCAGGGCAACAGGTTACTAGTGTTGCCTGTCGGGCTCTGTTGGTACTATACAGGGCAACAAGTCACTAGCACTGCCTGTCGTGCTCACTTGGTACTATACAGAGTGGCAGGTCACTAGCACTGCCTTCAGTACTCACTTGGCAATATACATGGCGGCATCCCACTAGCACCGTTGGTCATGCTCTCTTGGCTCTATACAGGGCGGCATCTCACTAGCGCTGTTGGTCATGCTCTCTCGGCACTATACAGGGCGGCATCTCACTAGCGCTGTTGGTCATGCTCTCTCGGCACTATACAAGAAGGCATCTCAATAGCGCTGCTGGTCATGCTCACTTCGTACTATACAGGATGGCATCTTAATAGCGCTGCTGGTCATGCTCACTTGGTACGATACAGGACAGCATCTCAATAGCGCTGCTGGTCATGCTAACTTGGCACTATACAGAGCAACAGATCATTAGCACTGCTGATCAAGCTCACTTGGCACTATAGAGGCAGATCGCTAGTGCTGCTGGTCATGCTTACTTGGAACTATACAGGGCAAGAGGTCACTAGAGCTGCCAGTCGTGCTCTCTTGATACTATACAGGGCAACAGGTCGCTAGAACTGCCAGTCGTGCTCTCTTGATACTATACAGGGCAACAGGTCACTAGCGCTGCCAGTCGTGCTCTCTTGATACTATACAGGGCAACAGGTCACTAGCGCTGCCAGTCGTGCTCTCTTGATACTATACAGGGCAACAGGTCACTAGCGCTGCCAGTCGTGCTCTCTTGATACTATACAGGGCAACAGGTCACTAGCGCTTCCAGTCGTGCTCACTTGGAACAATACAGGGTGGTAGGTCACTAGCGCTGCTGGTCATGCTGACTTGGCATTATTCAGGGCAGTAAGTAACTAGCGCTGCCAGTCATGCTCACTTGGCACTATATAGGGTAGCAGGTCACTAGCACCGCTGGTTGTGCTTACGTGGCACTATACAGGGCAACAGGCCACAAAAACTACCGGTCATGCTCACCTGGCACTAGACAGTGATGTGTTGCTATATTTGTAGGCCACATACAATCGGGAACTATACAAAACAGTAGGTAGCTACAGCTGGGCACTATACACAGCAGAAGGTTGTTATATCTGCAGAAACAACACATGGCAGTATACAAAGCAACAGGTTGATAGAGCTGCTAGTTGCGCTCACCTAGCTTGTGCTTCGTCCAGACTCTGGTCTGTGATGGTCATGATCTGCTGTAAGATGTCGCCAATATCCTGCTTCCGGCCACTTTCATTTTCTGCAGCCCCAGAGCCATCCTGCATGTGCTGAGTCATATTGGGGTGCCCAGTTATCCCCACCCCGGGGTGACTGTGCATCAACCTGGGCTGGTCATCCATGTCCAGGTCACACTTGTTGACCACTCAAAACCACCAATGCCAAATTTTCAGTGCTTCAAGAATATATGCAATGCTCCTCAGTGCCACTGAGATGTTTTGCGTTTAGTGCAGACTTGTACGCATTTGATGAAAGGTGGCTTGTGTGTTTGTCATTCAGTGTACTCTCATCTGTGCCAGATGCTCACGTGCAAATTGTCCTCTCAGAAAATACTCCAGGTTTGCTCTATCTCCTAAGGCTATACACTTGATAAGCTCTCTCCCTTCAGATCGTAGAACTGTGAGCTCACCAAGCTCTCTCTCTGCCTCACGCCACTTGGTGCACTCTCTCTCTCTCTATGACTACTTGGTGAGCCCTCTGTCTTCCTCAGGCTACTTGCTGAGCACTCTCTCCGTATATTAGACCATTCCGGTGAGCTCTCTCTTTCTGTGAATTACACCATTCCGGTGAGCTCTCTCTTTCTGTGAATTACACCATTCCGGTGAGCTCTCTCTGTGATATAGACCAATCCGGTGAGCTCTCTGTGATATAGACAAATCCGGTGAGCTCTCTCTGTGATATAGACCAATCCGGTGAGCTCTCTCTGTGATATAGACCAATCCGGTGAGCTCTCTCTGTGATATAGACCAATCCGGTGAGCTCTCTCTGTGATATAGACCAATCCGGTGAGCTCTCTCTGTGATATAGACCAATCCGGTGAGCTCTCTCTGGGTAGGAGACCACTTCGGTGAGCTCTCTCTGGGTAGGAGACCACTTCGGTGAGCTCTCTCTGGGTAGGAGACCACTTCGGTGAGCTCTCTCTGGGTAGGAGACCACTGTTGTGAGCTCTCTCTGGGTAGGAGACCACTGTTGTGAGCTCTCTCTGGGTAGGAGACCACTGTTGTGAGCTCTCTCTGGGTAGGAGACCACTGTTGTGAGCTCTCTCTGGGTAGGAGAGCACTGTTGTGAGCTCTCTCTGGGTAGGAGACCACTGTTGTGAGCTCTCTCTGGGTAGGAGACCACTGTTGTGAGCTCTCTCTGGGTAGGAGACCACTGTTGTGAGCTCTCTCTGGGTAGGAGACCACTGTTGTGAGCTCTCTCTGGGTAGGAGACCACTGTTGTGAGCTCTCTCTGGGTAGGAGACCACTGTTGTGAGCTCTCTCTGGGTAGGAGACCACTGTTGTGAGCTCTCTCTGGGTAGGAGACCACTGTTGTGAGCTCTCTCTGGGTAGGAGACCACTGTTGTGAGCTCTCTCTGGGTAGGAGACCACTGTTGTGAGCTCTCTCTGGGTAGGAGACCACTGTTGTGAGCTCTCTCTGGGTAGGAGACCACTGTTGTGAGCTCTCTCTGGGTAGGAGACCACTGTTGTGAGCTCTCTCTGGATAGGAGACAACTCGGTGAGCTCTCTCTGGGTAGGAGACCACTCCGGTGCTTTCTCCGCTTCCCGCCTCAGGTTCCCGAGTCAGCAGCTGCCTGAGGGACTCGCTCTCCCCCCTTTGTACTCCGGTTCTCTCCTCAGTTATCTGTCGGTCCCACCAGAAATTATTTGTCTCCCGTGAAGTAACGGCTCTGTGCTCGGTCAGTGACCGCCGGGATCCGGTGAGCTCTATGCACGGTGCCGTGTTTCCGTCAGTTTCTGTGCACGGTTCCCGTCAGCTCCGGTGCTGCTTCAGACTGAGGCGCTAAGCGAACAGAGCTGACAGACGGCCACCGAGCCCCGCCTACTCCCGCCTATTGGAGAAACGTGAAACTACGACCTCCATTCCTTAATTTGATTGGTCAATGTGCCTGTCACTCCCAGCACAACATGTCAATCACACAAGTTCAGAGGTGAGAGAGACCTAATTGTGACAGCAAGAGACAGAAACCTACATGTGACGGTAGGAGACAGACCTACATGTGACAGTAGGAGACAGACCTACATGTGACGGTAGGAGACAGACCTAAATGTGACAGTAGGAGACAGACCTACATGTGACAACAAGAGACAGAGACCTAAATGTGACAGTAGGAGACAGACCTACATGTGACAACAAGAGACAGAGACCTACATGTGACAGCAAGAGACAGATCCTACATGTGACAACAAGAGACAGAGACCTACATGTGACAACAAGAGACAGAGACCTAAATGTGACAGTAGGAGACAGACCTACATGTGACAACAAGAGACAGAGACCTACATGTGACAACAAGAGACAGAGACCTACATGTGACAGCAAGAGACAGATCCTACATGTGACAACAAGAGACAGAGACCTACATGTGACAACAAGAGACAGAGACCTACATGTGACAGTAGGAGACAGACCTACATGTGACAACAAGAGACAGAGACCTAAATGTGACAGTAGGAGACAGACCTACATGTGACAACAAGAGACAGAGACCTAAATGTGACAGTAGGAGACAGACCTACATGTGACAACAAGAGACAGATACCTAAATGTGACAGTAGGAGACAGACCTACATGTGACAACAAGAGACAGAGACCTAAATGTGACAGTAGGAGACAGACCTACATGTGACAACAAGAGACAGAGACCTAAATGTGACAGTAGGAGACAGACCTACATGTGACAACAAGAGACAGAGACCTACATGTAACAGTAGGAGACAGACGTACATGTGACAACAAGAGACAGAGACCTAAATGTGACAGTAGGAGACAGACCTACATGTGACAACAAGAGACAGAGACCTACATGTAACAGTAGGAGACAGACGTACATGTGACAGCAAGAGACAGAGACCTAAATGTGACAGTAGGAGACAGACCTACATGTGACAGCAAGAGACAGAGACCTAAATGTAACAGTAGGAGACAGACCTACATGTGACAACAAGAGACAGAGACCTAAATGTGACAGTAGGAGACAGACCTACATGTGACAACAAGAGACAGAGACCTAAATGTGACAGTAGGAGACAGACCTACATGTGACAACAAGAGACAGAGACCTAAATGTGACAGTAGGAGACAGACCTACATGTGACAACAAGAGACAGAGACCTAAATGTGACAGTAGGAGACAGACCTACATGTGACAACAAGAGACAGAGACCTAAATGTGACAGTAGGAGACAGACCTACATGTGACAACAAGAGACAGAGACCTAAATGTGACAGTAGGAGACAGACCTACATGTGACAACAAGAGACAGAGACCTACATATAACAGTAGGAGACAGACGTACATGTGACAACAAGAGACAGAGACCTAAATGTGACAGTAGGAGACAGACCTACATGTGACAACAAGAGACAGAGACCTACATGTAACAGTAGGAGACAGACGTACATGTGACAACAAGAGACAGAGACCTAAATGTGACGGTAGGAGACAGACCTACATGTGACAACAAGAGACAGAGACCTAAATGTGACAGTAGGAGACAGACCTACATGTGACAACAAGAGACAGAGACCTAAATGTAACAGTAGGAGACAGACCTACATGTGACAGCAAGAGACAGAGACCTAAATGTAACAGTAGGAGACAGACCTACATGTGACAACAAGAGACAGAGACCTAAATGTGACAGTAGGAGACAGACCTACATGTGACAACAAGAGACAGAGACCTACATGTGACAGCAAGACACAGAGACCTAAATGTAACAGTAGGAGACAGACCTACATGTGACAACAAGAGACAGAGACCTAAATGTGACAGTAGGAGACAGACCTACATGTGACAGCAAGAGACAGAGACCTAAATGTGACAGTAGGAGACAGACCTACATGTGACAACAAGAGACAGAGACCTAAATGTAACAGTAGGAGACAGACCTACATGTGACAACAAGAGACAGAGACCTAAATGTGACAGTAGGAGACAGACCTACATGTGACAACAAGAGACAGAGACCTAAATGTGACAGTAGGAGACAGTCCTACATGTGACAACAAGAGACAGAGACCTACATGTAACAGTAGGAGACAGACCTACATGTGACAACAAGAGACAGAGACCTAAATGTAACAGTAGGAGACAGACCTACATGTGACAGCAAGAGACAGAGACCTAAATGTAACAGTAGGAGACAGACCTACATGTGACAGCAAGAGACAGAGACCTACATGTGACAACAAGAGACAGAGACCTAAATGTGACAGTAGGAGACAGACCTACATGTGACAACAAGAGACAGAGACCTAAATGTAACAGTAGGAGACAGACCTACATGTGACAACAAGAGACAGAGACCTACATGTGACAGTAGGAGACAGACCTACATGTGACAGCAAGAGACAGAGACCTAAATGTGACAGTAGGAGAGTGAGACAGACCTAAATGTGACAGCAAGAGACAGAGACCTAAATTTGACAGTAGGAGACAGACCCACATGTGACAACAAGAGACAGAGACCTACATGTGACAGTAGGAGACAGACCTACATGTGACAGCAAGAGACAGAGACCTAAATGTGACAGTAGGAGACAGACCTAAATGTGACAGCAAGAGACAGAGACCTAAATTTGACAGTAGGAGACAGACCTAAATGTGACAGCAAGAGACAGAGACCTAAATTTGACAGTAGGAGACAGACCTACATGTGAGAGCAAGAGACAGAGACCTAAATTTGACAGTAGGAGACAGACCTAAATGTGACAGTAGGAGACAGACCTACATGTGACAACAAGAGACAGAGACCTAAATGTAACAGTAGGAGACAGACCTACATGTGACAACAAGAGACAGAGACCTACATGTGACGGTAGGAGACAGACCTACATGTGACAACAAGTGACAGAGACCTACATGTGACAGTAGGAGACAGAGACCTACATGTGACAACAAGAGACAGAGACCTACATGTGACGGTAGGAGACAGACCTACATGTGACAACAAGAGACAGACACCTAAATTTGACAGGAGACAGACCTACATGTGACAACAAGAGACAGAGACCTAAATGTAACAGTAGGAGACAGACCTACATGTGACAACAAGAGACAGAGACCTAAATGTGACAGTAGGAGACAGACCTACATGTGACAACAAGAGACAGAGACCTACATGTGACAGTAGGAGACAGACCTACATGTGACAACAAGAGACAGAGACCTAAATTTGACAGTAGGAGACAGACCTACATGTGACAACAAGAGACAGAGACCTAAATGTAACAGTAGGAGACAGACCTACATGTGACAACAAGAGACAGAGACCTAAATGTGACAGTAGGAGACAGACCTACATGTGACAACAAGAGACAGAGACCTAAATGTGACAGTAGGTGACAGACCTACATGTGACAACAAGAGACAGAGACCTAAATGTAACAGTAGGAGACAGACCTACATGTGACAACAAGAGACAGAGACCTACATGTGACAGTAGGAGACAGAGACCTACATGTGACAACAAGAGACAGAGACCTAAATGTAACAGTAGGAGACAGACCTACATGTGACAACAAGAGACAGAGACCTAAATGTGACAGTAGGAGACAGACCTACATGTGACAACAAGAGACAGAGACCTAAATGTGACAGTAGGAGACAGACCTACATGTGACAACAAGAGACAGAGACCTAAATGTGACAGTAGGAGACAGACCTACATGTGACAACAAGAGACAGAGACCTAAATGTGACAGTAGGAGACAAACCTACATGTGACAGCAAGAGACAGAGACCTACATGTGACAACAAGAGACAGAGACCTAAATGTGACAGTAGGAGACAGACCTACATGTGACAACAAGAGACAGAGACCTACATGTAACAGTAGGAGACAGACCGTACATGTGACAACAAGAGACAGAGACCTAAATGTGACAGTAGGAGACAGACCTACATGTGACAACAAGAGACAGAGACCTACATGTGACAGTAGGAGACAGACCTACATGTGACAACAAGAGACAGAGACCTAAATGTGACAGTAGGAGACAGACCTACATGTGACAACAAGAGACAGAGACCTAAATGTAACAGTAGGAGACAGACCTACATGTGACAACAAGAGACAGAGACCTACATGTGACAGTAGGAGACAGGACCTACATGTGACAACAAGAGACAGAGACCTAAATGTAACAGTAGGAGACAGACCTACATGTGACAACAAGAGACAGAGACCTAAATGTAACAGTAGGAGACAGACCTACATGTGACAACAAGAGACAGAGACCTACATGTGACAAGCAAGAGACAGAGACCTAAATGTAACAGTAGGAGACAGACCTACATGTGACAACAAGAGACAGAGACCTAAATGTGACAGTAGGAGACAGACCTACATGTGACAACAAGAGACAGAGACCTAAATGTAACAGAAGGAGACAGACCTACATGTGACAACAAGAGACAGAGACCTAAATGTAACAGTAGGAGACAGACCTACATGTGACAACAAGAGACAGAGACCTAAATGTAACAGTAGGAGACAGACCTACATGTGACAACAAGAGACAGAGACCTAAATGTAACAGTAGGAGACAGACCTACATGTGACAGCAAGAGACAGAGACCTAAATGTAACAGTAGGAGACAGACCTACATGTGACAACAAGAGAGAGAGACCTAAATGTGACGGTAGGAGACAGACCTACATGTGACAACAAGAGACAGAGACCTAAATGTGACAGTAGGAGACAGACCTACATGTGACAACAAGAGACAGAGACCTAAATGTGACAGTAGGAGACAGACCTACATGTGACAACAAGAGACAGAGACCTAAATGTGACAGGTAGGAGACAGACCTACATGTGACAACAAGAGACAGAGACCTAAATGTGACAGTAGGAGACAGACCTACATGTGACAACAAGAGACAGAGACCTAAATGTGACAGTAGGAGACAAACCTACATGTGACAGCAAGAGACAGAGACCTACATGTGACAACAAGAGACAGAGACCTAAATGTAACAGTAGGAGACAGACCTACATGTGACAACAAGAGACAGAGACCTAAATGTGACAGTAGGAGACAGACCTACATGTGACAACAAGAGACAGAGACCTAAATGTGACAGTAGGAGACAGACCTACATGTGACAACAAGAGACAGAGACCTAAATGTGACAGTAGGAGACAAACCTACATGTGACAGCAAGAGACAGAGACCTACATGTGACAACAAGAGACAGAGACCTAAATGTGACAGTAGGAGACAGACCTACATGTGACAACAAGAGACAGAGACCTACATGTAACAGTAGGAGACAGACGTACATGTGACAACAAGAGACAGAGACCTAAATGTGACAGTAGGAGACAGACCTACATGTGACAACAAGAGACAGAGACCTACATGTGACAGTAGGAGACAGACCTACATGTGACAACAAGAGACAGAGACCTAAATGTGACAGTAGGAGACAGACCTACATGTGACAACAAGAGACAGAGACCTAAATGTAACAGTAGGAGACAGACCTACATGTGACAACAAGAGACAGAGACCTACATGTGACAGTAGGAGACAGAGACCTACATGTGACAACAAGAGACAGAGACCTAAATGTAACAGTAGGAGACAGACCTACATGTGACAACAAGAGACAGAGACCTAAATGTAACAGTAGGAGACAGACCTACATGTGACAACAAGAGACAGAGACCTACATGTGACAGCAAGAGACAGAGACCTAAATGTAACAGTAGGAGACAGACCTACATGTGACAACAAGAGACAGAGACCTAAATGTGACAGTAGGAGACAGACCTACATGTGACAACAAGAGACAGAGACCTAAATGTAACAGTAGGAGACAGACCTACATGTGACAACAAGAGACAGAGACCTAAATGTAACAGTAGGAGACAGACCTACATGTGACAACAAGAGACAGAGACCTAAATGTAACAGTAGGAGACAGACCTACATGTGACAACAAGAGACAGAGACCTAAATGTAACAGTAGGAGACAGACCTACATGTGACAGCAAGAGACAGAGACCTAAATGTAACAGTAGGAGACAGACCTACATGTGACAACAAGAGAGAGAGACCTAAATGTGACGGTAGGAGACAGACCTACATGTGACAACAAGAGACAGAGACCTAAATGTGACAGTAGGAGACAGACCTACATGTGACAACAAGAGACAGAGACCTACATGTGACAACAAGAGACAGAGACCTAAATGTGACAGTAGGAGACAGACCTACATGTGACAACAAGAGACAGAGACCTAAATGTGACAGTAGGAGACAGACCTACATGTGACAACAAGAGACAGAGACATAAATGTGACAGTAGGAGACAGACCTACATGTGACAACAAGAGACAGAGACCTAAATGTGACAGTAGGAGACAGACCTACATGTGACAACAAGAGACAGAGACCTAAATGTGACAGTAGGAGACAGACCTACATGTGACAACAAGAGACAGAGACCTAAATGTGACGGTAGGAGACAGACCTACATGTGACAACAAGAGACAGAGACCTACATGTGACAGTAGGAGACAGACCTACATGTGACAACAAGAGACAGAGACCTAAATGTGACAGTAGGAGACAGACCTACATGTGACAACAAGAGACAGAGACCTAAATGTAACAGTAGGAGACAGACCTACATGTGACAACAAGAGACAGAGACCTAAATGTGACAGTAGGAGACAGACCTACATGTGACAACAAGAGACAGAGACCTAAATGTAACAGTAGGAGACAGACCTACATGTGACAACAAGAGACAGAGACCTACATGTGACAGTAGGAGACAGACCTACATGTGACAACAAGAGACAGAGACCTAAATGTGACAGTAGGAGACAGACCTACATGTGACAACAAGAGACAGAGACCTACATGTGACAGTAGGAGACAGACCTACATGTGACAACAAGAGACAGAGACCTAAATGTAACAGTAGGAGACAGACCTACATGTGACAACAAGAGACAGAGACCTAAATGTAACAGTAGGAGACAGACCTACATGTGACAACAAGAGACAGAGACCTACATGTGACAGTAGGAGACAGACCTACATGTGACAACAAGAGACAGAGACCTAAATGTGACAGTAGGAGACAGACCTACATGTGACAACAAGAGACAGAGACCTAAATGTGACAGTAGGAGACAGACCTACATGTGACAACAAGAGACAGAGACCTAAATGTAACAGAAGGAGACAGACCTACATGTGACAACAAGAGACAGAGACCTAAATGTAACAGTAGAGACAGACCTACATGTGACAACAAGAGACAGAGACCTACATGTGACAGTAGGAGACAGACCTACATGTGACAACAAGAGACAGAGACCTAAATGTGACAGTAGGAGACAGACCTACATGTGACAACAAGAGACAGAGACCTAAATGTAACAGTAGGAGACAGACCTACATGTGACAGCAAGAGACAGAGACCTAAATGTAACAGTAGGAGACAGACCTACATGTGACAACAAGAGACAGAGACCTACATGTGACAGTAGGAGACAGACCTACATGTGACAACAAGAGACAGACCTACATGTGACAACAAGAGACAGAGACCTAAATGTGACAACAAGAGACAGAGACCTAAATGTGACAGTAGGAGACAGACCTACATGTGACAGTAGGAGACAGAGACCTAAATGTGACAGTAGGAGACAGACCTACATGTGACAACAAGAGACAGAGACCTAAATGTGACAGTAGGAGACAGACCTACATGTGACAACAAGAGACAGAGACCTACATGTGACAGTAGGAGACAGACCTACATGTGACAACAAGAGACAGAGCCTACATGTGACAGTAGGAGACAGACCTACATGTGACAACAAGAGACAGAGACCTAAATGTGACAGTAGGAGACAGACCTACATGTGACAACAAGAGACAGAGACCTAAATGTAACAGTAGGAGACAGACCTACATGTGACACAAGAGACAGAGACCTACATGTGACAGTTGGAGACAGACCTACATGTGACAACAAGAGACAGAGACCTACATGTGACAGTAGGAGACAGACCTACATGTGACAACAAGAGACAGAGACCTAAATGTAACAGTAGGAGACAGACCTACATGTGACAACAAGAGACAGAGACCTACATGTGACCGGAAGAGACAGAGACCTACATGTGACCGGAAGAGACAGACCTATATGTGAGAGCAAGAGACAGAGACCTACACGTGACAGCAAGAGACAGAGACCTACATGTGATAGCAAGAGACAGAGACCTACATGTGACAGCAAGAGACAGAGACCTACATGTGACAGCAAGAGACAGACCTATATGTGACAGCAAGAGACAGAGACCTACATGTGACAGCAAGAGACAGACCTACACCTGACAGCAAGAGACAGACCTACACCTGACAGCAAGAGACAGACCTATATGTGACAACAAGAGACAGACCTATATGTGACAGCAAGAGACAGAGACCTAATTGTGACAGCAAGAGACAGACCTACACGTGACAGCAAGAGACAGACCTACCTGTGACAACAAGAGACAGAAACCTAATTGTGACAGCAAGAGACAGACCTACATGTGACAGCAAGAGACAGACCTAATTGTGACAACAAGAGACAGAAACCTAATTGTGACAGCAAGAGACAGACCTACATGTGACAGCAAGAGACAAACCTAATTGTGACAGCAAGAGACAGACCTACATGTGACAGCAAGAGACAGACCTAATTGTGACAGCAAGAGACAAACCTAATTGTGACAGCAAGAGACAGACCTACATGTGACAGCAAGAGACAGACCTAATTGTGACAGCAAGAGACAGACCTACACGTGACAGCAAGAGACAGACCTACATGTGACAACAAGAGACAGAAACCTAATTGTGACAGCAAGAGACAGACCTACATGTGACAACAAGAGATAGAGACCTAAATGTGACAGTAGGAGACAGACCTACATGTGACAACAAGAGAGAGACCTACATGTGACAGCAAGAGACAGACCTACACCTGACAGCAAGAGACAGACCTATATGTGACAGCAAGAGACAGATACCTTCATGTGACAGCAATATATATGTGTCTATATATATATTATTTAAATATAGCTTTAGAATTATATATATTACCTGTGAAAATAACAAAATAATTGTTCATAGGGGCCGATTTATCACGTCTGTCCGACATGATCCGCTCAGTGTTCTGGTGAACTGCTTGTGCAATGCCACCCCTGCAGATTCTAGCAGAGGGTGTCAATCAACCCAATCATATGAGATCGGGTTGATTGCTGTCCGCCGCTCAGAGTAGGCGGACCAGTTAAGGAGCAGCGGTCTTAAGACCGCTGCTTCTTAACTGCTGTTTCCGGCGAGTCTGAAGGCTCGCGCGGAAACAGATGTATTAGGCACCATACAGTGCTTAATTATTCAGCCCCATAGGGGTCAATTTATCGAAGCTTCAACTGTGAATACGCTGTAATTCTGCGTCAAATTAAAGGGACAGTCTAGTTAAAATTAAACTTTCATGATTCAGATAGGACATGTAATATTAAACAACTTTCCAATTTACTTTCATCATCAAATTTGCTTTGTTCACTTTGTATTCTTTTTTGAAAGCTAAACCTAGGTAGGCTAATATGGTAATTTCTAAGCTCCCGAATGCTGCCTCGTATTTCAGTGCATTTTGACAGTTTTTTTCACAGCTAGACAGCACTAGTTCACGTGTGTGATATAGATAACATTGTGCTCATTCCCATAAAATTACCTAGGAGCCAGCACTGATTGGCTAAAATGCAAGTCTGCCAAAACAACTGAAATAAGGGGGCAATCTGTTGAGGCTGAGATACAAGGTAATTACAAAGGTAAAAAGTAAATTAATATAACTGTGTTATGCAAAACTGGGGAATGGGTAGCAAACTAACCTAACCCCCCTCTAAACTAAACCCCTAAAGTAAAAAATGAAATGTATGTAAAATAAGCCTAAACCAACCCCACTAAGTAAAAAAAAAAAAATCTGTTACAAAAAATAAAATAAACTACAATATCATAAAAAACAAACATTATGGGGCATATATATCAAGCTCCGTACTGAGCTTGATGCCCATGTTTCCGGCCAGCCTTCAGGCTCGCCGGAAACAGAAGTTATGAAGCAGCGGGCTTAAGACCGCTGCTCCATAACTTGTCCGCCTGTCTGAGGCGGCAGAAAGAAATCAGCCCGATCAAATACGATCGGGTTGATTGACACCCCCTGCTAGCGGCCGATTGGCCGTGAATCTGCAGGGGGCGGCATTGCATCAGCAGTTCACAAGAACAAGGAGAAATGCCCCTTTGCTTTAGGTTTCTGTTAAGTGTTTAGAATGGAAACCAGATTGTAGTCGATCAAGTAAGGAGTTAGGACATAAAAAGAAGAAAACACACAAGTGATGGTTAATAATTAAACTTCTCTTCTGGTAGAGGACGGTGCCTATTTCAGCTTTCCTTTTGCTGTATTTCAAGAATGGCAAATGCACAGCGGCACTGACCTCTTCCTTGGGAAATTCCGCTATGGAGGCTTTTTTTCCAATTCTCACCCTCAAACGTAAAAAAAGTCTGCCATAGTGTAATACGTCAAGGCAAGCACACTAACAGGAAGAAAAGCCCCCGGAATTTCCCAAGAGGTCAGTGCTGCTGTGTATTTGCCAGGTAAGAAGTTAGTTGAAAGAAATCGAGTTAAGCAATTTATATACTAGTTGTTCCAATAATTTGGAGGCAAAGAAATGAGACCGGACAAAAGAAGTGGTGGAGGGGTCAACTAAGGGCTTTTTTAAGAATTGTTGATTTAAAAAAAAAAACCTAAACCTTAACACTAAAATAAATTAAAATAGCCCTTAAAAGGGCCTTTTGTAGGGCATTGTCCTAAAGTGATCTTAGCTCTTTTGCAAAAAAAAAAAAGTTACAAGTCCCCCCACCTACATTTTAGTAACCCCACCCCCAAAATAGCAAAATCAAACTTTAAAAAACCTAGCCTATAAAATACAATTAAAAATAACAACCCTATTCTTAAAAATAAAAAACCCATCCCAAATAAACCCTATCTAACCCCAAAAGTGTTACTCACAATTGATGGGGACCCAAGCTCCTCTTGATCTGTTGTTGGGCCCTCCTCATCCAAGATCCAGGCGCCGGGGCCTAAATGTAAATTAGCAAGCGTTGCCCAGGGTGCGGAACCAAAAATGGGCCTGCTCCAAAGCTTGCATTCCTGCAAATAAAGATACCAAGAGAATCATGAACGAAAAAATGTGGGGTTCATATCCCTTTAAGTGTCCAGTATTTTTATAAAATACTGGACTGTTCAGTTGAATATTGGACACCTAGCAACTCTAGTGACAAATAACAGCACCATAGTGCCCAAACATTTGGCCCTGGCATCCAATCATGTACCCTTAGTTCTGGAGTAGAAAATTATTGGTCCTTCAGGTCCAGACTTCCCATGGTGCACCACACCCCCTCCTTTGTGGCTACTTTGGGTTTCAGGGCTCTTTTCCTTCTCCATTCCTCCCTCAGTTACCTGCAGATAGGAGGTGGCGTTTATTGCATTAGTGAGATGCTGAGTCTAGAACCTGGTAAGTGATCATTTGGTTAAAGTGCTACTCTGTGAGTTATAGGAAATCACAGTGTTAAGCCATTGGTGCAGATATTTTACACAGAATTGTTTTAACCCCTAATTGTCCATGTGTATTTTTTGAGATTAAGGATGTAATTTGCTGCTGTGGCTACTAGGTACAATCGATGTGTTAAAGGGGCATTTTCATGTGTTTTAAGCACAGAAGCAACAGATAACTTGCACTATTTTATCCTTGTACATTACATTTGTACTTTTTACTGTTAAATTAACTAATGGTGCTCCCTATTGCTACTAGCAGATGGGAATAGCAATTTTATTATTCCTCACCATCTGTGTACTTCAGATTTTTGGTCCTGGCATCCAATTTCAGTAGTGTTATACTGAGATTACAGACATTTTTACATAGTAATGCTGGAGCGGCATACTACACTATCCAGATTGTTTACAACTGATTGGCCAAGGTCACTGGCCAGTTCTCTTACTTTCTAGTGGGTTAGCTGGTTGAAGACTTTATCTCAGCATTTCCTGCTATTATGTCCTACCAGGAAGGCTGCAGCACAGGTATATGGATGTGTCAAAGGCTTCACCAAAAGCAAGATCATTGGTATTAACATTGTTCTTGCCAAAGTTCCTGGAAGAAATCAAGATACGTTTTTGTGCCCAGGAAAGTTCATGTTATCTAGAGTAATCGGTTTTGGGGATTTGAGGGTTTTACTTTTCTTATTAATCAGTTTCCCCAAGTGAGATGGATATAGTTTTTAAAGATGTGCAAATGATTAATACTCATTGTTTATCCTGGGGACAGAAATAGTACTACATCAGGAGTGAACACACAGATTATTATTAGAGTGCCAACAGATTCTGCAGCACTATAGGTATACTAATCAAAGGTTGCACTTATAGGAGACAATTAGTTAGAGGGCCCTGCCAAGAGTTGCACTGTTGTAAATCAGCACTCAAGGTGATCTACAAACAGCTGGGCTCGTAGGCTTACGTGCTAAGGGGGTCCAATGGGAAGACAAAAGGAGGAGAGGAATTGAGCTATGAAAAGGTTAGCATATATTATATGCATCCCTGAACAGGAGAGTCTATAAGGAGCACTTGAAACTTTGAAAACTAGGAGAGATTCTTGTGGAGTGAGGCTGAACGTTCCTCAAGATAGGGGACATTCTGGAGAAGCCTGGTAGAGGGGAATGTGAGGAGGTAACAAGAGGGGGGGGAGAAGGAGGTCATGAGCAGAGCGAAGCGGACAAGATTTAGGGTGAAACAGTGCTGTTGAGGGCCTTGAATGTCAGAGTCAGGATTTTTCATTTTGTTCTAAAGGGTATAGAAAGCCAGTGAAGGGATTGGCAGAGATGTGCTGCAGATGAGGAGCGACGTGTAAGGAAGATCAGTCTAGCAGAGGCATTCATTATGGATTGTAAAGGAGATAGATGGCAGCTAGAGAGACTACAGAGGATGGAGTTGCAATAGACAAGACAGGAAATGATAAGAGAGAGAATTTAAATCTTATTTATGTCTTGTGTGAGGAATTAGCTTATTTTGTAGATGTTTTTAGGTGGAAACAACAGAAATTGGCTAAAGACTAGGTGTGAGGAGTAAAAGAAAGATTTGAGTCAAGTGTGACCCAAAGACATCGGACATGTGGGGTTGGGGTAAAGATCTTATTATCAACAGTTATAGAAATTTGTAGGGAGAGATTTTGCAAGAAGGGGGAAGTAAAAAAACTCAGTTTTGGAGAGATTTATCCTAAGGTAGTGAGAGGACATCCATGATGAAATATTAAAAAGACATTTAGTGTCACAAGTTAGCAAGGAAAGAGATAGGTCTAGTGCAGAGAGGTAGATTTGGGTGTCATAAACATACAAATTATATTGAAACCTGTGGGACTTTACTAAGGAACCTAAAGATGACATATAGATTGTGAAGGGGACCAAGGACAGAGCCTGCGGTACTCCAACAGAAAGCGGTGACGGGGCAGAGGATGCACCAGAGAAGGCTACACTAAAGGTCCGGTTAGACAGGTAGGAGAAGAACCATGAGAGGGCTGTGCTGAATGATTTGAGGGTTTGGGGCAAGAGAGGGCGTTCAACAGTATCAAAGACTGCAGACAGATAGAAAAGGATTAATAGAGGGAAGTCATTGGCCTCTAGTTATGAAGCTCCGTACGTACCTGCCTTCGCCGGCCCCAATACGCTCGCCTCACATCGCCGCCGCGGACCTGAATACGCTCGCCAAAGTTATCAATAAATCTGTCAAAAAGCTGCGCACCAAGTACGGGGCGATGAGCAGCGGACCGTGATAGTTATCAATCATCAATCTCGCTGCTCTTCGGCTTTTTTACAGCTTTATTGATACCCCTGTCACTAAGCACTCACACTATACTATACTGTTCTACCCCCTATACCGGCGCCCACAGAGCCCCCCGCAACTAAATAAAGTTATTAAACCCTAAACCGCCGCTCCTAGACCCCGCCGCAACTATAATAAATATATTAACCCCTAAACCGCCGCTCCCGGACCCCGCCACAACTTTAATAAATATGTAACCCCTAAACCGCCGCTCCTAGACCCCGCCACAGCTATAATAAATATTTTAACCCCTAAACCGCCGCTCCCGGACCCCGCCGCCACCTACATAATACCTATTAACCCCTATCCTGCCCCCCCCTATACCGCCGCCACCTATAATAAATTTATTAACCCCTATCCTGCCCCCCTATACCGCCGCCACCTATAATAAATTTATTAACCCATATCCTGCCCCCCTACACCGCCGCCACTATAATAAAATTATTAACCCCTAAACCTAAGTCTAACACTAACCCTAACACCCCCCTAACTTAAATATTAATTAAATAAATCTAAATAATATTACTCTTATTAAATAAATTAATCCTATTTAAAACTAAATACCTACCTATAAAATAAACCCTAATATAGCTACAATATAACTAATAATTACATTGTAACTATTTTAGGATTTATTTTTATTTTACAGGCAACTTTGTATTTATTTTAACTAGGTACAATAGCTATTAAATAGTTAATAACTATTTAACAGCTACCTAGCTAAAATAAATACAAAATTACCTGTAAAATAAATCCTAACCTAAGTTACAATTAAACCTAACACTACACTATCATTACATTAATTAAATAAATTAGCTACCAATATCTACAATTAAATAAAATTAAATAAACTAAACTAAATTACAAAAAACAAACAAACACTAAATTACAGAAAATAAAAAAATATTACAAGTATTTTAAACTAATTACACCTAATCTAAGCCCCCTAATAAAATAAAAAAAAACAAAATAATAAAAGTCCCTACCCTATTCTACATTACGGGAGCGGCGGTTTAGGGGTTCACATATTTATTATAGTTGCAGCGGGGTCCGGGAGCGCCGGTTTAGGGGTTAACATATTTATTATAGTTGCGGTGGGCTCCGGGAGCGGCGGTGTAGGGGGTTAACATATTTATTATAGTTGCGGCGGGGTCCGGGAGAGGCGGTTTAGGGGGTAATAAATTTATTTAGTTGCGGCGGTGTAGGGGGGACAGATTAGGGGTGTTTAGACTCGGGGTACATGTTAGGGTGTTAAGTGCAGACATCTCCCATAGGAATCAATGGGATATCGGGCAGCAGCGAACATTAGCTTTCGCTATGGTCAGACTCCCATTGATTCCTATGGGATTGAAATCCAGGTACGCTGGCCCGGAATAGTGGGCCGGGCAGTAGGGGTTGATAACTAAGGCGAATCAGCCTCGCCACAAATACGCTGCGGAATTCCAGCGTATTTGCGGTTGACGGCTTGATAACTAGAGGCCATTATCTGTCCTGGTTTTGAGTAGGACTCTGAGAAAGGACGTTGAAGACCAGTCCATTAACCTTTTATTCTCAATGTTTTCCTAACAAAAGAGAAACTGAGTTTCAGTGTTATTCCCTTTCCTCCTTAGCCCATTGTTCTAGGCCTTCATTGACTAAGAATGTATGACCTAACCATATCCTCATCCTCTTTCTTTTGCCAAATCTGTATATTCTTTATACTGTATGGCTTAGCATGGAGGGTAGAATGCTCTCAGATATTTATGTTAGCCTATTCAACTTTTGCAAAAAAGAAGTTGTCATTTTATCCCTTCATAGATGTTAAAAATTTCCAATCAAATTGCCGCTAATGGCTGGGTTTTCATATTGATACATGTACCTGCTCTCTCATCTAGGGTGCGATCCGATAAAGATCGTAGTTTGCGGCGCAAGCGAGGGAACGCCCGCAGTTTCAGCTCGCAACTCGAGCTATCCCATATACGGCACCGTCAGAGGCTAAAGTGCCGTAAGTCGGATAAACTAGCGATGTCCAGAAATCTGCATAAGTACAAATTTCTGGAGTCGCCAGTGACTTACGGCACTTTAGAAACTGCCGGCGCCTACAAAACCTGACTAAAGTTATTAAATCTCCCGTACTGTCTAACACGCCTCCCAAACATAGCCCGACACGTCTAACCCTCTATCCGCTATCCCCCCTCACTATCCTAACAATAAAAAATGTATTAACCCCTAAACCGCCGCTCCCGGACCCCGCCTCCACCGAATAAAGTTATTAACCCCTAAACCGCCGCTCCCAGACCCCGCCGCCAGCTATATTAAATCTATAACCCCCTAATGTGAGCCCCTACCCCGCCGCCATCTACCTTACCTACCCCCTAAAGTGAGCCCCTACCCCGCCACCATCTACCTTACCTACCCACTAAAGTGAGCCCCTTACACCGCCGCCATCTACCTTACCTACCCCCTAAAGTGAGCCCCTACCCCGCCGCCACCTACCTTACCTACCCACTAAAGTGAGCCCCTTACACCGCCGCCATCTACCTTACCTACCCCCCAAAGTGAGCCCCTACCCCGCCGCCATCTACCTTACCTACCCACTAAAGTGAGCCCCTTACACTGCCGCCATCTACCTTACCTACCCCCTAAAGTGAGTCCCTTACACCGCTGCCATCTACCTTACCTACCCCTAAAGTGAGCTCCTACCCCGCCGCCATCTATTTTAAAAATATTAACCCCTAATTTAATCCCCCTACACCGCCGCCACCTATATTATACACATTAACCCCTAATCTAATCCTCCTACACCGCCGCCAGCTATATTAACTATATTAACCCTAATTATATTAGGGTTAATATAGTTAATATAGTTATTATATTATATATATTAAATATATTAACCCTAATTATATTAGGGTTAATATAGTTAATATCGTTATTATATTATATATATATTAAGTATAATAACCCTATCAAACTCTAACATCCCTAACTAAATTCTTATTAAAATAAATCTAATTAATATTAATATTATTAATTAAAATATTCCTATTTAAATCTAAATACTTACCTATAAAATAAACCCTAAGATAGCTACAATGTAATTAATAATTACATTGTAGCTATTTTAGGGTTTATATTTATTTTACAGGTAACTTGGTATTTATTTTAACTAGGTACAATAGCTATTAAATAGTTAATAACTATTTAATAGCTACCTAGTTAAAATAATTACCAATTTACCTGTAAAATAAATCCTAACCTAAGTTACAAATACACCTACACTATCAATAAATTAAATAAACTACAAATATCTAAACTAAAATACAATTAAATACACTAAACTAAATAACAAAAAAACAAAACACTAAATTACAAAAAATAAGAAAAGATTACAAGATTTTTAAGCTAATTACAACTATTCTAAGCCCCCTAATAAAATAATAAAGCCCCCCAAAATAAAAAAAATTCCCTACCCTATTCTAAATTTAAAAAGTTAACAGATCTTTTACCTTACCAGCCCTTAAAAGGGCCTTTTGCGGGGCATGCCCCAAAGAAAACAGCTCTTTTGCCTGTAAAAAAAAAACACAATACCACCCCCCCAACATTACAACCCACCACCCACATACCCCTATTCTAAACCCACCCAAACCCCCCTTAAAAAAAACCTAACACTACCCCCCTGAACCAATCAGCCAATCGGATTGAACTTGAATCTGATTGGCTGATTCAATCAGCCAATCAGATTTTTCTACCTTAATTCCGATTGGCTGATAGAATCCTATCAGCCAATCGGAATTCGACGGACGCCATCTTGGATGACGTCATTTAAAGGTACCTCATTCCTCGTTCAGTCTTCGTGCCGGATGGATGCTCCGCGGCGGAGGAGCGAAGAAAGAAGATTGAAGATGCCGCTTTGCTTGAAGACATCGCCGGATGGAAGAAGACTTCTTTGCCGCTTGATTGAAGACATCGCCCGGATCGGATGAAGAGTTCTGCCCAGCTGGGTGAATACAAGGTAGGGAGATCTTCAGGGGGGTAGTGTTAGGTTTTTTTAAGGGGGGTTTGGGTGGGTTTAGAATTGGGGTATGTGGGTGGTGGGTTGTAATGTTGGGGGGTGGTATTGTGTGTTTTTTTACAGGCAAAAGAGCTGTTTTCTTTGGGGCATGCCCCGCAAAAGGCCCTTTTAAGGGCTGGTAAGGTAAAAGAGCTGTTAACTTTTTTAATTTAGAATAGGGTAGGGATTTTTTTTTATTTTGGGGGGCTTTATTATTTTATTAGGGGGCTTAGAATAGGTGTAATTAGCTTAAAAATCTTTTATATATATTTTTTGTAATTTAGTGTTTGTTTGTTTTTGTAATTTAGTTTAGTTTATTTAATTGTATTTTAGTTTAGATATTTGTAGTTTATTTAATTTATTGATAGTGTAGGTGTATTTGTAACTTAGGTTAGGATTTATTTTACAGGTAAATTGGTAATTATTTTAACTAGGTAGCTATTAAATAGTTATTAACTATTTAATAGCTATTGTACCTAGTTAAAATAAATACCAAGTTACCTGTAAAATAAATATAAACCCTAAAATAGCTACAATGTAATTATTACATAGGGTTTATTTTATAGGTAAGTATTTAGATTTAAATAGGAATATTTTAATTAATAATATTAATATTAATTAGATTTATTTTAATAAGAATTTAGTTAGGGATGTTAGAGTTTGATAGGGTTATTATACTTAATATATATATATATATATAATATAATAACGATATTAACCCTAATATAATTAGGGTTAATATATATAATATAATAACTATTAACCCTAATATAATTATGGTTAATATAGTTAATATAGCTGGCGGTGGTGTAGTGGGATTAGATTAGGGGTTAATGTGTTTAATATAGGTGGCGGCGGTGTAGCGGGATTAAATTATGGGTTAATATTTTTAAAATAGATGGCGGCGGGGTAGGAGCTCACTTTAGGGGGTAGGTAAGGTAGATGGCGGCGTGTAAGGGGCTTACTTTAGGGGGTAGGTAAGGTAGATAGCAGTGGTGTAAGGGGCTCACTTTAGTGGGTAGGTAAGGTAGATGGCGGCGGTGTAAGGGGCTCACATTAGGGGGTAGGTAAGGTAGATGGCGGCGGGGTAGGGGCTCACTTTAGGGGGTAGGTAAGGTAGATGGCGGCGGTGTAAGGGGCTCACATTAGGGGGTATGTAATGTAGCTGGCGACGGTGTAGGGGATCACATTAGGGGGTTATACTTTTATTGTAGGTGGCGGCGGGGTCCGGGAGCGGAGGTTTAGGGGTTAAACACTTTATTAGGGATTTCCCCCGGGGGATCGCGGTTGACAGGTAGATAGACATTGCGTATGCGTTAGGTGTTAGGTTTATTTTGCAGGTAGTTTAGGGAGTTACGGGGCTCCAATAGACAGCGTAAGGCTTACTACGGCTGTATTTTGTGGCGAGGTGAAAATGGAGTAAGATTTCTCCATTTTCGCAACGTAAGTCCTTACGCTGTATATTGGATACCAAACTGCGCTGGTTTGGTATACCTGCCTATGGCCCAAAAAACTATGGGCGAAGGCAGAAATATACGAACGTAACTTCTAGGTTACACCGTATATAGGATACTAAACCAGCGCAAAATTCGGCGCCGCCGGCTTTTGCGGGCGACGCTGCATATTGGATCGGGCCCCTATAACCCAACTCAATAATTAGCTAAATTACAATTTTAAGGAGGGTTATTTCATCCATTAAACCCTTCTGCTGGCACATCAGTTCTCTAGGAAAATAAACTATGCTTACGTAGGCCTATACCACCTATTTTAGTAAACAGTTCTAATAGATACATAGCACCAATATCCAAGATGGGTTTATAAATAATACTCCACATGTAAGGATTTACTAGGTCCTGGCAATAATTTATGTAGTGCCATTGGTATCTTTCCAGCAATAGGCAAAGTTTGTGTTGGTTGTGTTAACTTCAAGCAATATGTGGAAGTGATGTAAGTTGATATTGCTTACTGTACTTTAGCCAGTTTCCATACTTGCTCATTCTGTTTTACAAATCTATAAAGAAGAAGATTAGAAACTCAGGGAATGTTGCTTAGCGACTCTAACAAAGACGATATAAAAACTGATTTTACACTTGCAGTCTTCACCTTTGACTTAATAGACACCTACATATACATTTTTGTATTTAATAAATGAACTTATATCTCTGTAAGACTCCTAGGTTTAGTTATTATATTATATATTATAGTAAATATGTTTTACCTGCTGTAAAGTATTCACATGGAAGAAAGCTAATTTTTTCTCAAGCTATTTTATTATTATTATCAGGTATTTGTAGAGCGCCAACAGATTCTGCAGCGCTATCAGCATTTTGAAAAATATGCAAACATTCACAGTTAATTCAATCAAGAACTCCCCCTACCAACCTCAACTACCCACTCGCCTGATTTCTTTATCAGATTAAAACGCTTTTCACTTCTGCTTCTAATTTGGCCTATCTTTACCTTAAAAGGGAACAAACCTTATAATATTGTAGGAACAGTACTTACATAGGGGTATATTTATCAAAGCGTCAACTGAAAATACGCTTGAATCCTGCGTCATATTTGTCGCGAGATTGATCCGCCGTAGTTCTCAAAGCGTCAAGATCGTCGAATGTTGAAATTTGTTTCGTAATATACGCTCCCACAATCTCAATCCGACGCAGAACGATGCTTGCGTCATTACAGATGTTTCAAATTTAGATTCAACACTATTTGACACTTTTCCAAATTTATGAAACATTTAACAGGTACGCTCGCGTCTATTATGATGCAGCGTACCTAGTTTTCAATCCGCCACCCTTGAGGCCGCGGATGCCATAGAACTCAATGGGAATTTGAAAACACAGAAAGCTTATGTTCGATGCTGCAAGAGAATGAAACATATTACATAATAAAAGTAAATTATAAACTCTAATAAAATTGTATACCCTTTCTAAATCAAACAATATTATTGCTACACATTTGGTGCACTAGTAGATATAGGGATAAAAATGAAAAATACTTTACTACTTATGGATTATGCTACAACTTTGTCACTCATTACAAAGCAATTAAATATTATTTTTCCAAATTTGTGCAAAGTTTTGCCCTAAACCTGTTGCACTAATAGATATAGATATAAAAATAAAATAAATACACAACATAATATAGCTAACTTCCTTTTTATTTTTTGTGAAAAATCTATGTGCACCATGTTTAAGCCATGTAATACAAGTCCCACTCTCCACTTCGCACCAATTATGACGCAAACCCCTAAACAACCCACACACTAGTGAATTTTTCAACCACTTTTGATTGGAATATGCATAATCACATGATTTATGACAGCCAATCTGATTCAAATATACATTTTAAACTATCACTAAAGAATCAAATTGTACACTTGTGTTATTGATCACCCATCAGAACTTGTAAGGGCCATTTGTTACATTGTGTATTATACTTTGAAAGTATGTATATGTGAAATTAGTATTAAAGACATTATGCAATGCTGACATTAGGACACACAGTGTAATATTTTAGACAATGATTTTAAAATTCAAATTGATGTTTGATTCAATATAATCTTAAGATGATAGCTCAATGGGATAGCCCACCTAACATTAAACTGTCATGATTCAGATACAACAGAAATTAAAATCACCTCTTTACTGTCATGCTATTTTCAGTGTATTTCTTCTTTCTCTTGAATTTCTTTTTCAGTAAGAAATGTCATCTTATATGCCAGCCCATTTTTTAACACCTGTGTAGGGGTGGTTTTTAAAACTAGATTGCAGTCAGGAGGAGTTACACAGGTACAGAGAGAAAACTGGCCCAGCTCTTAACCTTTTAAAGCCGTTATGCCGTTCTATTCCGTCATAATTACACTGGGCTTTAAAGCCGTTATGACGGAATAGAACGTCATAGCTAAAGGCTGTCCTGAAGCCTTCTGTGCTTTCAGGATTTGATCGCGGTCGGGAGGGCGTTCCTAGGGTTGTAGAGACGCCCCCCAGACGCGATCCAATAATTGAAATCTTGCGATCGTGTGCACGATCGTGTGGTTTCAATTTGTCTAGATCGGAACAGTTGTTCCGATGTAGGCACTTTAGCCCTGACACAAAAGGGTTAAAATATCCATTGATTGCAAATAAATACATATTATACTCTGATTACATGTTATATTCGCAATTATTCCTGCTCAGAATAATAATAAATTTACACTATATACATATAGTGGTATAAATAAAAACAGAGTTATGAAAGACAACATTGTTTAGAACAAAAAAAGGAAATTAGGGACATGTAAATATGTTTGCAAAAGATTTCTGACATAACACACACACATATATATATATATATATATATATATATATACACACACACAGTATATATATATATATATATATATATATATATATATATATATATATATATATATATATATATATATATATATACAAGTATGTGCAAAGATATATGTACATTCTAGCATTAATAATCATTTATAAAAACAAAACATGAGATAAAAGCAGATCATCACTTCTAGAAATACAAATACACATTCATTTATGTGAAAGTATCATATAACAAATAAATATAAAAATAACTTTCTATGAGATATTGTTTGTTGAGGTATAAATGTAGCTGTTTCTTGGACATTAACAGATGAAAAATAAAAGATTAGCTTTAGAGAAACGTGCTTATTCATGGACAGTAATTAAATTGTATAAATAAAGTTGGGAAAAACCCAAATAACCGCAACATCGATGACTGTTAGTTAACACCATTCCGATGCTCTTCGCACCGTACTTGACGCGCGTGTTTTTGATTTTTTTTTTATAAATAAGGGGATCGAATGTGGATCCGCATCAGCGATGTCTGGCGAGTGTATTGACGCCGGCGAATGCACTGAGATTGACGCTTTGATAAATAGCTCCCATAGATTCAGTCTTTAACGTTTACTTCACCCAATAACCTGTTTCTCCTACAAATTACCCAATTAATTATGCTGTGGCAGAATGACAACTGTCTACCATTAAGATGAACAAAGAAAATTTAGAAGATCTTTTGGAAGGTGCAGTCCATGCTATTATGATTTTCACATATGTGAGCCAAGTTTATTTGTTCTTCTGTTGTGTTATTACTTGACTCTAAAAAAGGGAAGTCTGAATCTCACATCTCTATAATTCCCTCCCTACTTTTGTATTATATTTTAGTCATTTTATGACTAAGGGCCAGATTACAAGTGGATCGCTATTTAACGCTCACACTTGAGCGTTAACTGCCCTAGAAATTTGCTTTTTGCGCTCATTGGGTTACACTCATATTATGAGTTGAAAGTAAACACGCTAACTTGACGAGCGCAAAAAGCAGAATATCGAGTACGTGTTCATGTATTCCCTCCATATAAGTCATTGGAGCAAAAAAGTGGGAGGAAAACCTAACACCCAACTCGATGGTGTATTAATATTACATATAGCTGATCTATAGCTAGTACTGGTGGTGTATTAATATTACATATAGCTGATCTATAGCTAGTACTGATGGTGTATTAATATTACATATAGCTAATCTATAACTAGTGCTGATGGTGTATTAATATAGCAAATAGCTGATCTATGGCTAGTACTGATGGTGTCTTAATATTTAATATGACTGATCTATGGCTAGTACTGATGGTGTATTAATACAACATATAGCTGATCTATAGCTAGTACTGGTGGTGTATTAATATAACATATAGCTGATCTATGGCTAGTACTGATGGTGTATTAATATAACATATAGCTGATCTATGGCTAGTACTGATGGTTTCTTAATATTTAATATGACTGATCTATGGCTAGTACTGATTGTGTATTAATATTACATATAGCTGATCTATGGCTAGTACTGATGGTGTATTAATACTACATATAGCTGCTCTATGGCTAGTACTGATGGTGTATTAATATAACATATAGCTAATCTATGGCTAGTACTGATGGTGTATTAATATTACATATAGCTGATCTATGGCTAGTACTGATGGTTTCTTAATATTTAATATGACTGATCTATGGCTAGTACTGATGGTGTATTAATACAACATATAGCTGATCTATAGCTAGTACTGGTGGTGTATTAATATAACAAATAGCTGATCTATGGCTAGTACTGATGGTGTATTAATATAACATATAGCTGATCTATGGCTAGTACTGATGGTTTCTTAATATTTAATATGACTGATCTATGGCTAGTACTGATTGTGTATTAATATTACATATAGCTGATCTATGGCTAGTACTGATGGTGTATTAATATTACATATAGCTGATCTATGGCTAGTACTGATGGTTTCTTAATATTTAATATGACTGATCTATGGCTAGTACTGATGGTGTATTAATACAACATATAGCTGATCTATAGCTAGTACTGGTGGTGTATTAATATAACAAATAGCTGATCTATGGCTAGTACTGGTGGTGTATTAATATAACAAATAGCTGATCTATGGCTAGTACTGATGGTGTCTTAATATTTAATATGACTGATCTATGGTAAGTACTGATGGTGTATTAATACAACATATAGCTGATCTATAGCTAGTACTGATGGTGTATTAATACAACATATAGCTGATCTATAGCTAGTACTGATGGTGTATTAATATTACATATAGCTGATCTATAGCTAGTACTGGTGGTGTATTAATATTACATATGACTGACCTATAGCTAGTACTGATGGTGTATTAATATAACATATAGCTGATCTATGGCTAGTACTGATGGTGTATTAATATAACATATAGCTGATCTATGGCTAGTACTGATGGTTTCTTAATATTTAATATGACTGATCTATGGCTAGTACTGATTGTGTATTAATATTACATATAGCTGATCTATGGCTAGTACTGATGGTGTATTAATATTACATATAGCTGATCTATGGCTAGTACTGATGGTTTCTTAATATTTAATATGACTGATCTATGGCTAGTACTGATGGTGTATTAATATAACATATAGCTGATCTATAGCTAGTGCTGATGGTGTATTAATATAACATATAGCTGATCTATGGCTAGTACTGATGGTGTATTAATATAACATATAGCTGATCTATGGCTAGTACTGATGGTTTCTTAATATTTAATATGACTGATCTATGGCTAGTACTGATGGTGTATGAATACTGAATATAGCTGATCTATAGCTAGTGCTGATGGTGTATTAATATAACAAATAGCTGATATATGGCTAGTACTGATGGTGTCTTAATATTTAATATGACTGATCTATGGCAGAGTACTGATGGTGTATTAATACAACATATAGCTGATTCTATAGCTAGTACTGGTGGGTGTATTTAATATTACATATGACTGACCTATAGCTAGTACTGATGGTGTATTAATATAACATATAGCTGATCTATGGCTAGTACTGATGGTGTCTTAATAATTTAATAGACTGATCTATGGCAAGTACTGATGGTGTATTAATACAACATATAGCTGATCTATAGCTAGTACTGATGGTGTATTAATATAACATATAGCTGATCTATGGCTAGTACTGATGGTTTCTTAATATTTAATAGACTGATCTATGGCTAGTACTGATGTGTATGAATACTGAATATAGCTGATCTATAGCTAGTACTGATGGTGTATTAATATTACACATAGCTGATCTATGGCTAGTGCTGATGTTGTATTAAAGGGACACTGAACCCAAATATTTTTTTTATGATTCAGATACAGCAATGAAATTTTAAGCAACTTCTAATTTACTCCTATTATCAAATTTTCTTCATTCTCTTGTATCTTTATTTGAAATGCAAGAATGTAATGTTTAGATGCCGGCCCATTTTTTGTGAACAACCTGGGGTGTTCTTGCTGATTGGTGAATAAATTCATCCACCAATATAAAAGTGTTTTCCAGAGTACTGATCCAAAAAAAAGCCTAGATGCCTTCTTTTTCAAATAAAGATAGCAGGAGAACGAAGAAAAATTGCTAATAGGAGTAAATTAGAAAGTTGCCTAAAATTGCATGCTCTATCTGAATCACGAAAGAAAAAATTTGGGTTCAGTATCCCTTTAAGACTGATCTATAACTAGTACTGATGGTGTATTAATATTACATATAGCTGATCTATAGCTAGTACTGATGGTGTATTAATATTACATATAGCTGATCTATGGCTAGTACTGATGGTGTATTAATATTACATATAGCTGATCTATAGCTGGTACTGACAACGTATTAATATTACATAAAGCTGATCTATGGCTAGTATTGATGGTGTATTAATATTACATATAGCTGATCTATGGCTAGTACTGATGGTGTTAATATTACATATAGCTAATCTATAGCTAGTACTGATGGTGTATTAATATTACATATAGCTGATCTATGGCTAGTACTGATGTTGTATTAATATTACATATAGCTGATCTATAGCTAGTACTGATGGTGTATTAATATTACATATAGCTGATCTATAGCTAGTACTGATGGTGTATTAATATTACATATAGCTGATCTATGGCTAGTACTGATGGTGTTTAATATACATATAGCTGATCTATAGCTAGTACTGATGGTGTCTTAATATTACATATAGCTGATCTATAGCTGGTACTGGCAGGCGTATTAATATTACATATAGCTGATCTATAGCTAGTACTGATGGTGTATTAATATTACATATAGCTGATGTATAGCTAGTACTGATGGTGTATTAATATTACATATAGCTGATCTATGGCTAGTACTGATGGTGTATTAATATTACATATAGCTGATCTATGGCTAGTACTGATGGTGTATTAATATTATATATAGCTAATCTATGACTAGTACTGATGGTGTATTAATATTACATATAGCTGATCTATGGCTAGTACTGATGGTGTATTAATATTACATATAGCTGATCTATAGCTAGTACTGATGGTGTATTAATATTACATATAGCTGATCTATGGCTAGTACTGATGGTGTATTAATATTACATATGGCTGATCTATAGGCTAGTACTGATGGTGTATTAATATTACATATAGCTGATCTATAGGCTAGTACTGATGGTGTATTAATATAACATATAGCTGATCTATTGCTAGTACTGATGGTGTATTAATATTACATATAGCTGATCTATAGCTAGTACTGATGGTGTATTAATATTACATATAGCTGATCTATGACTAGTACTGATGGTGTATTAATATTACATATAGCTGATCTATAGCTAGTACTGATGGTGTATTAATATTACATATAGCTAATCTATGGCTAGTACTGATGGTGTATTAATATTACATATAGCTGATCTATAGGCTAGTACTGATGGTGTATTAATATTACATATAGCTGATCTATAGCTAGTACTGATGGTGTATTAATATTACATATATCTGATCTATGGCTAGTACTGATGGTGTATTAATATTACATATAGCTGATCTATGGCTAGTACTGATGGTGTATTAATATTACATATAGCTGATCTATGGCTAGTACTGATGGTGTATTAATATTACATATAGCTGATCTATAGCTAGTACTGATGGTGTATTAATATTACATATAGCTGATCTATAGCTAGTACTGATGGTGTATTAATATTACATATAGCTGATCTATAGCTAGTACTGATGGTGTATTAATATTACATATAGCTGATCTATAGCTAGTACTGATTGTGTATTAATATTACATATAGCTGATCTATAGCTAGTACTGATGGTGTATTAATATTACATATAGCTGATCTATGGCTAGTACTGATGGTGTATTAATATTACATATAGCTGATCTATGGCTAGTACTGATGGTGTATTAATATTACATATAGCTGATCTATGGCTAGTACTGATGGTGTATTAATATTACATATAGCTGATCTATGGCTAGTACTGATGGTGTATTAATACTACATATAGCTGATCTATAGCTAGTACTGATGGTGTATTAATATTACATATAGCTGATCTATGGCTAGTACTGATGGTGTATTAATATTACATATAGCTAATCTATGGCTAGTACTGATGGTGTATTAATATTACATATAGCTGATCTATAGCTAGTACTGATGGTGTATTAATATTACATATAGCTAATCTATGGCTAGTACTGATGGTGTATTAATATTACATATAGCTGATCTATAGCTAGTACTGATGGTGTATTAATATTACATATAGCTAATCTATGGCTAGTACTGATGGTGTATTAATATTACATATAGCTGATCTATAGCTAGTACTGATGGTGTATTAATATTACATATAGCTAATCTATGCTAGTCTGATGGTGTATTAATATTACATATAGCTGATCTATGGCTAGTACTGATGGTGTATTAATATTACATATAGCTGATCTATGGCTAGTACTGATGGTGTATTAATATTACATATAGCTGATCTATGGCTAGTACTGATGGTGTATTAATATTACATATAGCTGATCTATAGCTAGTACTGATGGTGTATTAATATTACATATAGCTGATCTATAGCTAGTACTGATGGTGTATTAATATTACATATAGCTGATCTATGGCTAGTACTGATGGTGTATTAATATTACATATAGCTGATCTATAGCTAGTACTGATGGTGTATTAATATTACATATAGCTAATCTATGGCTAGTACTGATGGTGTATTAATATTACATATAGCTGATCTATAGGCTAGTACTGATGGTGTATTAATATAACATATAGCTAATCTATGGCTAGTACTGATGGTGTATTAATATTACATATAGCTAATCTATGGCTAGTACTGATGGTGTATTAATATTACATATAGCTGATCTATAGCTAGTACTGATGGTGTATTAATATTACATATAGCTGATCTATAGGCTAGTACTGATGGTGTATTAATATTACATATAGCTGATCTATAGCTAGTACTGATGGTGTATTAATATTACATATAGCTGATCTATAGGCTAGTACTGATGGTGTATTAATATTACATATAGCTAATCTATGGCTAGTACTGATGGTGTATTAATATTACATATAGCTGATCTATGGCTAGTACTGATGGTGTATTAATATTACATATAGCTGATCTATAGCTAGTACTGATGGTGTATTAATATTACATATAGCTGATCTATGGCTAGTACTGATGGTGTATTAATATTACATATAGCTAATCTATAGCTAGTACTGATGGTGTATTAATATTACATATAGCTGATATATAGCTAGTACTGATGGTGTATTAATATTACATATAGCTGATCTATAGCTAGTACTGATGGTGTATTAATATTACATATAGCTGATCTATGGCTAGTACTGATGGTGTATTAATATTACATATAGCTGATCTATAGCTAGTACTGATGGTGTATTAATATTACATATAGCTAATCTATGGCTAGTACTGATGGTGTATTAATATTACATATAGCTAATCTATGGCTAGTACTGATGGTGTATTAATATTACATATAGCTGATCTATAGCTAGTTCTGATGGTGTATTAATATTACATATAGCTGATCTATAGCTAGTACTGATGGTGTATTAATATTACATATAGCTAATCTATGGCTAGTTCTGATGGTGTATTAATATTACATATAGCTAATCTATGGCTAGTACTGATGGTGTATTAATATTACATATAGCTGATCTATAGCTAGTTCTGATGGTGTATTAATATTACATATAGCTGATATATAGCTAGTTCTGATGGTGTATTAATATTACATATAGCTGATCTATAGCTAGTTCTGATGGTGTATTAATATTACATATAGCTAATCTATGGCTAGTACTGATGGTGTATTAATATTACATATAGCTGATCTATGGCTAGTACTGATGGTGTATTAATATTACATATAGCTGATCTATAGCTAGTACTGATGGTGTATTAATATTACATATAGCTGATCTATAGCTAGTACTGATGGTGTATTAATATTACATATAGCTGATCTATAGCTAGTACTGATGGTGTATTAATATTACATATAGCTGATCTATAGCTAGCACTGATGGTGTATTAATATTACATATAGCTGATCTATGGCTAGTACTGATGGTGTATTAATATTATATATAGCTAATCTATGACTAGTACTGATGGTGTATTAATATTAGATATAGCTTATCTATGGCTAGTACTGATGATGTATTAATACTACATATAGCTGATCTATAGCTAGTACTGATGGTGTATTAATATTACATATAGCTGATCTATAGCTAGTACTGATGGTGCATTAATATTACATATATCTGATATATAGCTAGTACTGATGGTGTATTAATATTACATATAGCTGATCTATGGCTAGTACTGATGGGTATTAATATTATATATAGCTAATCTATAGCTAGTTCTGATGGTGTATTAATATTACATATAGCTGATCTATAGCTAGTTCTGATGGTGTATTAATATTACATATAGCTGATCTATAGCTAGTACTGATGGTGTATTAATATTACATATAGCTGATCTATGGCTAGTACTGATGGTGTATTAATATAACATATAGCTAATCTATGACTAGTACTGATGGTGTATTAATATTAGATATAGCTTATCTATGGCTAGTACTGATGGATGTATTAATACTACATATAGCTGATCTATGGCTAGTACTGATGGTGTATTAATATTACATATAGCTGATCTATAGGCTAGTACTGATGGTGTATTAATATTACATATAGCTGATATATAGGCTAGTACTGATGGTGTATTAATATTACATATAGCTGATCTATGGCTAGTACTGATGGTGTATTAATATTATATATAGCTAATCTATAGCTAGTACTGATGGTGTATTAATATTACATATAGCTAATCTATGGCTAGTACTGATTGTGTATTAATATTAGATATAGCTTATCTATAGCTAGTTCTGATGGTGTATTAATACTACATATAGCTGATCTATAGCTAGTACTGATGGTGTATTAATATTACATATAGCTGATCTATAGCTAGTACTGATGGTGTATTAATATTACATATAGCTGATATATGGCTAGTACTGATGGTGTATTAATATTACATATAGCTGATCTATGGCTAGTACTGATGGTGTATTAATATTACATATAGCTAATCTATAGCTAGTACTGATGGTGTATTAATATTACATATAGCTGATCTATGGCTAGTACTGATGGTGTATTAATACTACATATTAGTAGTTTCAAGTAGCAAGAGTTAGCACACTGGACCAATATTCACGATTCTAATCCTATTTCATCTCATCTCTCTACAGAGTATGTCTTCCTGCTTCTACCTAACTGACTGCTTTAAACGCCCCTTTAATCTGTTCTAGGACTCCTCTGGTTAACCATTTTCTCTGTCTCCATTTTGTCTACCTGGAATCATTTTATCTGTATATGTCTAAACTTATTCAGCCTTTCACCCCACCCCCCCCTCTCTAATTTGCAAGTGTGTAATTCCTGCTAGCTAAAACTGCCTGTAACAGCTGCCTAGAATCATTTCAATCACTTCTCACTCCTACATATGGAGAAGGCTTAAGGCTCATTTTGGGCCGATGCTCTCTGATCTAAGTAAGCTCTCTGTTGCAAAGTAGCAAGAGTTAGCACACTGAAGTTAGAAACTGGAGGGTTGAAACTGCAGACCAACTAACAGGTAAACTTAATAACTATACTTCTACACAATGCTTTCTATGCCTTTTCTGCTCTCTCTGTCTTCCCTTCTCATAAAAGTCACTGCATGTCCCTATAACAACCATCCCCACACTATCCAATATCCCCCCTCCCTTCTCTCATCCCCTATGCTGTCCTCTCATGAACTACTTTGTTTCCTTAAAACTCTTCCCCTCTAACTCTCCCTGTGTCTAATCATACCGCTCCTACAAATCTCACTCTCACCTTCTGTCTCTCTCACTGCTACTACTGCTTGCTGCTGGTGATGTCTCTCCTAACCCTGTCCCTGCAACAATCACCACACTTTTACACTCTCGCTCCATCTCCCACTGCAAAAATCCTAGGTCACGCAATACCAACAATCTCATCTTAATTAACACACAGCGCCTAACCCCTCCCTTTTCTTGTGCCCTCTGGATTGCTTGCTCCGTCTTTAACAAGCTTACAACTGTTCACGACCTGTTTGTTTCCAACGCTTTCAACCTCTTAGCTATTACTGAAACCTGGCTATCTTCCTCTGACACTGCTTCCATTGCTGTTCTCACACATGGTGGTCTTCACTTTAGCCACACACCTAGGCCAGGTGAGAGACACGGTGGCGGTGTTGGCATCTTACTCTCCCCCTCCTGCTCCTATCAGTACCTATCCCCCATTTCCATCTCTTCCTCTTCTTCCCTTTGAAGTCCACTGCATTCGCCTTGTTCTCCCCCTCTCTCTCTCAGAGTGGCAAGTTATCTATCGCCCCCCTGGACCAACTTCCCAATTCCTTGACAACTTTGCTGCCTGGCTTCCTTAATTTCTCTCCACAATACACCTGCTCTAATTCTAGGGGACTTCAATATCCCCATTGACAACCCATCTGCCCCTGCCTGCCTCTAAACTTCTCTCACTCACTAACTCCTTCGGCCTGTCACAATCCACCCTATTCCCTACCCACCGCAAAAGGACACTCAATTGATCTGGTATTCTCCTATCTCTGCTCTCTCTCTAAATGTTGCATGTCGCCCATTTCCATCTCAGACCACCATCTGCTCACCTTTAATCCTAATATAGATACTAACCTACTTCCCCCTCTCGCCCCCCGCACCAGCAGAAATCTGCACACTGTGGACGCTCCCCAACTCTCCAATCTTATTCAACTACGCCTCCCCCTCACACTTCCACGATATCTTGCCCTGACCTTGCTATAACCCACTATAACAATACTCTCTCTGCTGCACTTGACACTCTCGCTCCCACCCCAACCTCGCAAAGCCCCACGTCGTCAGCTCCAACCCTGGCACTCCCAACAAACGCGTCACCTACAAAAATGCTCCCGCACTGCTGAGCGTGCCTGGAGGAAATCCCGCTCTGAACATGATTTCATGCACTATAAGTTCATTCTCTACTCTTACACCTCTGCCCTTCGCTTAGCTAAGCAAACCTACTTCTCCTCTCTTATATCCACTCACCCCTCAAACCCTTAAAAGACTCTTCTCTATTTGTCAGCTCCTCTCCTCTACCCACCTGCACCACCCCCCCTCATCTGCATTCAGTGCTCAAGACCTTGCTGACTATTTTCTCAATAAAACACTTGCAATCCGAGGAAACATCCCAACACAAACCTGCAATCTCCCAACTCCGCTCCCAGTCACCCCCTCTGCCACTCTCTGCACCCTCCTCCCAACCACTGACAGTGAAGTGGCTTCCCTTTTGTCTTCCTCACACCTCACTACCTTCCCACTTGACCCCTATTCCCTTCACATCTTAATCCCTCCTCTGTCCACCACCCTCACTCCGGCTCTTACTCACATATTTAACCTACTCCCTTCTACTGGCTCATTCCCTGCCTCCTTCAAACATGCGAAGGTCACCCCCATCTCAAAAAAACCCTCCCTCGACCCTAACTCCCCTGCAAACTACCGCCCCATATCACTGCTCCCACTTGCTTCAAAACTCCTTGAAAAACTAGTTTTCAAATCGCCTAACCCACTTCCTGTCCTCCAACTCATTGCTCGACTCCCTGCAATCTGGCTTCTGTTCCCAAACACTCAACTGAAAACTGCCCTCACCAAGGTTACTAACGATCTCCTTCTCTGCTAAAACAAAGGCTACTACTCTATACTCATCTTACTGAACCTATCTGCTGCCTTTGACACTGGTGACCATCCCCTTCTCCTACAGTCTCGCAGTTCTCTTGGGTCTCTGTGACACTGCCCTCTCCTGGATTCACTCTTATCTCTCTAACAGATACCTTCTCAATCTCTTTTGCTGGTGACTCCTCCTCTCTATTTGCCCCTGTCTGTTGGAGTACCTCAAGGCTCTGTCCTGGGTCCTCTACTCTTCTCTATTTACACTTCTTCACTAGGTAAACTTGTCAACAGCTATGGCTTCAGCTATCACCTCTATGTTGATGATACCCATATCTACCTTTCCACCCCTGCCACTCTCTCCTTCTGTCAACTCTCACATCAGCGACTGCTTTATCTGGCATTTCCTCCTGGATGGCCTCTCACCACCTAAAAATAAATATGTCCAAGACCGAACTACTTCTAATTCCCCCCTCTAGCTCCACTCCAGTCTCTAATTTTTCTATCCACTGTGGCGGCACCACTATCTCCCCATCACCCCAAGTCCGCTGCCTCGGAGTCACGCTTGACTCAAATCTGTCCTTCATTCCCCACATCCAACTGCTCTCTTCATCCTGCCGAACCACCTACGCAATATCTCCAAAATTCGCACCGTTTCTGAGTGCTGAAACTATCAAACAACTCATCCACTCCCTGGTAATTTCCCAACTTGACTACTGTAACAACTTACTAACTGGCCTCCCTCTCTCCCGCCTCTCTCCCCTCCAATCCGTCCTAAATGCATCTGCCAGACTAATCCACCTCTCTCAACGCTCTGTTTCTGCTGCACCTCTCTGTGAGTCCCTTCACTGGCTCGCCATTCACAACAGAGTCAAATTCAAAATTCTCACCCTGACCTACAAAGCCCTCACCAATGCTGCCCCACCCTACCTGTCCTCACTCATCAACAAATATACTCCTGCCGTCCCCTAAGGTCCCAACAACGACCTGCTTCTTGGCATCCTCTACCATCACCTCCTCTCATTCTAGACTACAGGACTTCTCTCGTGCGGTACCAACCCTCTGGAACGCACTTCCTCGAGATGTCAGACTTGCCCCTAACCTCTCCTCCTTTAAACGTTCCCTAAAGATCTTTCTGTTCAGGGAAGCTTATCACCCGACTTATTAACAAACTAACCAATTAACTAACAGTTGCCCTCTATCTCCTCACTATATCATTCTCACCTCTGCAGTCCCCCACCCTCCTGTTTCCAATCCTCCTACCCATCTAGATTGTAAGTTCCCACGGGAACAGGGCCCTCAATTCCCCTGTATTTGTCTGTAAAATTTTGTGTCTTATCGTATTGTTTCTCCACTGTACTGTTATCCTTGTACCCATGGGTAAGCGCTGCAGAATCTGTTGGCGCTTTATAAATAAAGAATAATAATAATACATATAGCTGATCTATAGCTAGTACTGATGGTTTAAACATATAGCTGATCTACTAGCTAGTGCTGATGGTGTATTAATATTACATATGATTGATCTATAAGCTAGTACTGATGGTGTATTAATATAACATACTAGCTAACTTCTATGGCTAGTACTGATGGTGTATTAATAGTACATATGACTGATCTATAGCTAGTACTGATGGTGTATTAATACTATATATAGCTAATCTATGGCTAGTACTGATAGTGTATTAATATTACATATGATTGATCTATAGCTAGTACTGATGGTGTATTAATATTACATATAGCTAATCTATGGCTAGTACTGATAGTGTATTAATATTACATATGACTGATCTATAGCTAGTACTGATGGTGTATTAATACTACATATAGCTAATCTATGGCTAGTACTGATAGTGTATTAATATTACATATGATTGATCTATAGCTAGTACTTGTGGTGTATTAATATTGCATATAGCTGATCTATAGCTAGTACTGATGGTGTATTAATACTAATATAGCTAATCATGGCTAGTACTGATAGTGTATTAAATACATATGATTGATCTATGACTAGTACAGGTGTATTAATATTACATATAGCTGATCTATAGCTAGTACTGATGGTGTATTAATACTACATATAGCTGATCTATAACTAGTACTGATGGTGTATTAATATTACATATAGCTGTTCTATAGCTAGTACTGATGGTGTATTAATATTACATATGACTGATATATAGCTAGTACTGATGTATTTATATAACATATGACTGATCTATGGCTAGTACTGATGGTGTATTAATATTACATATAGCTGATCTATGGCTAGTACTGATGGGTATTAATATTACATATGACTTGATCTATAGCTAGTACTGATGGTGTTTAATATTACATATGGCTGATCTATAGGCTAGTACTGATGATGTATTAATATTACATATAGCTGATCTATGGCTAGTACTGATGGTGTATTAATATTAACATATAGCTGATCTAATGGCTAGTACTGATGGTGTATTAATACTACATATAGCTGATCTATGGTTAGTACTGATGGTGTATTAATATTACATATAGGTAATATATGGCAAGTACTGATGGTGTATTAATAATATTAT
>NC_069508.1:197500-331763 GCF_027579735.1 Bombina bombina | reverse complement strand
ACAGTGTATACCTATTCTGCAATAGATAATCACATATACAGACTGTGTATACCTATTCTGCAATAGATAATCACATATACAGACTGTGTATACCTATTCTGCAATATATAATCACATATACAGACTGTATACCTACTGTACAATAGATAATCACATATACAGACTGTGTATACCTATTCTGCAATATATAATCACATATACAGACTGTGTATACCTACTGTACAATATATAATCACATATACAGACAGTGTATACCTATTCTACAATAGATAATCACATATACAGACTGTGTATACCTACTGTACAAAATATAATCACATATACAGACTGTGTATACCTATTCTGCAATATATAATCACATATACAGACTGTATACCTACTGTACAATATATAATCACATATACAGACAGTGTATACCTATTCTGCAATATATAATCACATATACAGACTGTGTATACCTACTGTACAATAGATAATCACATATACAGACTGTGTATACCTATTCTGCAATATATAATCACATATACAGACTGTGTATACCTACTGTACAATAGATAATCACATATACAGACAGTGTATACCTACTGTACAATAGATAATCACATATACAGACAGTGTATACCTATTCTGCAATAGATAATCACATATACAGACAGTGTATACCTATTCTGCAATATATAATCACATATACAGACTGTGTATACCTACTGTACAATAGATAATCACATATACAGACTGTGTATACCTATTCTGCAATATATAATCACATATACAGACTGTGTATACCTACTGTACAATAGATAATCACATATACAGACAGTGTATACCTACTGTACAGTAGATAATCACATATACAGACAGTGTATACATATTCTGCAATAGATAATCACATATACAGACTGTGTATACCTACTGTACAATAGATAATCACATATACAGACTGTGTATACCTACTGTACAATAGATAATCACATATACAGACTGTGTATACCTACTGTACAATAGATAATCACATATACAGACAGTGTATACCTACTGTACAGTAGATAATCACATATACAGACAGTGTATACATATTCTGCAATAGATAATCACATATACAGACTGTGTATACCTACTGTACAATAGATAATCACATATACAGACAGTGTATACCTATTCTGCAATATATAATCACATATACAGACTGTGTATACCTATTCTGCAATAGATAATCACATATACAGACTGTGTATACCTATTCTGCAATAGATAATCACATATACAGACTGTGTATACCTACTGTACAATATATAATCACATATACAGACTGTGTATACCTATTCTGCAATAGATAATCACATATACAGACTGTTTATACCTACTGTACAATAGATAATCACATATACAGACTGTGTATACCCACTGTACAATAGATAATCACATATACAGACTGTGTATACCTACTGTACAATAAATAATCACATATACAGACTGTGTATACCAACTGTACAATAGATAATCACATATACAGACAGTGTATACCTACTGTACAATAGATAATCACATATACAGACTGTGTATACCTACTGTACAATAAATAATCACATATACAGACTGTGCATACCAACTGTACAATAGATAATCACATATACAGACAGTGTATACCTACTGTACAATAGATAATCACATATACAGACAGTGTATACCTACTGTACAATAGATAATCACATATACAGACTGTGTATACCTACTGTACAATATATAAACACATATACAGACTGTGTATACCTACTGTACAATAGATAATCACATATCCAGACAGTGTATACCTATTCTGCAATAGATAATCACATATACAGACTGTGTATACCTACTGTACAATAGATAATCACATATACAGACTGTGTATACCTACTGTACAATATATAATCACATATACAGACAGTATATACCTACTGTACAATATATAATCACATATACAGACAGTGTATACCTATTCTACAATAGATAATCACATATACAGACTGTGTATACCTACTGTACAATAGATAATCACATATACAGACTATGTATACCTACTGTACAATATATAATCACATATACAGACTGTGTATACCTACTGTACAATAGATAATCACATATACAGACTATGTATACCTACTGTACAATATATAATCACATATACAGACTGTGTATACCTACTGTACAATAGATAATCACATATACAGACTATGTATACCTAATGTACAATAGATAATCATATATACCGACTGTGGATATTTGTGTTGTTACTAGAGGATAAGACAGCAGGTACGTTAGGTTATTTGTGTTGTTACTAGAGGATAAGACAGCAGGTACATTAGGTTATTTGTGTTGTTACTAGAGGATAAGACAGCAGGTACATTAGGTTATTTGTGTTGTTACTAGAGGATAAGGCAGCAGGTACATTAGGTTATTTGTGTTGTTACTAGAGGATAAGGCAGCAGGTACATTAGGTTATTTGTGTTGTTACTAGAGGATAAGACTGCAGGTATATTAGGTTATTTGTGTTGTTACTAGAGGATAAGACAGCAGGTACGTTAGGTTATTTGTGTTGTTACTAGAGGATAAGACAGCAGGTACATTAGGTTATTTGTGTTGTTACTAGAGGATAAAACAGCAGGTACATTAGGTTATTTGTGTTGTTACTAGAGGATAAGACAGCAGGTACATTAGGTTATTTGTGTTGTTACTAGAGGATAAGACAGCAGGTACATTAGGTTATTTGTGTTGTTACTAGAGGATAAGACAGCAGGTACGTTAGGTTATTTGTGTTGTTACTAGAGGATAAGACAGCAGGTACATTAGGTTATTTGGTTGGTTACTAGAGGGATAAGGCAGCAGGTACATTAGGTTATTTGTGTTGTTACTAGAGGATAAGACAGCAGGTACATTAGGTTATTTGTGTTGTTTACTAGAGATAAACAGCAGGTACATTAGGTTATTTGTGTTGTTACTAGAGGATAAGACAGCAGTTACAATTAGGTTATTTGTGTTGTGTCTATAGGCGGATAAAACAGCAGGTATATTAGGTTATTTGTGTTGTTACTAGAGGATAAGACAGCAGGTATATTAGGTTATTTGTGTTGTTAGCTAGAGGATAAGACAGCAGGTACATTAGGTTATTTGTGTTGTTACTAGAGGATAAGACAGCAGGTACATTAGGTTATTTGTGTTGTTACTAGAGGATAAGACAGCAGTTACATTAGGTTATTTGTGTTGTTACTAAGGATAAGACAGCAGGTACGTTAGGTTATTGTGTTGTTACTAGAGGATAAGACAGCAGGTACATTAGGGTTATTTGTGTTGTTACTAGAGGATAAGACAGCAGGTACATAGGTTATTTGTGTTGTTACTAGAGGATAAGACAGCAGGTACATTAGGTTATTTGTGTTGTTACTAGAGGATAAGACAGCAGGTACATTAGGTTATTTGTGTTGTTACTAGAGGATAAGACAGCAGGTACATTAGGTTATTTGTGTTGTTACTAGAGGATAAGGGCAGCAGGTACATTAGGTTATTTGTGTTGTTACTAGAGGATAAGACAGCAGGTACATTAGGTTATTTGTGTTGTTACTAGAGGATAAGGCAGCAGGTACATTAGGTTATTTGTGTTGTTACTAGAGGATAAGACAGCAGGTATATTAGGTTATTTGTGTTGTTACTAGAGGATAAGACAGCGAGGTACATTAGGTTATTTGTGTTGTTCCTAGAGGATAAGACAGCAGTTACATTAGGTTATTTGTGTTGTTACTAGAGGATAAGACAGCAGGTACGTTAGGTTATTGTGTTGTTACTAGAGGATAAGACAGCAGGTAATTAGGTTATTTGTGTTGTTACTAGAGGATAAGACAGCAGGTACATTAGGTTATTTGTGTTGTTACTAGAGGATAAGACAGCAGGTACATTAGGGTTATTTGTGTTGTTACTAGAGGATAAGACCAGCAGGTACATTAGGTTATTTGTGTTGTACTAGAGGATAAGGCAGCAGGTACATTAGGTTATTTGTGTTGTTACTAGAGGATTAGACAGCAGGTACATTAGGATTATTTGTGTTTGTTACTAGAGGATAAGACAGCAGGGTACATTAGGTTATTTGTGTTGTTACTAGAGGATAAGACAGCAGGTACATTAGGTTATTTGTGTTGTTACTAGAGGATAAGGCAGCAGGGGTACATTAGGGTTATTTGGTGTTGTTACATAAGGGATAAGACAGCAGGTACATTAGGTTATTTGTGTTGTTACTAGAGGATAAGACAGCAGTTACATTAGGTTATTTGTGTTGTTACTAGAGGATAAGACAGCAGGTACTTTAGGTTATTTGTGTTGTTACTAGAGGATAAAGACAGCAGGTACATTAGGTTATTTGGTTGTTACTAGAGGATAAGACAGCAGGTGACATTAGGGTTATTTGTGTTGTTACTAGAGGATAAGACAGCAGTTACATTATGTTAATTTGTGTTGTTACTAGAGATAAGACAGCAGGGTACATAGTTATTTGTGTTGTTACTAGAGGATAAGACAGCAGTTACATTAAGGTTATTTGTGTTGTTGACTAGAGGATAAGACAGCAGTACATTAGGTTATTTGTGTTGTTACTAGAGGATAATAGGGACAGCAGTTACATAGGTTATTGTGTTGTTACTAGAGGATAAGACAGCAGGTACGTTTAGGTTATTTGTGTTGTTACTTAGAGGATAAGACAGCAGGTACATTAGGTTATTTGGTGTTGTTACTAGAGGATAAGACTGCAGGTAATTAGGTTATTTGTGGTTGTTACTAGAGGATAAGACAGCAGGTACGTTAGGTTATTTGTGTTGTTACTAGAGGATAAGGCAGCAGGTACATTAGGTTATTTGGTGTTGTTACTAGAGGATAAGACAGCGGTACACTTAGGTTTTTTGTGTTGTTACTAGAGGATAAGACAGCAGTTACATTAGGTTATTTGTGTTGTTACTAGAGGATAAGACAGCAGGTACGTAGGTTTTTTGTGTTGTTACTAGAGGATAAGACAGCAGGTACATGTAGGTTATTTGTGTTGTTACTAGAGGAATAAGACAGCAGGTACATTAGGTTATTTGTGTTGTTACTAGAGGATAAGACAGCAGTTACATTAGGTTAATTTGTGTTGTTACTAGAGGATAAGAGGACAGCAGGTACATTAGGTTATTTGTGTTGTTACTAGAGGAAAGACAGCAGTTTACATTAGGTTATTTGTGTTGTTACTAGAGGATAAGACAGCAGGTACGTTAGGTTATTTGTGTTGTTACTAGAGGATAAGACAGCAGGTACATTAGGTATTTTGTGTTGTTACTAGAGGATAAACTGCAGGTACATTAGGTTATTGTGTTGTTACTAGAGGATAAGAACAGCAGTTAACATTAGGTTATTTGTGTTGTTACTAGAGGATAAGGCAGCAGGTACATTAGGTTATTTGTGTTGTTACTACTAGAGGATAAGACAGCAGGTACGTTTGGTTATTTGTGTTGTTACTAGAGGATAAGGCAGCAGGTACATTAGGTTATTTGTGTTGTTACTAGAGGATAAGACAGCAGGTACATTAGGTTATTTGTTTTGTTACTAGAGGATAAGACAGCAGGTACATTAGGTTATTTGTGTTGTTACTAGAGGATAAGACAGCAGGTACATTAGGTTATTTGTGTTGTTAGTAGAGGATAAGACATCAGGTACATTAGGTTATTTGTGTTGTTACTAGAGGATAAGACAGCAGGTACATTAGTTTATTTGTGTTTTTACTAGAGGATAAGACAGCAGGTACATTAGGTTATTTGTGTTGTTACTAGAGGATAAGACAGCAGGTACATTAGGTTATTTGTGTTGTTACTAGAGGATAAGACAGCAGTTACATTAGGTTATTTGTGTTGTTACTAGAGGATAAGACAGCAGGTACATTAGGTTATTTGTGTTGTTACTAGAGGATAAGACAGCAGGTACATTAGGTTATTTGTGTTGTTACTAGAGGATAAGAAAGCAGGTACATTAGGTTATTTGTGTTGTTACTAGAGGATAAGACAGCAGGTACATTAGGTTATTTGTGTTGTTACTAGAGGATAAGACAGCAGTTACATTAGGTTATTTGTGTTGTTACTAGAGGATAAGACAGCAGGTACATTAGGTTATGTGTGTTGTTACTAGAGGATAAGACAGCAGGTACATTAGGTTATTTGTGTTGTTACTAGAGGATAAGAAAGCAGGTACATTAGGTTATTTGTGTTGTTACTAGAGGATAAGACAGCAGGTACATTAGGTTATTTGTGTTGTTACTAGAGGATAAGACAGCAGGTACATTAGGTTATTTGTGTTGTTACTAGAGGATAAGACAGCAGGTACATTAGGTTATTTGTGTTGTTACTAGAGGATAAGACAGCAGGTACATTAGGTTATTTGAGTTGTTACTCAGAGGATAAGACAGCAGGTACATTAGGTTATTTGTGTTGTTACTAGAGGATAAGACAGCAGTTACATTAGGTTATTTGTGTTGTTACTAGAGGATAAGACAGCAGTTACATTAGGTTATTTGTGTTGTTACTAGAGGATAAGACTGCAGGTATATTAGGTTATTTGTGTTGTTACTAGAGGATAAGACAGCAGGTACATTAGGTTATTTGTGTTGTTACTAGAGGATAAGACTGCAGGTATATTAGGTTATTTGTGTTGTTACTAGAGGATAAGACAGCAGTTACATTAGGTTATTTGTGTTGTTACTAGAGGATAAGCAGCAGGTACATTAGGTTATTTGTGTTGTTACTAGAGGATAAGACAGCAGGTACATTAGGTTATTTGTGTTGTTACTAGAGGATAAGGCAGCAGGTACATTAGGTTATTTGTGTTGTTACTAGAGGATAAGACAGCAGGTACATTAGGTTATTTGTGTTGTTACTAGAGGATAAGACAGCAGGTACATTAGGTTATTTGTGTTGTTACTAGAGGATAAGACAGCAGGTACATTAGGTTATTTGTGTTGTTAGTAGAGGATAAGACATCAGGTACATTAGGTTATTTGTGTTTTTACTAGAGGATAAGACAGCAGGTACATTAGGTTATTTGTGTTGTTACTAGAGGATAAGACAGCAGGTACATTAGGTTATTTGTGTTGTTACTAGAGGATAAGACAGCAGTTACATTAGGTTATTTGTGTTGTTACTAGAGGATAAGACAGCAGGTACATTAGGTTATGTGTGTTGTTACTCAGAGGATAAGACAGCAGGTACATTAGGTTATTTGTGTTGTTACTAGAGGATAAGAAAGCAGGTACATTAGGTTATTTGTGTTGTTACTAGAGGATAAGACAGCAGGTACATTAGGTTATTTGTGTTGTTACTAGAGGATAAGACAGCAGGTACATTAGGTTATTTGTGTTGTTACTAGAGGATAAGACAGCAGGTACATTAGGTTATTTGTGTTGTTACTAGAGGATAAGACAGCAGGTACATTAGGTTATTTGTGTTGTTACTAGAGGATAAGACAGCAGGGTACATTAGGTTATTTGAGTTGTTACTAGAGGATAAGACAGCAGGTACATTAGGTTATTTGTGTTGTTACTAGAGGATAAGACAGCAGGTACATTAGGTTATTTGTGTTGTTACTAGAGGATAAGACAGCAGTTACATTAGGTTATTTGTGTTGTTACTAGAGGATAAGACTGCAGGTATATTAGGTTATTTGTGTTGTTACTAGAGGATAAGACAGCAGGTACATTAGGTTATTTGTGTTGTTAGTAGAGGATAAGACAGCAGGTACATTAGGTTATTTGTGTTGTTACAACGAAAGACAACAGGTACATTAGGTTATTTGTGTTGTTACTAGAGGATAAGGACTGCAGGTATATTAGGTTATTTGTGTTGTTAATAGAGGATAAGGACAGCAGTTACATTAGGTTATTTGTGTTGTTACTAGAGGATAAGACTGCAGGTATATTAGGTTATTTGTGTTGTTACTAGAGGATAAGAAAGCAGGTACATTAGGTTATTTGTGTTGTTAGTAGAGGATAAGACAGCAGTTACATTAGGTTATTTGTGTTGTTACTAGAGGATAAGACAGCAGGTACATTAGGTTATTTGTGTTGTTACTAGAGGATAAGACAGCAGTTACATTAGGTTATTTGTGTTGTTACTAGAGGATAAGACAGCAGTTACATTAGGTTATTTGTGTTGTTACTAGAGGATAAGACAGCAGGTACATTAGGTTATTTGTGTTGTTACTAGAGGATAAGGCAGCAGGTACATTAGGTTATTTGTGTTGTTACTAGAGGATAAGACAGCAGGTACGTTAGGTTATTTGTGTTGTTACTAGAGGATAAGACAGCAGGTACATTAGGTTATTTGTGTTGTTACTAGAGGATAAGACAGCAGGTACATTAGGTTATTTGTGTTGTTACTAGAGGATAAGACAGCAGGTACATTAGGTTATTTGTGTTGTTACTAGAGGATAAGACTGCAGGTATATTAGGATATTTGTGTTGTTACTAACGAATAAGTCAACAGGTACATTAGGTTATTTGTGTTGTTACTAGAGGATAAGACAGCAGGTACATTAGGTTATTTGTGTTGTTACTAGAGGATAAGACAGCAGGTACATTAGGTTATTTGTGTTGTTACTAGAGGATAAGACAGCAGGTACATTAGGTTATTTGTGTTGTTACTAGAGGATAAGCAGCAGGTACATTAGGTTATTTGTGCTGTTACTAGAGGATAAGACAGCAGGTACATTAGGTTATTTGTGTTGTTATAGAGGATAAGACAGCAGGTACATTAGGTTATTTGTGTTGTTACTAGAGGATAAGACAGCAGGTACATTAGGTTATTTGTGTTGTTACTAGAGGATAAGACAGCAGGTACATTAGGTTATTTGTGTTGTTACTAGAGGATAAACAGCAGGTACATTAGGTTATTTGTGTTGTTACTAGAGGATAAGCAGCAGGTACATTAGGTTATTTGTGTTGTTACTAGAGGATAAGACAGCAGGTACATTAGGTTATTTGTGTTGTTACTAGAGGATAAGACAGCAGGTACATTAGGTTATTTGTGTTGTTACTAGAGGATAAGACAGCAGTTACATTAGGTTATTTGTGTTGTTACTAGAGGATAAGGCAGCAGGTACATTAGGTTATTTGTGTTGTTACTAGAGGATAAGACAGCAGGTACATTAGGTTATTTGTGTTGTTACTAGAGGATAAAACAGCAGGTACATTAGGTTATTTGTGTTGTTACTAGAGGATAAGACAGCAGTTACATTAGGTTATTTGTGTTGTTACTAGAGGATAAAACAGCAGGTATATTAGGTTATTTGTGTTGTTACTAGAGGATAAGACAGCAGGTATATTAGGTTATTTGTGTTGTTAGTAGAGGATAAGACAGCAGGTACATTAGGTTATTTGTGTTGTTACTAGAGGATAAGACAGCAGGTACATTAGGTTATTTGTGTTGTTACTAGAGGATAAGACAGCAGTTACATTAGGTTATTTGTGTTGTTACTAGAGGATAAGACAGCAGGTACGTTAGGTTATTTGTGTTGTTACTAGAGGATAAGACAGCAGGTACATTAGGTTATTTGTGTTGTTACTAGAGGATAAGACAGCAGGTACGTTAGGTTATTTGTGTTGTTACTAGAGGATAAGACAGCAGGTACATTAGGTTATTTGTGTTGTTACTAGAGGATAAGACAGCAGGTACATTAGGTTATTTGTGTTGTTACTAGAGGATAAGACAGCAGGTACATTAGGTTATTTGTGTTGTTACTAGAGGATAAGGCAGCAGGTACATTAGGTTATTTGTGTTGTTACTAGAGGATAAGACAGCAGGTACATTAGGTTATTTGTGTTGTTACTAGAGGATAAGGCAGCAGGTACATTAGGTTATTTGTGTTGTTACTAGAGGATAAGACAGCAGGTATATTAGGTTATTTGTGTTGTTACTAGAGGATAAGACAGCAGGTACATTAGGTTATTTGTGTTGTTACTAGAGGATAAGACAGCAGTTACATTAGGTTATTTGTGTTGTTACTAGAGGATAAGACAGCAGGTACGTTAGGTTATTTGTGTTGTTACTAGAGGATAAGACAGCAGGTACATTAGGTTATTTGTGTTGTTACTAGAGGATAAGACAGCAGGTACATTAGGTTATTTGTGTTGTTACTAGAGGATAAGACAGCAGGTACATTAGGTTATTTGTGTTGTTACTAGAGGATAAGACAGCAGGTACATTAGGTTATTTGTGTTGTTACTAGAGGATAAGGCAGCAGGTACATTAGGTTATTTGTGTTGTTACTAGAGGATAAGACAGCAGGTACATTAGGTTATTTGTGTTGTTACTAGAGGATAAGACAGCAGGTACATTAGGTTATTTGTGTTGTTACTAGAGGATAAGACAGCAGGTACATTAGGTTATTTGTGTTGTTACTAGAGGATAAGGCAGCAGGTACATTAGGTTATTTGTGTTGTTACTAGAGGATAAGACAGCAGGTACATTAGGTTATTTGTGTTGTTACTAGAGGATAAGACAGCAGTTACATTAGGTTATTTGTGTTGTTACTAGAGGATAAGACAGCAGGTACGTTAGGTTATTTGTGTTGTTACTAGAGGATAAGACAGCAGGTACATTAGGTTATTTGTGTTGTTACTAGAGGATAAGACAGCAGGTACATTAGGTTATTTGTGTTGTTACTAGAGGATAAGACAGCAGTTACATTAGGTTATTTGTGTTGTTACTAGAGGATAAGACAGCAGGTACATTAGGTTATTTGTGTTGTTACTAGAGGATAAGACAGCAGTTACATTAGGTTATTTGTGTTGTTACTAGAGGATAAGACAGCAGGTACATTAGGTTATTTGTGTTGTTACTAGAGGATAAGACAGCAGTTACATTAGGTTATTTGTGTTGTTACTAGAGGATAAGACAGCAGGTACGTTAGGTTATTTGTGTTGTTACTAGAGGATAAGACAGCAGGTACATTAGGTTATTTGTGTTGTTACTAGAGGATAAGACTGCAGGTATATTAGGTTATTTGTGTTGTTACTAGAGGATAAGACAGCAGGTACATTAGGTTATTTGTGTTGTTACTAGAGGATAAGGCAGCAGGTACATTAGGTTATTTGTGTTGTTACTAGAGGATAAGACAGCAGGTACATTAGGTTATTTGTGTTGTTACTAGAGGATAAGACAGCAGTTACATTAGGTTATTTGTGTTGTTACTAGAGGATAAGACAGCAGGTACGTTAGGTTATTTGTGTTGTTACTAGAGGATAAGACAGCAGGTACATTAGGTTATTTGTGTTGTTACTAGAGGATAAGACAGCAGGTACATTAGGTTATTTGTGTTGTTACTAGAGGATAAGACAGCAGTTACATTAGGTTATTTGTGTTGTTACTAGAGGATAAGACAGCAGGTACATTAGGTTATTTGTGTTGTTACTAGAGGATAAGACAGCAGTTACATTAGGTTATTTGTGTTGTTACTAGAGGATAAGACAGCAGGTACGTTAGGTTATTTGTGTTGTTACTAGAGGATAAGACAGCAGGTACATTAGGTTATTTGTGTTGTTACTAGAGGATAAGACAGCAGGTACATTAGGTTATTTGTGTTGTTACTAGAGGATAAGACAGCAGTTACATTAGGTTATTTGTGTTGTTACTAGAGGATAAGGCAGCAGGTACATTAGGTTATTTGTGTTGTTACTAGAGGATAAGACAGCAGGTACGTTTGGTTATTTGTGTTGTTACTAGAGGATAAGGCAGCAGGTACATTAGGTTATTTGTGTTGTTACTAGAGGATAAGACAGCAGGTACATTAGGTTATTTGTTTTGTTACTAGAGGATAAGACAGCAGGTACATTAGGTTATTTGTGTTGTTACTAGAGGATAAGACAGCAGGTACATTAGGTTATTTGTGTTGTTAGTAGAGGATAAGACATCAGGTACATTAGGTTATTTGTGTTGTTACTAGAGGATAAGACAGCAGGTACATTAGTTTATTTGTGTTTTTACTAGAGGATAAGACAGCAGGTACATTAGGTTATTTGTGTTGTTACTAGAGGATAAGACAGCAGGTACATTAGGTTATTTGTGTTGTTACTAGAGGATAAGACAGCAGTTACATTAGGTTATTTGTGTTGTTACTAGAGGATAAGACAGCAGGTACATTAGGTTATGTGTGTTGTTACTAGAGGATAAGACAGCAGGTACATTAGGTTATTTGTGTTGTTACTAGAGGATAAGAAAGCAGGTACATTAGGTTATTTGTGTTGTTACTAGAGGATAAGACAGCAGGTACATTAGGTTATTTGTGTTGTTACTAGAGGATAAGACAGCAGTTACATTAGGTTATTTGTGTTGTTACTAGAGGATAAGACAGCAGGTACATTAGGTTATGTGTGTTGTTACTAGAGGATAAGACAGCAGGTACATTAGGTTATTTGTGTTGTTACTAGAGGATAAGAAAGCAGGTACATTAGGTTATTTGTGTTGTTACTAGAGGATAAGACAGCAGGTACATTAGGTTATTTGTGTTGTTACTAGAGGATAAGACAGCAGGTACATTAGGTTATTTGTGTTGTTACTAGAGGATAAGACAGCAGGTACATTAGGTTATTTGTGTTGTTACTAGAGGATAAGACAGCAGGTACATTAGGTTATTTGAGTTGTTACTAGAGGATAAGACAGCAGGTACATTAGGTTATTTGTGTTGTTACTAGAGGATAAGACAGCAGTTACATTAGGTTATTTGTGTTGTTACTAGAGGATAAGACAGCAGTTACATTAGGTTATTTGTGTTGTTACTAGAGGATAAGACTGCAGGTATATTAGGTTATTTGTGTTGTTACTAGAGGATAAGACAGCAGGTACATTAGGTTATTTGTGTTGTTACTAGAGGATAAGACTGCAGGTATATTAGGTTATTTGTGTTGTTACTAGAGGATAAGACAGCAGGTACATTAGGTTATTTGTGTTGTTACTAGAGGATAAGGCAGCAGGTACATTAGGTTATTTGTGTTGTTACTAGAGGATAAGACAGCAGGTACGTTAGGTTATTTGTGTTGTTACTAGAGGATAAGGCAGCAGGTACATTAGGTTATTTGTGTTGTTACTAGAGGATAAGACAGCAGGTACATTAGGTTATTTGTTTTGTTACTAGAGGATAAGACAGCAGGTACATTAGGTTATTTGTGTTGTTACTAGAGGATAAGACAGCAGGTACATTAGGTTATTTGTGTTGTTAGTAGAGGATAAGACATCAGGTACATTAGGTTATTTGTGTTTTTACTAGAGGATAAGACAGCAGGTACATTAGGTTATTTGTGTTGTTACTAGAGGATAAGACAGCAGGTACATTAGGTTATTTGTGTTGTTACTAGAGGATAAGACAGCAGTTACATTAGGTTATTTGTGTTGTTACTAGAGGATAAGACAGCAGGTACATTAGGTTATGTGTGTTGTTACTAGAGGATAAGACAGCAGGTACATTAGGTTATTTGTGTTGTTACTAGAGGATAAGAAAGCAGGTACATTAGGTTATTTGTGTTGTTACTAGAGGATAAGACAGCAGGTACATTAGGTTATTTGTGTTGGTACTAGAGGATAAGACAGCAGGTACATTAGGTTATTTGTGTTGTTACTAGAGGATAAGACAGCAGGTACATTAGGTTATTTGTGTTGTTACTAGAGGATAAGACAGCAGGTACATTAGGTTATTTGTGTTGTTACTAGAGGATAAGACAGCAGGTACATTAGGTTATTTGAGTTGTTACTAGAGGATAAGACAGCAGGTACATTAGGTTATTTGTGTTGTTACTAGAGGATAAGACAGCAGTTACATTAGGTTATTTGTGTTGTTACTAGAGGATAAGACAGCAGTTACATTAGGTTATTTGTGTTGTTACTAGAGGATAAGACTGCAGGTATATTAGGTTATTTGTGTTGTTACTAGAGGATAAGACAGCAGGTACATTAGGTTATTTGTGTTGTTAGTAGAGGATAAGACAGCAGGTACATTAGGTTATTTGTGTTGTTACTAAACGATAAGACAACAGGTACATTAGGTTATTTGTGTTGTTACTAGAGGATAAGACTGCAGGTATATTAGGTTATTTGTGTTGTTAATAGAGGATAAGACAGCAGTTACATTAGGTTATTTGTGTTGTTACTAGAGGATAAGACTGCAGGTATATTAGGTTATTTGTGTTGTTACTAGAGGATAAGAAAGCAGGTACATTAGGTTATTTGTGTTGTTAGTAGAGGATAAGACAGCAGTTACATTAGGTTATTTGTGTTGTTACTAGAGGATAAGACAGCAGGTACATTAGGTTATTTGTGTTGTTACTAGAGGATAAGACAGCAGTTACATTAGGTTATTTGTGTTGTTACTAGAGGATAAGACAGCAGTTACATTAGGTTATTTGTGTTGTTACTAGAGGATAAGACAGCAGGTACATTAGGTTATTTGTGTTGTTACTAGAGGATAAGGCAGCAGGTACATTAGGTTATTTGTGTTGTTACTAGAGGATAAGACAGCAGGTACGTTAGGTTATTTGTGTTGTTACTAGAGGATAAGACAGCAGGTACATTAGGTTATTTGTGTTGTTACTAGAGGATAAGACAGCAGGTACATTAGGTTATTTGTGTTGTTACTAGAGGATAAGACAGCAGGTACATTAGGTTATTTGTGTTGTTACTAGAGGATAAGACTGCAGGTATATTAGGATATTTGTGTTGTTACTAAACGATAAGACAACAGGTACATTAGGTTATTTGTGTTGTTACTAGAGGATAAGACAGCAGGTACATTAGGTTATTTGTGTTGTTACTAGAGGATAAGACAGCAGGTACATTAGGTTATTTGTGTTGTTACTAGAGGATAAGACAGCAGGTACATTAGGTTATTTGTGTTGTTACTAGAGGATAAGGCAGCAGGTACATTAGGTTATTTGTGCTGTTACTAGAGGATAAGACAGCAGGTACATTAGGTTATTTGTGTTGTTAGTAGAGGATAAGACAGCAGGTACATTAGGTTATTTGTGTTGTTACTAGAGGATAAGACAGCAGGTACATTAGGTTATTTGTGTTGTTACTAGAGGATAAGACAGCAGGTACATTAGGTTTATTTGTGTTTGTTACTAGAGGATAAGACAGCAGGTACATTAAGGTTATTTGTGTTGTTACTAGAGGATAAGACAGGCAGTTACATTTAGGTTATTTGTGTTGATACTAGAGGATAAGGACACGCAGGTACAGTTAGGGTTATTTGTTGTAGTACGAGAAGGATCAAGACAAGCTGGTACATTATGTTATTTGTGTTGTTACCTAGAGGATTAAGCAGCAGAGTACAGGTTAGGTATTTGTGTTGTTACTAGAGGATAAGACAGCAGGTACATTAGGTTAGTTGTGTTGTTACTAGAGGATAAGACAGCAGGTACAGTAGGTTTATTTGTGTTGTTACATAGGGATATGACAGCAGGTTACATTAGGGTAATTTGTGTTGTTACTAGAGGGATAAGGCAGCTTGGTACAATAGGTTATTTGTGTTGTTTCTAGAGGATAAGACAAGCAGGTACATTAGGTTATTTGTGTTGTTACTAGAGGATAAGACAGCAGGTACATTAGGGTTATTTGTGTTGTTACTAGAGGATAAGACAGCAGGTACATTAGGTTATTTGTGTTGTTACTAGAGGATAAGACAGCAGGTACATTAGGTTATTTGTGTTGTTACTAGAGGATAAGGACAGCAGGTACATTAGGTTATTTGTGTTGTTACTAGAGGATAAGACAGCAGGTACATTAGGTTATTTGTGTTGTTACTAGAGGATAAAGACTGCAGGTACATTAGGTTATTTGTGTTGTTACTAGAGGATAAGACAGCAGGTATCGATAGGTTATTTGTGTTGTTACTAGAGGATAAGACAGCAGGTACATTAGGTTATTTGTGGTTGTTACTAGAGGATAAGACAGCAGGTACATTAGGTTATTTGTGTTGTTACTAGAGGATAAGGACAGCAGGTACATTAGGTTATTTGTAGTTGTTACTAGAGGATAAGACAGCAGGTACATTAGGTTATTTGTGTTGTTACTAGAGGATAAGACAGCAGGTACAATTAGGTTATTTGTGTTGTTACTAGAGGATAAGACAGCAGGTAATTAGGTTATTTGTGTTGTTACTAGAGGATAAGTCAGCAGGTACATTAGGTTATTTGTGTTGTTACTAGAGGATAAGACAGCAGGTACATTAGGTTAATTTGTGTTGTTACTAGAGGATAAGGCAGCAGTTACATTAGGTTATTTGTGTTGTTACTAGAGGATAAGGACAGCAGGTACATTAGGTTATTTGTAGTTGTTACTAGAGGATAAGACAGCAGGTACATTAGGGTTATTTGTGTTGTTACTAGAGGATAAGACAGCAGGTACATTAGGATTATTTGTGTTGTTACTAGAGGATAAGGACAGCAGTTACATTAGGTTCTTTGTGTTGTTACTAGAGGATAAGACAGCAGGTAATTAGGTTATTTGTGTGTTACTAGAGGATAAGACAGCAGGTACATTAGGTTATTTGTGTTGTTACTAGAGGATAAGACAGCAGGTACATTAGGTTATTTGTGTTGTTACTAGAGGATAAGACAGCAGGTACATTAGGTTATTTGTGTTGTTACTAGAGGATAAGACAGCCGGTACATTAGGTTATTTGTGTTGTTACTAGAGGATAAGACAGCAGGTACATTAGGTTATTTGTGTTGTTACTAGAGGATAAGACAGCAGGTACATTAGGTTATTTGTGTTGTTACTAGAGGATAAGACAGCAGGTACATTAGGTTATTTGTGTTGTTACTAGAGGATAAAACAGCAGGTACATTAGGTTATTTGTGTTGTTACTAGAGGATAAGACAGCAGGTACATTAGGTTATTTGTGTTGTTACTAGAGGATAAGACAGCAGGTACATTAGGTTATTTGTGTTGTTACTAGAGGATAAAACAGCAGGTACATTAGGTTATTTGTGTTGTTACTAGAGGATAAGACAGCAGGTACATTAGGTTATTTGTGTTGTTACTAGAGGATAAGACAGCAGTTACATTAGGTTATTTGTGTTGTTACTAGAGGATAAGACAGCAGGTACATTAGGTTATTTGTGTTGTTACTAGAGGATAAGACAGCAGGTATATTAGGTTATTTGTGTTGTTACTAGAGGATAAGACAGCAGGTACATTAGGTTATTTGTGTTGTTACTAGAGCATAAGGCAGCAGGTACATTAGGTTATTTGTGTTGTTACTAGAGGATAAGACAGCAGTTACATTAGGTTATTTGTGTTGTTACTAGAGGATAAGACAGCAGGTACATTAGGTTATTTGTGTTGTTACTAGAGGATAAGACAGCAGTTACATTAGGTTATTTGTGTTGTTACTAGAGGATAAGACTGCAGGTATATTAGGTTATTTGTGTTGTTACTAGAGGATAAGACTGCAGGTACATTAGGTTATTTGTGCTGTTACTAGAGGATAAGACAGCAGGTACATTAGGTTATTTGTGTTGTTACTAGAGGATAAGACAGCAGGTACATTAGGTTATTTGTGTTGTTACTAGAGGATAAAACAGCAGGTACATTAGGTTATTTGTGTTGTTACTAGAGGATAAGACAGCAGGTACATTAGGTTATTTGTGTTGTTACTAGAGGATAAGACAGCAGGTATATTAGGTTATTTGTGTTGTTACTAGAGGATAAGACAGCAGGTACATTAGGTTATTTGTGTTGTTACTAGAGCATAAGGCAGCAGGTACATTAGGTTATTTGTGTTGTTACTAGAGGATAAGACAGCAGTTACATTAGGTTATTTGTGTTGTTACTAGAGGATAAGACAGCAGGTACATTAGGTTATTTGTGTTGTTACTAGAGGATAAGACAGCAGGTATATTAGGTTATTTGTGTTGTTACTAGAGGATAAGACAGCAGGTACATTAGGTTATTTGTGTTGTTACTAGAGGATAAGGCAGCAGGTACATTAGGTTATTTGTGTTGTTACTAGAGGATAAGACAGCAGTTACATTAGGTTATTTGTGTTGTTACTAGAGGATAAGACAGCAGGTACATTAGGTTATTTGTGTTGTTACTAGAGGATAAGACAGCAGTTACATTAGGTTATTTGTGTTGTTACTAGAGGATAAGACTGCAGGTATATTAGGTTATTTGTGTTGTTACTAGAGGATAAGACAGCAGGTACATTAGGTTATTTGTGTTGTTATAGAGGACTAAGACAGCAGGTACATTAGGTTATTTGTGTTGTTACTAGAGGATAAGACAGCAGGTACATTAGGTTATTTGTGTTGTTATAGAGGATAAGGACAGCAGGTACATTAGGTTATTTGTGTTGTTACTAGAGGATAAGACAGCAGTTACATTAGGTTATTTGTGTTGTTACTAGAGGATAAGACAGCAGGTACATTAGGTTATTTGTGTTGTTACTAGAGGATAAGACAGCAGGTACATTAGGTTATTTGTGTTGTTTACTAGAGGATAAGACAGCAGGTACATTAGGTTATCTTGTGTTGTTACTAGAGGATAAGACACGCAGGTACATTAGGTTACTTTGTGTTGTTACTAGAGGATAAGACAGCAGGTACATTAGGTTATTTGTGTTGTTACTAGAGGATAAGGCAGCAGGTACATTAGGTTATTTGTGTTGTTACTAGAGGATAAGACAGCAGTTACATTAGGTTATTTGTGTTGTTACTAGAGGATAAAACAGCAGGTACATTAGGTTATTTGTGTTGTTACTAGAGGATAAGACAGCAGGTACATTAGGTTATTTGTGTTGTTACTAGAGGATAAAACAGCAGTTACATTAGGTTATTTGTGTTGTTACTAGAGGATAAGACAGCAGGTACATTAGGTTATTTGTGTTGTTACTAGAGGATAAGACAGCAGGTACATTAGGTTATTTGTGTTGTTACTAGAGGATAAGAAAGCAGGTACATTAGGTTATTTGTGTTGTTACTAGAGGATAAGACAGCAGGTACATTAGGTTATTTGTGTTGTTACTAGAGGATAAGACAGCAGGTACATTAGGTTATTTGTGTTGTTACTAGAGGATAAGACAGCAGGTACATTAGGTTATTTGTGTTGTTACTAGAGGATAAGACAGCAGGTACATTAGGTTATTTGTGTTGTTACTAGAGGATAAGACAGCAGTTACATTAGGTTATTTGTGTTGTTACTAGAGGATAAGGCAGCAGGTACATTAGGTTATTTGTGTTGTTACTAGAGGATAAGACAGCAGGTACGTTAGGTTATTTGTGTTGTTACTAGAGGATAAGGCAGCAGGTACATTAGGTTATTTGTGTTGTTACTAGAGGATAAGACAGCAGGTACATTAGGTTATTTGTTTTGTTACTAGAGGATAAAACAGCAGTTACATTAGGTTATTTGTGTTGTTACTAGAGGATAAGACAGCAGGTACATTAGGTTATTTGTGTTGTTACTAGAGGATAAGACAGCAGGTACATTAGGTTATTTGTGTTGTTACTAGAGGATAAGAAAGCAGGTACATTAGGTTATTTGTGTTGTTACTAGAGGATAAGACAGCAGGTACATTAGGTTATTTGTGTTGTTACTAGAGGATAAGACAGCAGGTACATTAGGTTATTTGTGTTGTTACTAGAGGATAAGACAGCAGGTACATTAGGTTATTTGTGTTGTTACTAGAGGATAAGACAGCAGGTACATTAGGTTATTTGTGTTGTTACTAGAGGATAAGACAGCAGTTACATTAGGTTATTTGTGTTGTTACTAGAGGATAAGACAGCAGGTACATTAGGTTATTTGTGTTGTTACTAGAGGATAAAACAGCAGGTACATTAGGTTATTTGTGTTGTTACTAGAGGATAAGACAGCAGGTACATTAGGTTATTTGTGTTGTTACTAGAGGATAAGACAGCAGGTACATTAGGTTATTTGTGTTGTTACTAGAGGATAAGACAGCAGGTACATTAGGTTATTTGTGTTGTTACTAGAGGATAAGACAGCAGGTACATTAGGTTATTTGTGTTGTTACTAGAGGATAAAACAGCAGGTACATTAGGTTATTTGTGTTGTTACTAGAGGATAAGACAGCAGGTACATTAGGTTATGTGTGTTGTTACTAGAGGATAAGACAGCAGGTACATTAGGTTATTTGTGTTGTTACTAGAGGATAAGACAGCAGGTACATTAGGTTATTTGTGTTGTTACTAGAGGATAAGACAGCAGGTACATTAGGTTATTTGTGTTGTTACTAGAGGATAAGACAGCAGGTACATTAGGTTATTTGTGTTGTTACTAGAGGATAAGACAGCAGGTACATTAGGTTATTTGTGTTGTTACTAGAGGATAAGACAGCAGGTACATTAGGTTATTTGTGTTGTTACTAGAGGATAAGACAGCAGGTACATTAGGTTATTTGTGTTGTTACTAGAGGATAAGACAGCAGGTACATTAGGTTATTTGTGTTGTTACTAGAGGATAAGACAGCAGGTACATTAGGTTATTTGTGTTGTTACTAGAGGATAAGACAGCAGGTACATTAGGTTATTTGTGTTGTTACTAGAGGATAAGACAGCAGGTACATTAGGTTATTTGTGTTGTTACTAGAGGATAAGACAGCAGGTACATTAGGTTATTTGTGTTGTTACTAGAGGATAAGACAGCAGGTACATTAGGTTATTTGTGTTGTTACTAGAGGATAAGACAGCAGGTACATTAGGTTATTTGTGTTGTTACTAGAGGATAAGACAGCAGGTACATTAGGTTATTTGTGTTGTTACTAGAGGATAAGACAGCAGGTACATTAGGTTATTTGTGTTGTTACTAGAGGATAAGACAGCAGGTACATTAGGTTATTAGTGTTGTTACTAGAGGATAAGACAGCAGGTACATTAGGTTATTTGTGTTGTTACTAGAGGATAAGGACAGCAGGTACATTAGGTTATTTGTGTTGTTACTAGAGGATAAGACAGCAGGTACATTAGGTTATTTGTGTTGTTACTAGAGGATAAGACAGCAGGTACATTAGGTTATTTGTGTTGTTACTAGAGGATAAGACAGCAGGTACATTAGGTTATTTGTGTTGTTACTAGAGGATAAGACAGCAGGTACATTAGGTTATTTGTGTTGTTACTAGAGGATAAGACAGCAGGTACATTAGGTTATTTGTGTTGTTACTAGAGGATAAACAGCAGGTACATTAGGTTATTTGTGTTGTTACTAGAGGATAAGACAGCAGGTTACATTAGGTTATTTGTGTTGTTACTAGAGGATAAGACAGCAGGTACATTAGGTTATTTGTGTTGTTTACTAGAGGATAAGACAAGCAGGTACATTGGTTATTTGTGTTGTTACTAGAGGATAAAGGACAGCAGGTACATTAGGTTATTTGTGTTGTTACTAGAGGATAAGACAGCAGTTACATTAGGTTATTTGTGTTGTTACCTAGAGGATAAGACAGCAGGTACATTAGGTTATTTGTGTTGTTACTAGAGGATAAGACAGCAGGTACATTAGGTTATTTGTGTTGTTACTAGAGGATAAGGCCAGCCAGTTACATGTAGGTTATTTGTGTTGTTACTAGAGGATAAGACAGCAGGTACTTTTAGGTTATTTGTGTTGTTACTAGAGGATAAGACAGCAGGTACATTAGGTTATTTGTGTTGTACTAGAGGATAAGACAGCAGGTTACATTAGGTTATTTGTGTTGTTACTAGAGGATAAGACAGCAGGTACATTAGGTTATTTGTGTTGTTACTAGAGGATAAGACAGCAGGTACATTAGGTTATTTGTGTTGTTACTAGAGGATAAGACAGCAGGTACATTAGGTTATTTGTGTTGTTACTAGAGGATAAGACAGCAGGTACATTAGGTTATTTGTTTGTTTACTAGAGGATAAGACAGCAGGTACATTAGGTTATTTGTGTTGTTACTAGAGGATAAGACAGCAGGTACAATTAGGTTATTTGTGTTGTTACTAGAGGATAAGACATGCAGGTACATTAGGTTATTTGTGTTGTTACTAGAGGATAAGGACAGCAGGTACATTAGGTTATTTGTGTGTTACTAGAGGATAAGGACAGCAGGTACATTAGGTTATTTGTGTTGTTACTAGAGGATAAGACAGCAGGTACATTAGGTTATTTGTGTTGTTACTAGAGGATAAGACAGCAGGTACATTAGGTTATTTGTGTTGTTACTAGAGGATAAGACAGCAGGTACATTAGGTTATTTGTGTTGTTACTAGAGGATAAGACAGCAGGTACATTAGGTTATTTGTGTTGTTACTAGAGGATAAAACAGCAGGTACATTAGGTTATTTGTGTTGTTACTAGAGGATAAGACAGCAGGTACATTAGGTTATGTGTGTTGTTACTAGAGGATAAGGCAGCAGGTACATTAGGTTATTTGTGTTGTTACTAGAGGATAAGACAGCAGTTACATTAGGTTATTTGTGTTGTTACTAGAGGATAAGGCAGCAGGTACATTAGGTTATTTGTGTTGTTACTAGAGGATAAGACAGCAGGTACATTAGGTTATTTGTGTTGTTACTAGAGGATAAGACAGCAGGTACATTAGGTTATTTGTGTTGTTACTAGAGGATAAGACAGCAGGTACATTAGGTTATTTGTGTTGTTACTAGAGGATAAGACAGCAGGTACATTAGGTTATTTGTGTTGTTACTAGAGGATAAAACAGCAGGTACATTAGGTTATTTGTGTTGTTACTAGAGGATAAGACTGCAGGTATATTAGGTTATTTGTGTTGTTACTAGAGGATAAAACAGCAGGTACATTAGGTTATTTGTGTTGTTACTAGAGGATAAGACAGCAGGTACATTAGGTTATTTGTGTTGTTACTAGAGGATAAGACAGCAGGTACATTAGGTTATTTGTGTTGTTACTAGAGGATAAGACAGCAGGTACATTAGGTTATTTGTGTTGTTACTAGAGGATAAGACAGCAGGTACATTAGGTTATTTGTGTTGTTACTAGAGGATAAGACAGCAGGTACATTAGGTTATTTGTGTTGTTAGTAGAGGATAAGACAGCAGGTACATTAGGTTATTTGTGTTGTTACTAGAGGATAAAACAGCAGGTACATTAGGTTATTTGTGTTGTTACTAGAGGATAAGACAGCAGGTACATTAGGTTATTTGTGTTGTTACTAGAGGATAAGACAGCAGGTACATTAGGTTATTTGTGTTGTTACTAGAGGATAAGGCAGCAGGTACATTAGGTTATTTGTGTTGTTACTAGAGGATAAGACAGCAGGTACGTTAGGTTATTTGTGTTGTTACTAGAGGATAAGACAGCAGTTACATTAGGTTATTTGTGTTGTTACTAGAGGATAAGACAGCAGGTACATTAGGTTATGTGTGTTGTTACTAGAGGATAAGACAGCAGGTACATTAGGTTATTTGTGTTGTTACTAGAGGATAAGACAGCAGGTACATTAGGTTATTTGTGTTGTTACTAGAGGATAAAACAGCAGGTACATTAGGTTATTTGTGTTGTTACTAGAGGATAAGACAGCAGGTACATTAGGTTATTTGTGTTGTTACTAGAGGATAAAACAGCAGGTACATTAGGTTATTTGTGTTGTTACTAGAGGATAAGACAGCAGGTACATTAGGTTATTTGTGTTGTTACTAGAGGATAAGACAGCAGGTACATTAGGTTATTTGTGTTGTTACTAGAGGATAAGACAGCAGGTACATTAGGTTATTTGTGTTGTTACTAGAGGATAAAACAGCAGGTACATTAGGTTATTTGTGTTGTTACTAGAGGATAAGACAGCAGGTACATTAGGTTATTTGTGTTGTTACTAGAGGATAAGACAGCAGGTACATTAGGTTATTTGTGTTGTTACTAGAGGATAAAACAGCAGGTACATTAGGTTATTTGTGTTGTTACTAGAGGATAAGACAGCAGGTACATTAGGTTATTTGTGTTGTTACTAGAGGATAAGACAGCAGGTACATTAGGTTATTTGTGTTGTTACTAGAGGATAAGACAGCAGGTATATTAGGTTATTTGTGTTGTTACTAGAGGATAAGACAGCAGTTACATTAGGTTATTTGTGTTGTTACTAGAGGATAAAACAGCAGGTACATTAGGTTATTTGTGTTGTTACTAGAGGATAAGACAGCAGGTACATTAGGTTATTTGTGTTGTTACTAGAGGATAAGACAGCAGGTACGTTAGGTTATTTGTGTTTTTACTAGAGGATAAGACAGCAGGTACATTAGGTTATTTGTGTTGTTACTAGAGGATAAGACAGCAGGTACATTAGGTTATTTGTGTTGTTACTAGAGGATAAAACAGCAGGTACATTAGGTTATTTGTGTTGTTACTAGAGGATAAAACAGCAGGTACATTAGGTTATTTGTGTTGTTAGTAGAGGTTAAGACAGCAAGTACTTTAGGTCTTTAAAGGAATAGTCTAGTCAAAATTTAACTTTCATGATACAGATAGCTCATGCAATTTAAGCAATTTTCTAATTTTCTCCTATTATCAATTGTTCTTCATTCTCTTGGTATCTTTCAGCTAGATTACAAGTCTTGCGTTATGCGTAAATAAGCAGGGTTAAGCCTCATAACGCTGCTTTTTTACTACCGCTGGTATTACGAGTCTTGCAGATTTAGGGGCACCACACACTTTTTTGGCCTTACCGCAAATCAATTTACGCAAATTGCGTATAGTCTTTTTTTTCTATGGGACTTCTATAGCGCCGATATTACAAGCTTTTTCTGGGACGCCAAAAAGTGAGCGGTACACCCTATACCGTCAAGATTCGTACCGCATTCTAAAGTCAGTAGTTATGAGTTTTACACTACAAAGCTGTAGCATAAAACTCATAACTAAAGTGCTAAAAAGTACACATAAACTACCTATTAACCCCTAAACCGAGGCCCTCCCGCATTGCAAACACTAAAATTAAATTATTAACCCCTAATCTGCCGCTCCGGACATTGCCGCCACTATAATAAACATATAAACCCCTAAACCGCTGCACTCCCGCCTCGCAAACACTAGTTAAATATTATTAACCCCTAATCTGCTGTCCCTAACATCGTCTCCACCTACCTACATTTTTTAACCCCTAATCTGCCGATCCCAACGTCGCCGCCACTATATTAAATTTATTAACCCCTAAATCTAAGTCTAACCCTAACACCCCCTAACTTTAATATAATTAAAATAAATCTTACTATCATTACCTAAATATTTCCTATTTAAAACTAAATACCTATAAAATAAACCCTAAGCTAGCTACAATAAAGTTACATTGTAGCTAGCTTAGGGTTTATTTTTATTTTACAGGCAAGTTTGTATTTATTTTAAGTAGATACAATAGTTATTAAATAGTTATTAACTTTTTAATAACTACCTAGCTAAAATAAATACAAATTTACCTGTTAAATAAAACCTAACCTAAGTTACACTTACACCTAACCTAACCCTACAATTAAATAAATTCCCTAAATTAAATACAATTAACTAAATTCAAAACAATTAGCTAAATTACAAAAAAAAACACTAAATTACAGAAAATAAAAACAAATTACAAGATCTTTAAACTAATTACACCTAATCTAATAGCCCTAACAAAATAAAAAAAAAACACCCAAAATAAAAAAAAACCCTAGCCTAAACTAAACTATCAATAGCCCTTAAAAGGGCCTTTTGCGGGGCATTGCCCCAAAGAAATCAGCTCTTTTACCTGTAAAAGAAATACAAACAACCCCCAACTGTAAAACCCACCACCCACACAACCAACCCCCCAAATAAAACCCTAACTAAGAAAACCTAAGCTCCCCATTGCCCTGAAAATGGCAATTGGATGGGCATTGCCCTTAAAAGGGCATTTAGCTCTATTGCGGCCGAAAGCCCTAACCTAAAAATAAAACCCACCCAATACACCCTTAAAAAATCTTAACACTAACCCCCGAAGATCCACTTACCGGGTGAAGTCTTCATCCAAGCAGCAAGATGTCCTCAACGAAGCCAGCAGAAGTGGTCCTCCAGACGGGCAGAAGTGGTCCTCCAGACGGGCAGAAGTCTTCACACAGAGGGCATCTTCTATCTTCATCCTTCCGACGCTGAGCGGCTCTATTTTCAAGACATCCGGTGCGGAGTATCCTCTCCAATCAACGTCTTCTTGCTGAATGAAGGTTCCTTTAAATGACGTCATCCAAGATGGCGTCCCTTAGATTCCAATTGGCTGATAGAAATCTATCAGCCAATCGGATACCTAGTTAAAATACATACAAACTTGCCTGTAAAATAAAAATAAACCCTAAGCTAGCTACAATGTAACTATTAGTTATATTGTAGCTAGCTTAGGGTTTATTTTATAGGTAAGTATTTAGTTTTAAATAGGAATTATTTAGGTAATGATAGTAAACTTTATTTAGATTTATTTTAACTATATTTAAGTTAGGGGGTGTTAGGGTTAGACTTAGATTTAGGGGTTAATAAATGTAATATAGTGGCGGCGACGTTGGGGGCGGCAGATTAGGGGTTAATAAATGTAGGTAGGTGGCGGCGATGTTAGGGACGGCAGATTAGGGGTTAATATGTTTATTATAGTGGCAGCGACGTTGGGGGGCGGCAGATTGGGGGTTAATAAGTGTAGGTAGGTTGCGGCAACATTGGGGGAGGGAGATTAAGGGTTAATAAATATAATGTAGGTGTCAGCGATGTCGGGGGCAGCATATTAGGGGTTAATAAGTGTAAGATTATGGGTGTTTAGACTCGGGGTTCATGTTAGGGTGTTAGGTGTAAACATAACTTTAGTTTCCCCATAGGAATCAATGGGGCTGCGTTACTGAGCTTTACGCTGCTTTTTTGCAGGTGTTAGACTTTTTCTCCGCCGGCTCTCCCCATTGATGTCTGTGGGGAAATCGTGCACAAGCACGTACGACCAGCTCACCGCTGATTTAAGCAGCGCTGGTATTGGAGTGCGGTATGGAGCTCAATTTTGCTCTATGCTCACTTCTTGCCTTTTAACGCAGGGTTTGTAAAAACCTGTAATACCAGCGCTGCAGGTAAGTGAGCGGTGAGAGAAAACTGCTTGTTAGCACCACATAGCCTCTAACGCAAAACTCGTAATCTGGCCGTTGGTATTTTTAATTAAAAAAGGTGGAAAGTAAGCTTAAAAGCTAGCCCATTTTTGGTATAGCACATGGGTAGAGCCTGCTGATTGGTGGCTACATTTAAACACCAATCAAAAATGGGCTGGCTCCTATGCTTACATTCCTGCCTTTTCAAATAAAGATGGCAAGAGAATGAAGAAAAAAATATAATAGGAGTAAATTAGAAAGTTGCTTGACCCCTTAATAACCGATGACGTATGCCGTGCGTCCTCACAAAAAATACCCTTAACGACCGAGGACGTACGGCTTACGTCGTCGGTCTTGGAAAGCAGTGGAAGCGATCCTGATAGCTTCCAGCTGCTTTCCGGTTATGGCAGTGATGCCTCGATATAGAGGCATCCTGCAATAACATTTCTAACCCCTCCGATGCAGAGAGAGCCACTTTGTGGCCCTCTCTGCACCGGACATCGATGGCCAGTATCGTTGGTTGGTGGGAGGCGGGTGGGCGGCCATCGATGGCTTGGATCAGTAAGAGGGGGTGGGGTCGCCGGGCACAGGGGGCGGGGTCACCGTGCACAGGGGGCTGCGGGCGGGCGTGTTCACGGGGAGGGAGTGGGTGGGACCCTCTACACTACAGAAAAAATGTTTGAGAAAAGTGGGAGAGAGGAGGGAGGGAAGTGCAATAAAAACGGATCTGGGAGGGGGTTTAGTCTTTGGTGGGGGAAGCTACACTACAGAAAAAAAAAAACAATTTTTTTTTGTAAACTGGGTACTGGCAGACAGCTGCCAGTACCCAAGATGGCTCCCAATAAGGTAGAGAGGGAGGGTTAGAGAGCTGTTTGGGGGGGATCAGGGAGGTTGGGGGCTAAGGAGGATCCTTCACAGCAGCATATGTAAATATGCTGTGAAAAAAAACTACCTTTTATTTTAGTACTGGCAGACTTTTTTTACGATGGCGGGGACGTTTGTGGGGTGGGGAGGGAAGAGAGCTGTTTGGGAGGGATCAGGGGGTCTGATGTGTCAGGTGGGAGGCTGATCTCTACACAATGAGGGCGAACTATGAAAGGTCTTTCAGGTCCGCAAGACATCGCTGAATGCGGAGAGCAATACGCTCTCCGTATTCAGCATTGCACCAGCAACTCACAAGAGCTGCTGGTGCAACGCCGCCTCCTGCAGACTCGCGGCCAATGGACCGCCAGCAGGGAGGTGTCAATCATCCAGATCGTATTCGATCGGGTTGAATTGCGGCGATTCCTGTCCGCCTCATCAGAGCAGGCGGACAGGGTTATGGAGCAGCGGTCTTTAGACCGCTGCTTCATAACTGCTGTTTCTGGCGAGTCTGAAGACTCGCCCGAAACACGGCCCTTCAAGCTCCATACGGAGCTTGATAAATGGGCATCTAAAGCTAAAATTAACCCTACATGCTCCCTAATTAACCCCTTCACTGCTAGACATAATACACGTGTGGTGCGCAGCGGCATTTAGCAGCCTTCTAATTACCAAAAAGCAACGCCAAAGCCATATATGTCTGCTATTTCTGAACAAAGGGGATCCCAGAGAAGCATTTACAACCATGTGTGCCATAATTGCACAAGTTGTTTGTAAATAATTTCAGTGAGAAACCTACATGCTCCCTAATTAACCCCTTCACTGCTAGACATAATACACGTGTGGTGCGCAGCGGCATTTAGCAGCCTTCTAATTACCAAAAAGCAACGCCAAAGCCATATATGTCTGCTATTTCTGAACAAAGGGGATCCCAGAGAAGCATTTACAACCATGTGTGCCATAATTGCACAAGTTGTTTGTAAATAATTTCAGTGAGAAACCTAAAGTTTCTGAAAAAGTTTGTGAAAAAGGTAACAATTTTTTTTATTTGACCGCATTTGGCGGTGAAATGGTAGCATGAAATATACCAAAATGGGCCTAGATCAATACTTGGGGTTGTCTACTACACTACACTAAAGAATTAACCCTAGAAGCTCCCTACATTCTCCCTAATTAACCCTTTCACTGCTGGGCATAATACACGCGTGGTGCGCAGTGGCATTTAGCGGCCTTCTAATTGCCAAAAAGCAACACCAAGGCCATAATTGCACAAGTTGCTTGTAAATAATTTCATTGAGAAACCTAAAGTTTGTGAATAAATTTGTGAAAAAGTGAACTTTTTTTTTATTTGATCGCATTTGGCGGTGAAATGGTGGCATGAAATATACCAAAATGGGTCTAGATCAATACTTTGGGGTGTCTTCTAAAAAAAATATATACATGTCAAGGGATATTCAGGTATTCCTGAAAGATATCAGTGTCCCAATGTAACTAGCGCTAATTTTGAAAAAAAGTGCTGCTTGTATTTATGGCCCTATAACTTGCAAAAAAAAAAACAAAGAAGATGTAAACATTGGGTATTTCTAAACTCAGGACAAAATTTAGAAACTATTTAGCATATGTTTTTTTTGGTGGTTGTAGATGTATAACAGATTTTGGGGGTCAAAGTTAGAAAAAGTGTTTTTTTTCCATTTTTTCCTCATATTTTATAATGTTTTTTATAGTAAATTATAAGATATGATGAAAATAATGGTATCTTTAAAAACTCCATTTAATGGCGAGAAAAACGGTATATAATATGTGTGGGTACAGTAAACGAGTAAGAGGAAAATTACAGCTAAACACAAACACCGCAGAAATGTAAAAATAGCCTTGGTCCCAAACGGACAGAAAATGGAAAAGTGCTGTGGTCATTAAGGGGTTAAAATTGCATGCTCTATCGATTCATGAAAGTTTAATTTGACTAGCCTATTCCTTTAACTAATGGATTTGTTGGGTGATGTTTACATAAGTAGTTTTGTTTCGGATATATAGGAGCATCTAGTTAAACACAGAGTAGCAGTTTCCCAGTGCGGGGGCTTGGGCACCGGGTGGGCACTGCCAGCTTTACATTCCTGTCATGTCTATAAATGAGAGAGGAAGAGAAGTGCTTGACACTTATTTATTTATTTATTCCGTTCCCGTATCATTTGCATCAGTAAAGAGGTTGCTCTGTATCAGATTGTGTTTTATTCCTTTTTAAAATCCCAGGGCGATCCCCCAGGAAAAGCTGACTTAGAGATCCGGCTGTCAGCGCAGACAAGACGAATGATTCCCAGTGTCAGCGCCGCGTGGTTCAACGATGACAGATTGAGAGGAGCTGTCCCTCTGCCGACAGGCGTGCTTCATTTTCAAATTAATAAATCTGAATAAAATATTTTTCCTTTCATTACGAGCCCGGCCCAGCTGACAGTGACAAGAGCAATGAGAAGAGCTTGCCCAAAATCCACCTGGGCTTTGTGCAGTTTTATTTTTACTTGCGCGCGTTCAGCTCCCTGTGTCTGTCTCACTCTCTGGGGCCCTGTGTCTGTCTCACTCTCTGGGGCCCTGTGTCTGTCTCACTTTCTGGGGCCCTGTGTCAGTCACACTTTCTGGGGCCCTGTGTCAGTCACACTTTCTGGGGCCCTGTGTCTGTCTCACTCTCTGGGGCCCTGTGTCTGTCTCACTTTCTGGGGCCCTGTGTCAGTCACACTTTCTGGGGCCCTGTGTCTGTCTCACTCTCTGGGGCCCTGTGTCTGTCTAACTCTGGGGCCCTGTGTCTGTCTCACTCTGGGGTCCTGTGTCTGTCTCTCTCTCTGGGGCCCGTGTCTGTCTCACTCTCTGGGGCCCTGTGTCTGTCTCACTCTCTGGGGCCCTGTGTCTGTCTCACTTTCTGGGGCCCTGTGTCAGTCACACTTTCTGGGGCCCTGTGTCTGTCTCACTCTCTGGGGCCCTGTGTCTATCTAACTCTGGGGCCCTGTGTCTGTCTCACTCTGGGGTCCTGTGTCTGTCTCTCTCTCTGGGGCCCGTGTCTGTCTCACTCTCTGGGGCCCGTGTCTGTTACACTCTCTGGGGCCCTGTGTCTGTCTCACTCTCTGGGGCCCTGAGTCTATCTCACTCTGGGGCCCTGTGTCTGTCTCACTCTGGGGTCCTGTGTCTGTCTCACTCTCTGGAGCCATGTGTCTGTCTCACTCTCTGGGGCCCGTGCCATTCTCACTTTCTGGGGCCCTGTGTCTGTCTCACTTTCTGGGTCCCTGTGTCTGTCACACTCTCTGGGGCCCGTGTCTGTCTCACTCTCTGGGGCCCGTGTCTGTTACACTCTCTGGGGCCCTGTGTCTGTCTCACTCTCTGGGGCCCTGAGTCTATCTCACTCTGGGGCCCTGTGTCTGTCTCACTCTGGGGTCCTGTGTCTGTCTCACTCTCTGGAGCCATGTGTCTGTCTCACTCTCTGGGGCCCGTGTCATTCTCACTTTCTGGGGCCCTGTGTCTGTCTCACTTTCTGGGTCCCTGTGTCTGTCACACTCTCTGGGGTCCGTGTCTGTCTCACTCTCTGGGGCCCATGTCTGTTACACTATCTGGGGCCCTGTGTCTGTCTCACTCTCTGGGGCCCTGCGTCTGTCTCACTCTCTGGGGCCTGTGTCTGTTACACTCTCTGGGGCCCTGTGTCTGTTACACTCTCTGGGGCCCTGTGTCTGTCTTACTCTCTGGGGCCCCGTTTCTGTCTCACTCTCTGGGGCCCCGTGTCTGTCTCACTTTCTGGGGCCCCATGTCTGTCTCAATCTCTGGGGCCCCGTGTCTGTCTCAATCTCTGGGGCCTGTGTCTGTCTCACTCTCTGGGGCCACGTGTCTGTGTCACTCTCTGAGGCTCCATGTCTATCTCACTCACTGGGGCCACATATCTGTCTCATTCTCTGGAGCCCTGTGTCTGTGTCAGTCTCTGGGGCCCGGTGTCTGTCTCACTCTCTATAACCCACACTCTGTACAGTGCTATAACCCTCACTCTGTGAAGTGCCATAACCTTTGTCCTGTATAGTGCTTTAACCCGCGCTCTGTGCAGTGCCATAACCCGCGCTCTGTACAGTGCTATAACCCATGCTCTGTACAGTGCCATAACCCGCTCTCTGTACAGTGCTATAACCTGTGCTCTGTACAGTGCTATAACCTGCGCTCTGTACAGTGCTATAACCCGCATCCTGTACAGTGCTATAACCTGCGCTCTGTACAGTGCTATAACCCGCGCTCTGTACAGTGCTATAACCCACGCTCTGTACAGGGCCATAACCTACGCTCTGTACAGTGCTATAAAATACACCTCAGCAAGGGTCACATGCACCTCAGTGTGTGTATGAGTGTGTATTTGTGAGTGTATGAGTTTTGTGTGTCTATGATTATGTGTATGAATGAGTGTGTATGAGTATGTGTGTGTTTGAGTGTGTGTGTATGTATGAGTGTGTATTTGTGAGTGTATGAGTTTGTGTTTGTCATGGTGCCAGGAATCAGACTAAGACGAGAAGTGCAAAAATAATCACACCTTTATTAATAACAAAAAATAATAAAAAGTCCACAAGTCAAATAAGCCAGGATTCAAAACCAGAGCTGGTAGTCAGACGAGCTGAGTCAGGAGCCAAAGCGAATAGTCAGATGACCCGAGTCAGGAGCCAAAGCGAGTAGTCAGACTAGCCAGAATCAGGAACAAGGAGAACAGCAGAGTCAGGAACAAGCCAGGGATCAGGAACCAGGAGGGACGTCAGTGTCAGGGTGCCAGGAATCAGACTGAGACAAGAAGTGCAAAAATAATCACACCTTTATTAATAGCAAAAAAATAATAAAAAGTCCACAAGTCAAATAACAAGCCAAGAGTCAAACCAGAGCTGGTAGTCAGACTAGCCGAGTCAGGAGCCAAAGCGAATAGTCAGAAGAGCCGGAATCAGGAACAAGGAAAACAGCAGAGTCAGGAACAAGCCAGGGATCAGGAACCAGGAAGGAAGTGAGGCAGCCAGGTAATACACAGGAACTCTCACAAACAGGTCTGAGACAACACAAAGGCAAAGCATACTGAACAGAGGCCCTTTAAATTATAAGTGATCTCCATTTCCGAACTTCACTTCCGAATACTGGGTACGGTGGATAACTTTCACAAGGTTTGGTTCTACTGGATAATGCAGCCACCTTAATTCATTTATCTCAAATCTACATAAGAGGACTGGAAGGGGAAGTAAGCAAGGTATAGGAAGATGAGAGGGGTTTTGGGATTGCTTATCTGAGAGGATTACTCTATGTTTATTTTACTATATTGATGGTAATGACACACGATTATTTAATCTTAAGTGACCAAAGGTTATGTTTGTTTAGTTCTTTTTTATTGTAATAGAAAATTACATATGTTAAGATTACTGCAGCTTTTACTGTACCTTGTTTTATCATTATATGTTAGAAGTGCTGCAGCTTTAAGCTCAGCTCACCACACCCTCTGGGTGTGTCTGGGTCTCTGTGACATCATCAGAAGCCATGTTAGTTTTACTGATGGAACCTGCCATGTGGTTGTAGCTGAATAAAAGTTATCTAAAGTTCCTGCTGCAGAGTCTCAGTGATATGTGCAAGAGACATCAGAGACAAGGTAACAGCACACAACTGAATGTTCTAATCCTGACTACACAGAGAACATAACAGCTGGCGACGAGGATCTGTGGTCTGACCCTATAATGGCACTTATTGGCACCTTACCTGTGTTTGCACCAGACACAGACAGATAACACACATATAATGGCACTTATTGGCACCTTACCTGTGTTTGCACGAGACACAGACAGATAACACACATATAATGGCACTTATTGGCACCTTACCTGTGTTTGCACGAGACACAGACAGATAACACACATATAATAGCACTTATTGGCACCTTACCTGTGTTTGCAGCAGACACAGACAGATAACACACATATAATGGCACTTATTGGCACCTTACCTGTGTTTGCAGCAGACACAGATAGATAACACACATATAATGGCACTTATTGGCACCTTACCTGTGTTTGCACCAAACACAGACAGATAACACACATATAATGGCACTTATTGGCACCTTACCTGTGTTTGCAGCAGACACAGACAGATGGGACACATGGGTTGAACAGTTTGAGCTATATTGTACAGCAAATAACATAGGAGCTGATAAGCAAGTGGCTGTGTTTCTGACAACTATAGGCTCAGCAGCTTACACTACATTAAGGGACATTCTCTCACCAGATAAACCTAATGCTAAACCTCTGTCTGACCTGATCTGCCTGTTATCTGACCACTACCTACCTAAGCCTCTAGAGATAGCAGAACGCTTTAAGTTTTTCACACGCAAGCAATTGCAGCATGAGGACATTAAAACTTATGTGATCAGTTTAAAGAAACTAGCAAGTAGCTGCAGATTTGGGGATTATTTAAACACTGCTTTACGTAATATGTTTGTTATTGGACTCATGGACTGTACAGTACAAAAGAGACTATTAGCAGAGGATGAGTTAACACTAAAGCGTGCTATAGAGATAGCTACAGTCATGGAACTTGCTACTAAAGATGCACAAATGCTCCAGGCCCCAGCACAGGCAGTTTGTAATAAGGAAGTAGATGTTTTTCATACAAGTGTGCACCTAAATAAACAGTATCCAGCTAGACAAGGGTCACAGACAGCCTGTTACAGATGTGGTGACACAAATCACACAGCAAATGCCTGCAGGTTTAGGAACAGCACCTGCTATGGGTGTGGGAAGATTGGTCATACAAAGAGAGTGTGCAGAAGTTCCTTAGACAGCGATAAAAGTAAGAAAGGCAGCAAGTCACGTGCAGCTTTTCATGTGCAAGTAGATACACCACACACTGATTCAGAGGAAGACAAACCATTATACACATTACAGATCTACAGCCTTGAAAATAAAATTCCAGAACTGCAAGCAAAGGTGAATATAGATGGTAAACCTCTCATTATGGAAGTTGATACAGGAGCAGCAATCTCTGTTATCACAGCTGCTGATTAGAACCGCCTGGGACTAAGGCAACCAATTGTTCCAACAGCTGTCACCATGCAAACATATTCAAATGAAATAATAAAGCCTATTGGGTGTGTATCACCTACAGTGACATTTAATGGGATAACTAAAAAGCTACGCCTCTACATTTTACCAAAGGAGGACCACCTTTGTTTGGTAGATCCTGGATCCAAGCATTGGGCATGCCAAAGTTACCACAACAGTTGCCGCTTAACAAACTGCTGGACCAAAGTGGCAATTCAAATTCTTATTGGATTAATTCACTAAAGCACAAATATAAGACTGTATTTGATGGGAACCTAGGTTTAGTGAAAGACAAGCAGATTCAGCTTCACCTAAAAGAAAATACTATTCCAAAATTTTGTAAACCAAGAGTTGTACCATTTGCACTTAAACCTAAAATTGAAGCAGAACTAGAAAGACTACGAAATCAGGGGATTATTGTTCCAGTTTCTAGCAGTGAATGGGCTTCCCCAATAGTTCCTGTCAGAACAAAAAATGGGAACATTCGCATCTGTGGAGATTTCAGAGTGGGCCTTAACCCTCAATTACTTGTGGATCAGTATCCTTTACCACGGATTGAAGAATTGTTTAGTTCTCTGGCAGGGGGTGAAAAATTTACAAAAATTGACTTGCATCAAGCATACTTACAATTAGAGGTGCATCCAGACTCCAGACACCTGTTAACTATCAACATTCACAAAGGACTTTTTCAGTATACGCGGATGGTGTTTGGCATTGCCCCAGCACCTGCAGTGTGGCAACGGATAATGGATGAGATCTTGGCAGGTATTCCACATACCCACTGTATGTTAGATGACATGCTTATTACTGGTGAAAATGCTGCTGCTCATAAAGCCAATGTTGAAGCTGTTTTACAGCGCCTACAGGAATTCGGACTGAAAGTTAAAATGTAAAAGTGTGAGTTCTTCTGCAAGAGTTTAGAATATTGTGCACATGTAGTGGACAAGTCTGGTCTCCACACAACTGCTGAAAAAGTGAAAGCGCTGGTTCATGCTCCCACCCCTGTTAATGTATCTCAGCTACGTTCTTATTTGGGGTTGCTCAATTACTATCACAGATTTTTACCAAATTTGGCTCATTTACTATATCCACTACACCGCCTTTTAGATAGTAAAAACCAGTGGGCCTGGACTGACTTATGTACACGAGCATTTGAACGCTCTAAGCAACTTCTTCTGGAATCAAGATTCCTTGTCCACTATGACCTTAAGAAGCCTTTGGTACTAGCCTGTGATGCTTCACCATATGATTTAGGTGCAGTACTTTCACACATTATGCCCGATGGTTATCTAAAGTTCCTGCTGCAGAGTCTTCATGATATGTGCAAGAGACATCAGACACAAGGTAACAGCACACAACTGAATGTTCTAATCCTGACTACACAGAGAACATAACAACATATATGATGGCTGTCTTATATAAGAAGTGTACCAGGTATGATATATCAATTCTAAGACTCTATTGCACTCACAAGAAAGAAAGGAGAATTTCAGATGCCGATTATGGGAATTTATTATGTTCAAATACTTGATGAGTCGATAATGTAATCAACTGTATAAGACATGTATTGTGTTTAATGAGGTTATTTCAATAAAAACCATTTTAACATAAATAATAAGTGATGACATCACAATTCTGAGACTGCATCCTGTCTCACATGGATGATGCACACCAGTCTGGCCATAAAAGGAAGTGCAGGAATTGAGCAGCATCCCCCACAATGCACCATAGTCAGGAAGAGAGGTGAGTAAAATGGCTGCCAGCAGCACATGGCAAACACAACAGGGAAAAAACCCTGACAGTACCCTCCCCTCAACGACCCCTCCCCCGCGGGAGGACAAAAGGCTTATTGGGGAAACGGGCATGGAAGGCACGGAGGAGGGCGGGAGCATGAACATCAGAGGAGGGAACCCAAGAACGCTCCTCCGGACCGTAGCCTCTCCAGTGAACCAAATACTGTACACGGCCCCTGGACATACGAGAGTCAATAATGCTGCTGACCTCATACTCCTCATGATTGTCAGCAAAGACAGGACGGGGACGAGGCAACACAATGGTAAACCGATTACAAACCAATGATTTCAAGAGGGAGACATGAAAAACATTGGAGATGCGCATAGCAGGAGGAAGGTCAAGAGCGTAGGCCACAGGATTAACCCGTCGGAGTATTTGAAAAGGACCAACGGGAGCTAATGGGGAGCCAATTTATTGGAAGGCACATGAAGGTTCAAGTTGCAGGAGGACAGCCAAACTCTCTCACCAACCTGGTAGGAAGGTGCGGGCAGATGCCTACGATCAGCCTGGAACTTTTTGTGCTGCATAGAACAATGAAGGCAATCCTGAATCTGCACCCACGTGGAACGGAGTTGCCGGAGATGCTCCTCCAAAGCCGGAATACCCTGAGACATGAATGAATCGGGCAACAAGGATGGTTGAAACCCATAATTCGCCATGAACGGGGATAACTTGGAGGAAGCATTAATAGCACTATTATGAGCAAACTCTGCCCAAGGTAACACTTCAGAACAATTATTGTGGTGATCTGAGACATAGCAACAGAGGAACTGTTCCAGAGCTTGACTAGACCGTTCCGCAGCCCCATTGGATTGAGGGTGATATGCTGAGGAGAAGGAAAGCTGGATCCCCATTTGAGCACAAAAGGAACGCCAAAATCTGGAGACAAACTGGCTACCCCGGTCCGACACTATCTCCTTGGGTAACCCATGTAAACGGAAGACCTCCCGGGCAAAAATTGAAGCAAGCTCCTGAGCGGTAGGCAGCTTCATCAAGGGAATGCAATGTGACATTTTAGAAAAACGGTCAACCACCATAAGGATAACAGTATTGCCATTGGAAACAGGGAGCTCGACAATGAAGTTCATGGAAAGATGTGTCCAAGGACGCTCATCATTAGCAATAGGTTGAAGAAGACCCACAGGAAGACGTCGAGGAGTCTTATTCTGTGCACAAACTGAGCAGGAGGCAACATACGCAGCAACATCAGAACGAAGACCTGGCCACCAGAATTGTCGAGTGACAGACCAAATCATTTGGTTCTTGCCTGGGTGACCTGGGGCTTTAGGATAGTGGTAAGTGTGCAAAAGTTTAGTTCGAAGATTCTCAGGAACAAAACACTTGTTTTGTGCAGCCAGGATATCCTCCCCCAAGGGAGAAGTCAAATTAGTACATATGGTAGCCAAAATATGGTCAGGAGGTATAACAGGAGTAGGTACAGACTCCTCCTTGGACAGAGGCGAAAATTGTCGAGAGAGTGCATCAGCCCTAACATTCTTACTACCAGGCAGGTAGGAGACCACATAATTAAACCAAGACAAAAATAGCGCCCATCTGGCCTGTCGGGGTAACAAACGTTTTGCTTCAGATAGATAAGTTAAATTCTTGTGGTCAGTAAGAATGAGCACTGGCACGCTAGTACCCTCGAGAAGATGCCTCCATTCCTTAAGTGCCAAAATTATGGCCAGTAATTCCCTGTCTCCAATTTCATAATTGCACTCCGCTGGAGACAATTTCTTAGAGAAGAAACCACACGGATGCAAGGAACCGTCAGGCGTAGGACGTTGGGACAAGAGGGCACCTACTCCAGTCTCAGACGCATCGACCTCAAGAACGAAAGGCAGGACAGGGTTAGGATGAGCAGGAACTGGAGCGGCAGCAAAGGCAGTCTTAAGACTATCAAAGGCCTTAATGGCAGTAGGTGACCAATGGAGTGGATCGTTCTCTTTACGAGTCATGTCTGTGATAGGTTTGACCAAGGAAGAAAAGTTTTTAATAAACTTTCTAAAGTAATTGGCGAAGCCCAAAAAATGTTGAATAGACCGAAAACCAACTGGGCGGATCTCACATTTCTCGAGTTTACAAAACAGGCCGTTCTCACGTAGTCTCTGAAGAACCCGTATAACATCAGAATGATAAACTTCAAGTGTGGGTGAGTGTATGAGGATGTCGTCTAAGTACACCACAACACACTGTTGCAACATTTCTCGTAGGACATCATTAATAAATTCCTGAAAAACAGCAGGAGCATTACATAGGCCAAAGGGCATTACAAGATACTCATAATGCCCGCTCCTGGTGTTAAATGCTGTTTTCCATTCGTGGCCCTCCATAATCCTAACAAGATTGTACGCTCCTCTCAAATCAAGTTTAGTAAAGGCTGTAGCTCCCTTGAGGCGGTCAAAGAGTTACGTAATAAGCGTAATAGAGTAAGCATTCTTAATGGTAAGACGATTAAGACCCCTATAATCGATACATGGTCTTAACTCGCCACCCTTTTTCTTCACAAAGAAGAAGCCAGCCCCTGCAGGAGAGCATGATTTGCGGATGATCCCCCGCGAGCATCGGCAACATACTCCTCCATAGCACAATTCTCTGCAACAGACAGAGGGTAAACCCGGAGGAATGGCTCCGGGTTGCAGGTCTATGGCACAATCGTAAGACCGTTGAGGAGGCAACGTACCGGCATGCACCTTGTCAAACACGTCTAGGTACTCCTCTGGCAATTGGCAATTGAGAAACCGAAGAAGTGCACAAGACTTTAACTGGTTTCCGAAGACAAGAGGAAATACATTGCGGGGACCACTACAAAATTTCGGACCTGCGCCAGTCGAGACTGGGATTGTGCTTTTGGAGCCAGGGATAACCCAGAACAACCGGAAAATGTAGAGAGTTTATCACCTGGAACTGGAGGGTTTCAAAATGGAGAGCCCCAACAGCCATGGACAACGGAGCAGTTTCGTGAGTAACGAGTGCGGGCTGAAGGGGCCTGCCATCAATGGCCTCAATAGCAAGCGTAACGGACCGAGGCAAAACAGGAATGGAGTGCTTTGATACAAAAACACTGTCAATGAAATAGCCCGCAGCACCGGAGTCAACAAGAGCCTGGGTGACTATGGAGGAGTCCACCCAGGAAAGGACAACCGTGACCAAAGGTTTCTCCATTAGCGGTTCTGGGGACGAGGATAAACCACCCAAGGTCTGCCCCCGACAGGACCTTAGGTGTGAGCGTTTCCCGGCCATGTAGGACAAGACTTCAAAAGGTGGCCCTGTAACCCACAATAGAGGCAGAGCCCCTCCCTCCTCCTAAAGGCCCTCTCCGCCACGGAGAGACGCATGAATCCCAGCTGCATCGGCTCAGCAGTACCTGGTGACTCGGGACCAGGAGGCATGGGAGGAGAGGGAGGCATGGGTGGGAACGAACACGTAGGAGACAACGGAACAGGAAGCTTCTGCAAGGGCTCCTTGAAAGAGGACCTCTCTCTGAGTCTGATGTCAATTAGGATAAAGCAGACACCAATGCCTCGAGATCCTCTGGTAAATCTCTGGCAGCAACTTCGTCTTTAATCGCATCAGAGAGCCCATGAAAGAAGGCGGCAACAATGGCTTCATTGTTCCAACCTACCTCTGCGGCAAGCGTACGGAACTCAATAGCATACTGAGCAACAGATCTTGTACCTTGCTGAATGGACATGAGTCGTTTAGCAGCAGAGGAGGAGCGAGCCGGAAAAACAGATACCCTTCGAAAGGAGGCCACAAATTCAGGGTAATTTGAAATCACAGGTTTATTAGTCTCCCACAAGGGATTAGCCCAGGCAAGAGCTGTGTCAGAGAGTAACGAGATGAGAAATCCCACCTTAGCTCTGTCAGAGGGAAACGCCTGAGGTAACATCTCAAAGTAAATGCCCACCTGGTTCAAAAACCCTCTGCACTGAATAGGATCGCCTCCATATCGCTGAGGTAGAGGTGCAGAACTGGACATGCTCCTGGTAGGCATAGGTGCAGTAGCGGAAACAGGAGCAGTCATAACTTGCGGGACACTGGTCCAAATGTGCAGTGCGAGTCAGCAGGGTTTGCAGGGCTAGTGCAAATTGATCCAAGTGGTGATCCTGTACATCCATCCTGGAAATGATGGCAGGTAAAGGCGGATTATTAGCACCATCAGGATTCATGGCCTTTGCGTAATGTCAGGGTGCTAGGAATCAGACTGAGATGAGAAGTGCAAAAATAATCACACCTTTATTAATAGCAAAAAATAATAAAATGTCCACAAGTCAAATAACAAGCCAGGAGTCAAAACCAGAGCTGGTAGTCAGACGAGCCAAGTCAGGAGCCAAAGCGAATAGTCAGACGAGCCGGAATCAGGAACAAGGGAAACAGCAGAGTCAGGAACGAGCCAGGGATCAGGAACCAGGAAGGACGTCAGGCAGCCTGGTAATACACAGGAACTCTCATAAACAGGTCTGAGACAACGCAAAGGCAAAGCATACTGAACAGAGGCCCTTTAAATAATAAGTGATGACATCACAATTCTGAGACTGCATCCTGTCTCACACGGATGATGCACACCAGTTTGGCCATAAAAAGAAGTGCAGGAAATGAGCAGCATCCCCCACAATGCACCATAGTCAGCTCATAAAGCCAATGTTGAAGCTGTTTTACAGCGCCTACAGGAATTCGGACTGAAAGTTAAAATGTAAAAGTGTGAGTTCTTCTGCAAGAGTTTAGAATATTGTGCACATGTAGTGGACAAGTCTGGTCTCCACACAACTGCTGAAAAAGTGAAAGCGCTGGTTCATGCTCCCACCCCTGTTAATGTATCTCAGCTACGTTCTTATTTGGGGTTGCTCAATTACTATCACAGATTTTTACCAAATTTGGCTCATTTACTATATCCACTACACCGCCTTTTAGATAGTAAAAACCAGTGGGCCTGGACTGACTTATGTACACGAGCATTTGAACGCTCTAAGCAACTTCTTCTGGAATCAAGATTCCTTGTCCACTATGACCTTAAGAAGCCTTTGGTACTAGCCTGTGATGCTTCACCATATGATTTAGGTGCAGTACTTTCACACATTATGCCCGATGGTTATCTAAAGTTCCTGCTGCAGAGTCTTCATGATATGTGCAAGAGACATCAGACACAAGGTAACAGCACACAACTGAATGTTCTAATCCTGACTACACAGAGAACATAACAACATATATGATGGCTGTCTTATATAAGAAGTGTACCAGGTATGATATATCAATTCTAAGACTCTATTGCACTCACAAGAAAGAAAGGAGAATTTCAGATGCCGATTATGGGAATTTATTATGTTCAAATACTTGATGAGTCGATAATGTAATCAACTGTATAAGACATGTATTGTGTTTAATGAGGTTATTTCAATAAAAACCATTTTAACATAAATAATAAGTGATGACATCACAATTCTGAGACTGCATCCTGTCTCACATGGATGATGCACACCAGTCTGGCCATAAAAGGAAGTGCAGGAATTGAGCAGCATCCCCCACAATGCACCATAGTCAGGAAGAGAGGTGAGTAAAATGGCTGCCAGCAGCACATGGCAAACACAACAGGGAAAAAACCCTGACAGTACCCTCCCCTCAACGACCCCTCCCCCGCGGGAGGACAAAAGGCTTATTGGGGAAACGGGCATGGAAGGCACGGAGGAGGGCGGGAGCATGAACATCAGAGGAGGGAACCCAAGAACGCTCCTCCGGACCGTAGCCTCTCCAGTGAACCAAATACTGTACACGGCCCCTGGACATACGAGAGTCAATAATGCTGCTGACCTCATACTCCTCATGATTGTCAGCAAAGACAGGACGGGGACGAGGCAACACAATGGTAAACCGATTACAAACCAATGATTTCAAGAGGGAGACATGAAAAACATTGGAGATGCGCATAGCAGGAGGAAGGTCAAGAGCGTAGGCCACAGGATTAACCCGTCGGAGTATTTGAAAAGGACCAACGGGAGCTAATGGGGAGCCAATTTATTGGAAGGCACATGAAGGTTCAAGTTGCAGGAGGACAGCCAAACTCTCTCACCAACCTGGTAGGAAGGTGCGGGCAGATGCCTACGATCAGCCTGGAACTTTTTGTGCTGCATAGAACAATGAAGGCAATCCTGAATCTGCACCCACGTGGAACGGAGTTGCCGGAGATGCTCCTCCAAAGCCGGAATACCCTGAGACATGAATGAATCGGGCAACAAGGATGGTTGAAACCCATAATTCGCCATGAACGGGGATAACTTGGAGGAAGCATTAATAGCACTATTATGAGCAAACTCTGCCCAAGGTAACACTTCAGAACAATTATTGTGGTGATCTGAGACATAGCAACAGAGGAACTGTTCCAGAGCTTGACTAGACCGTTCCGCAGCCCCATTGGATTGAGGGTGATATGCTGAGGAGAAGGAAAGCTGGATCCCCATTTGAGCACAAAAGGAACGCCAAAATCTGGAGACAAACTGGCTACCCCGGTCCGACACTATCTCCTTGGGTAACCCATGTAAACGGAAGACCTCCCGGGCAAAAATTGAAGCAAGCTCCTGAGCGGTAGGCAGCTTCATCAAGGGAATGCAATGTGACATTTTAGAAAAACGGTCAACCACCATAAGGATAACAGTATTGCCATTGGAAACAGGGAGCTCGACAATGAAGTTCATGGAAAGATGTGTCCAAGGACGCTCATCATTAGCAATAGGTTGAAGAAGACCCACAGGAAGACGTCGAGGAGTCTTATTCTGTGCACAAACTGAGCAGGAGGCAACATACGCAGCAACATCAGAACGAAGACCTGGCCACCAGAATTGTCGAGTGACAGACCAAATCATTTGGTTCTTGCCTGGGTGACCTGGGGCTTTAGGATAGTGGTAAGTGTGCAAAAGTTTAGTTCGAAGATTCTCAGGAACAAAACACTTGTTTTGTGCAGCCAGGATATCCTCCCCCAAGGGAGAAGTCAAATTAGTACATATGGTAGCCAAAATATGGTCAGGAGGTATAACAGGAGTAGGTACAGACTCCTCCTTGGACAGAGGCGAAAATTGTCGAGAGAGTGCATCAGCCCTAACATTCTTACTACCAGGCAGGTAGGAGACCACATAATTAAACCAAGACAAAAATAGCGCCCATCTGGCCTGTCGGGGTAACAAACGTTTTGCTTCAGATAGATAAGTTAAATTCTTGTGGTCAGTAAGAATGAGCACTGGCACGCTAGTACCCTCGAGAAGATGCCTCCATTCCTTAAGTGCCAAAATTATGGCCAGTAATTCCCTGTCTCCAATTTCATAATTGCACTCCGCTGGAGACAATTTCTTAGAGAAGAAACCACACGGATGCAAGGAACCGTCAGGCGTAGGACGTTGGGACAAGAGGGCACCTACTCCAGTCTCAGACGCATCGACCTCAAGAACGAAAGGCAGGACAGGGTTAGGATGAGCAGGAACTGGAGCGGCAGCAAAGGCAGTCTTAAGACTATCAAAGGCCTTAATGGCAGTAGGTGACCAATGGAGTGGATCGTTCTCTTTACGAGTCATGTCTGTGATAGGTTTGACCAAGGAAGAAAAGTTTTTAATAAACTTTCTAAAGTAATTGGCGAAGCCCAAAAAACGTTGAATAGACCGAAAACCAACTGGGCGGATCTCACATTTCTCGAGTTTACAAAACAGGCCGTTCTCACGTAGTCTCTGAAGAACCCGTATAACATCAGAATGATAAACTTCAAGTGTGGGTGAGTGTATGAGGATGTCGTCTAAGTACACCACAACACACTGTTGCAACATTTCTCGTAGGACATCATTAATAAATTCCTGAAAAACAGCAGGAGCATTACATAGGCCAAAGGGCATTACAAGATACTCATAATGCCCGCTCCTGGTGTTAAATGCTGTTTTCCATTCGTGGCCCTCCATAATCCTAACAAGATTGTACGCTCCTCTCAAATCAAGTTTAGTAAAGGCTGTAGCTCCCTTGAGGCGGTCAAAGAGTTACGTAATAAGCGTAATAGAGTAAGCATTCTTAATGGTAAGACGATTAAGACCCCTATAATCGATACATGGTCTTAACTCGCCACCCTTTTTCTTCACAAAGAAGAAGCCAGCCCCTGCAGGAGAGCATGATTTGCGGATGATCCCCCGCGAGCATCGGCAACATACTCCTCCATAGCACAATTCTCTGCAACAGACAGAGGGTAAACCCGGAGGAATGGCTCCGGGTTGCAGGTCTATGGCACAATCGTAAGACCGTTGAGGAGGCAACGTACCGGCATGCACCTTGTCAAACACGTCTAGGTACTCCTCTGGCAATTGGCAATTGAGAAACCGAAGAAGTGCACAAGACTTTAACTGGTTTCCGAAGACAAGAGGAAATACATTGCGGGGACCACTACAAAATTTCGGACCTGCGCCAGTCGAGACTGGGATTGTGCTTTTGGAGCCAGGGATAACCCAGAACAACCGGAAAATGTAGAGAGTTTATCACCTGGAACTGGAGGGTTTCAAAATGGAGAGCCCCAACAGCCATGGACAACGGAGCAGTTTCGTGAGTAACGAGTGCGGGCTGAAGGGGCCTGCCATCAATGGCCTCAATAGCAAGCGTAACGGACCGAGGCAAAACAGGAATGGAGTGCTTTGATACAAAAACACTGTCAATGAAATAGCCCGCAGCACCGGAGTCAACAAGAGCCTGGGTGACTATGGAGGAGTCCACCCAGGAAAGGACAACCGTGACCAAAGGTTTCTCCATTAGCGGTTCTGGGGACGAGGATAAACCACCCAAGGTCTGCCCCCGACAGGACCTTAGGTGTGAGCGTTTCCCGGCCATGTAGGACAAGACTTCAAAAGGTGGCCCTGTAACCCACAATAGAGGCAGAGCCCCTCCCTCCTCCTAAAGGCCCTCTCCGCCACGGAGAGACGCATGAATCCCAGCTGCATCGGCTCAGCAGTACCTGGTGACTCGGGACCAGGAGGCATGGGAGGAGAGGGAGGCATGGGTGGGAACGAACACGTAGGAGACAACGGAACAGGAAGCTTCTGCAAGGGCTCCTTGAAAGAGGACCTCTCTCTGAGTCTGATGTCAATTAGGATAAAGCAGACACCAATGCCTCGAGATCCTCTGGTAAATCTCTGGCAGCAACTTCGTCTTTAATCGCATCAGAGAGCCCATGAAAGAAGGCGGCAACAATGGCTTCATTGTTCCAACCTACCTCTGCGGCAAGCGTACGGAACTCAATAGCATACTGAGCAACAGATCTTGTACCTTGCTGAATGGACATGAGTCGTTTAGCAGCAGAGGAGGAGCGAGCCGGAAAAAACAGATACCCTTCGAAAGGAGGCCACAAATTCAGGGTAATTTGAAATCACAGGTTTATTAGTCTCCCACAAGGGATTAGCCCAGGCAAGAGCTGTGTCAGAGAGTAACGAGATGAGAAATCCCACCTTAGCTCTGTCAGAGGGAAACGCCTGAGGTAACATCTCAAAGTAAATGCCCACCTGGTTCAAAAACCCTCTGCACTGAATAGGATCGCCTCCATATCGCTGAGGTAGAGGTGCAGAACTGGACATGCTCCTGGTAGGCATAGGTGCAGTAGCGGAAACAGGAGCAGTCATAACTTGCGGGACACTGGTCCAAATGTGCAGTGCGAGTCAGCAGGGTTTGCAGGGCTAGTGCAAATTGATCCAAGTGGTGATCCTGTACATCCATCCTGGAAATGATGGCAGGTAAAGGCGGATTATTAGCACCATCAGGATTCATGGCCTTTGCGTAATGTCAGGGTGCTAGGAATCAGACTGAGATGAGAAGTGCAAAAATAATCACACCTTTATTAATAGCAAAAAATAATAAAATGTCCACAAGTCAAATAACAAGCCAGGAGTCAAAACCAGAGCTGGTAGTCAGACGAGCCAAGTCAGGAGCCAAAGCGAATAGTCAGACGAGCCGGAATCAGGAACAAGGGAAACAGCAGAGTCAGGAACGAGCCAGGGATCAGGAACCAGGAAGGACGTCAGGCAGCCTGGTAATACACAGGAACTCTCATAAACAGGTCTGAGACAACGCAAAGGCAAAGCATACTGAACAGAGGCCCTTTAAATAATAAGTGATGACATCACAATTCTGAGACTGCATCCTGTCTCACACGGATGATGCACACCAGTTTGGCCATAAAAAGAAGTGCAGGAAATGAGCAGCATCCCCCACAATGCACCATAGTCAGCAAGAGAGGTGAGTAAAATGGCTGCCAGCAGCATATGGCAAACAAAACAGGGGGAAAAAACCTGACAGTCAGACAGCCAGGTAATACACTGGAACTCACAAACAGGTCTGAGACAACGCAAGGGCAAAGCATACTGAACAGAGGCCCTTTAAATAATAAGTGATGACATCACAATTCTGAGACTGCAACCTGACTCACACGGATGATGTACACCAGTCTGGCCATAAAACGGCGTGCAGGAAATGAGCAGCATCACACACTATGCACCAGAGTCAGCAAGAGAGGTGAGTAAAATGTCTGCCAGCAGCACATGGCAAACAAAGCAGGGAAAAAACCCTGACAGTACCCTCCCCTCAATGCAGGGTCGTCTCCAGATCGAATGAAATGGGGGGGGGGGGCATTTTATTTTCACAAGGGGGCACGTATTTACACTCAAAATAAGAGCAGACCTACATATTCTGCAGGGAAATGTAGCTTCTGGCCGGCTTATTCCCCACTATTAACATATGGAGAATATGTGCTAAATTACTAGGTAAAAGAATGAAGTCTAAATCCTATGCAGTGCACTAAATAGTCATTAAACTTGAGATCCCCAGTGCAATAGCTCCTTAAAACCAATTCACCCCTTAATCACCATGATCCAAAACCCTTAAATGCATTCTCAAATCTAAATCATGTCCCCTAAACAGCCATGCACCCCCCCCCCCAATGCAATGAACCCCTTTGTTTGCAATAGCAGTGAGGATACTAGGTTTTCAGGTACTGGTAATTTTGTAGATTAGATTTAGCTATACCTGTTTTGCAATAACTAACGGATATCAGGCTACGTAATACAACCTATGTACTGTGAACCTATAAGAATATGATTGTATCATATAAATATAAGTCTATAAATGGCTACTGGCTTTTATCGATGCCTCAAAAGTGCACTGTGATCTTAGGCTGGGCCTAAGATCACAGTGCACTTTTGAGGCATCTATAGAAGCCAGTAGACATTTATAGACTTATATTTATATGATACAATCATATTCTTATCATGGTCTATTGTTTAAGAAAATGAGTAACTCACGATAGTTAGGTAAAATTAATAAGGTTAAGTCCAAAAAGTCTCTAATTTACTTCCAATTCCAAATAAGAGGTTAAGACACGGAGCTCCATGCAGATGCGTGATTTAACCTCACAGTTCGGCAGCTAACTCTGCCCCCAGCATGCAGAATTACATAACAATTCATTATTTTATTTATTATTTTTAATGCGTATGATCCAGGGGCGTAACTAGAAGCCTCAGGGCCCCAGTGCAAGAATCCATGAAGGCCCCCCCCAACTTGCAATACATACATTTATATATATATTATACATTAATTTTTTTATATATATTATGTATATTATATTATTTATCCCTCCTCTTTAAAAAAAACAAAAAAGAAAAGAAAACATTTTTCTATTTTTTTATTTTAATGTATATTTTCATTTTTCTGTTTTTTAAAACCTTTAGAACAAATCCATTGCCATAGCCATACTAGAAAACGGCACAAGAGTCCATTCACCATGAAATAAATAAAAAATGGAACTGCCATAGTTGTGTAGCCAAGAGACATACACACATGCACTCACACAAGCACACATATACATACACACACGTGCACCCACAGACACACATACATACACACACGCACAAGCACACACACTCACACATACACACATGGCATGCGCACACACACACTTACTCATACATACATACACGCACTCAAGCACACACACAGACACACATGCACACCTACGTACACACACAAGCACAGAACATGCACTTACACAAGCATTATTACATAATTAATACTATTCCCATCTCTTACTACAGCCAACAAATCCCACAGCAGCTTTCATTGCTAAATAATGTTTAACACATATACCTTTGTGTGAGAATTCTCCAGTGCTTTCAAGCTGAAACCAACTTTTCATCTCAACAATTTACAGATCTTACATTAACACTTCACATACATAGTTATTTAAAAAAAAATGGAAAAAAATTTGCAGAATGTTTTTTGAGGGGGCACAGCATTCCATTTGGGTGGGCATTGCCCCCCAATGCCCCCCCTTGGAGCCGACCCTGCCTCAATGACCCCTCCCCCACAGGAGGACAAAAGGCTTATTGGGAAAATGGGCATGGAAGACATGGAGGAGGGCGGGAGCATAAACATCAGAGGGGGAACCCATGAACGCTTCTCCGGACCGTAGCCCCTCCAGTGAACCAAATACTGTACGCGGCCCCTGGACATACAAGAGTCAATACTGCTGACCTCATTTTCTTCATGGTTGTCAACAAAGTTAGGATGGGGACGAGGAAACACAGTGGTAAACCGATTACAAACCAATGGTTTCAAGAGGAAGACATGAAAAACATTGGAGATGCGCATTGCAGGAGGAAGGTCAAGAAAGTAGGCCACAGGATTGACCCGTCGGAGTATTCGAAAAAGACCAACATAACGGGGAGCCAGTTTATTGGAAGGCACACGAAGGTTCAAGTTGCGGGTGGACAGCCAAACCCTCTCACCAACCAGGTAGGAAGGCGCGAGCAGACGCCTAAGATCAGCCTGGAACTTTTGGTGCTGCATAGAACGATGAAGGCAATCCTGAATCTGCACCCACATGGAACAGAGTTGCCGGAGATGCTCCTCCAAAGCCGGAATACCCTGAGACATGAATGAATCTGGCAACAAGGATGGTTGAAACCCTGTGATGTCCTGTTGTATGCAGGAACTTTTGCAGTGTTATTGAATTAAGGGTTTGTTGCTCTTTTAATGAATAAAACAGGCAGTATGATTTGAACTACCTGTTAGATCACTGGTGAGACTTTTACTGGTAGAAAACTTCATAGATGCCAAATAGAGGCAAGGAATAGGTAGAAACAATTGTTGCAATATAAGTAAGGAACATAAAGCAAACAGTTCTGAGTAAATGATAAAAGAAATATGTATTTTGATACACTTTGTGAAAGCGTCAGTAATCGATTCTTGTTGTATCAATGTTCAGATATGGCTTCACGCACTCACACACTCATTCATAAAATATATACATCACAGACAGACTATGGTAATAACCGGAAGATTCAGCAAGGTAATGCGGATGGTTTCCAGAGAGTAACAACGTAAGAACAATCCTTTGTAAATGGATTAAATATTACCTTAAGTTTGAAGAGAGCGGTTTTACCTCTGTGACCGGTATATAGCTTCAGTGAGAGTGCGGCTTCCAGACGCTGCAAGTAGTTCCGGTGCTCCTTGATTCAGTTTGTTTGTTAAATTAGAATTCCGGAAGAATGAGTAAATACTTTGAAAGTAAAATGTACAACAAAAGATTCTAGCTTACTACTCCTGTTTAGAGAGAAAGAAATTAAAGCAAGTTAGGAATTTTCAGAGTAGAATCACAGCAATAGGGATGCGGTCAAATAAGCTGCAAAGGGAAAACAATTTTCAGGCAAGGAATGATGGTTCAGGTGTGCCTGATATAGGTTGGAGGAAAGGTAGGCGGGATATACCTTAAAGGTATATCACACACTCCCCCCACTAAGGGGTCCCCCAATTGACGAGAGGGATGGCTTCAAAGGATATCTGCGATGAAAGGATCTAATTAAACGGGGAGCAGAAATGTCCGTGCTACGATGCCAAGAATTGTCCTCAGGACCAAAACCTTTCCATTTTAATAAGTACTCTAAGTGATGATTCTTGATCCTAGAATCCAGAATATGTTCCACCTCAAATTCATCGTGGTCATCTATTTGTAACGCAGTTGGAGTCTGAAGACTGGATGGTACGGTAGAAGTATAAGGTTTAATTAGAGATACATGTATAGTGGGATGAATCCTATAAGCTGCAGGAAGAGTTAAACATACTGTCATAGGGTTCAAAATGTTATTGATTACAAAAGGTCCAATGTATTGATTTGCCAATTTCTTAGAGGGTACATGGAGTTTTAGATTCTTTACAGATAGTAATACTTTGTCACCCACTTTATATACTGGACTGGGTCTGTGACGTTTATCATAATAAGCTTTCTGGTAATTCTTTGCGTCAGATAAATGTTTTTTGACTAGGGCTAGTCTTGCTTCTAGTTGTAAAGAATAGTCTTTAGCAGCTGGAGAATTTACATCAGTTTTAGATAGAGTCAAAGTTGTTGGATGATAGCCATAGGTTACATAGAACGGTGTCATCTTTGTTGAAGATGATACTGAATTGTTGTAAGAGAATTCCGCCATTGATAAATAATCTATCCAATCATCTTGCAAATGGGAAATGTAACAACGAAGATATTGTTCTAATGTTTGGTTTAGTTTCTCAGTCATCCCATTGGTTTGGGGATGGAAAGCTGTTGAGTATCTTGGTGTAATTTTTAATAATTTGCATAATGATCTCCAAAAGGATGAGGTGAATTGTGTACCTCTATCTGTTATAATATCAGTGGGTAGTCCATGAAGTTTTACTATGTGATTAAGAAAAACATTAGCTGTAATAAAAGCGGAAGGTAACCTTTTTAGAGGTATAAAATGTCCCAACTTTGTTAGATGATCTATTACAACTAATATAGTGTTAAAGTTCCTTGATTTTGGTAGCTCTACAATAAAGTCCATCGAGATCATGGACCAGGGTTTATCCGGAACTGGCAATGGGGTCAACAATCCGATGGGCCCTTTATGATCTATTTTATTTCTAGCACAAATGTCACAGGAATTGACATAATCTTGAATGGTTTGATTCATGTGGGGCCACCAAAAGTTTCTTCTTGTTTTTTCAATGGTTTTTTGTATTCCGGTATGACCGGATAAAGGTTCGTCATGAGTGTGTTTCAATATTTGTTTCCTTAATGAACTGGGTATATACAATTGATTTTTATGATTTATCAAACCAGTATTTAAGTTTTTGTGACAGGATTTAGGTGTATTGGTTTCTTTTTCTTGTGCCCTTTTAATCTCCTCCTCTAGAGGTGTTAGGGCTCCAATAAATTTTTCGATTGGTACTATTGGAGTCATGGTCTCTTGAGGTGTCATTTCCTGCACTCTGGATAATGCATCAGCCTTGGTATTCAGACTTCCTGGTCGGTAAGTGATCAAGAAATTGAACCTATCTAAGAATAGAGACCATCTTACTTGTCTGGAAGTTAGAGTTTTACTTTTCTTCAAATATTCCAGATTCTTATGATCTGTGAAGATTTTAAATGGTTTTTGTGTACCTTCCAGTAAGTGTCTCCATTGTTCGAGGGATACTTTGATAGCAAGGAGTTCTTTATCTCCTATACTATAATTATTTTCTGCGGGTGTGAATCTTCTTGAATAATAAGCTACAGGAAATAATTCTGATTTGTTATCTACTTGTTGAGATAGAACTGCTCCTATACCTGAACTTGATGCATCTACCTCTAATACATATTGCAGCTCAGGATCTGGCATGTGTAAAATGGGGGCTTTGGAAAATTGCCCTTTTAAGTAGTCAAAAGCTGATTGGGCCTGTTCGGTCCATTTATATCTTTGTTTCTTACTAGTCAACTGAGTTAAGGGCTTTACTATATCAGAAAAGTTTTTTATAAACTTTCGATAGTAGTTGGCAAAGCCAATAAAACGTTGTAGTGCACGAACTGATTTTGGTGTAGGCCATTCTAATACAGATGAAACTTTATCTGGATCCATTTGGATCCTATTAGGAGTTATTATGTATCCCAGAAATTTAATTTTGTTAACATGAAATAAACACTTTTCATGTTTGGCATATAACTTGTGTTCCTTCAATCGCATTAAGACCCAACGTACATGTCTTTCGTGTTCCTCTTCTGTCTTGGAATAAATCAGAATGTCATCTAAATACACTATAACACAAATATCCATTAAATCTCGGAAGATTTCATTAATAAAGTGTTGAAAAGTGGCTGGAGCATTGCTCAATCCAAAAGGCATTACATTGTATTGGTATAACCCATATCGAGTCCGAAAAGCGGTCTTCCATTCGTCACCTTTCTTTATTCTGATAAGGTTGTATGCCCCTTTTAAATCTAATTTAGTAAATATTTGTGCTCCTTTTAACCGTTCTATTATCTCTGGTATTAGTGGTAATGGATACCTGTTTTTTATGGTTATAGAGTTTAAAGCCCTGTAGTCAATTATAGGCCTTAGAGTGCCATCTTTGTTTTTTACCAAAAACATGCCTGCAGCAGCAGGGGATGTGGAGTGAGATATAAATCCCTTTCTCAGGTTGTCATCCAAATAGGACCTTAAGTATACTAACTCATCTTGTGATAGAGGATAGATCTTCCCATGCGGTATTGGTGACCCTGGAATGATATCTATAGGGCAATCGAAGCTTCTGTGGGGTGGTAAATTTTCTGCTTCTTTCAAATTGAAGACCTCTGCCAAATCCTGATATATCCCTGGTATCCCTATCTCAGATGATGAAAGAATGCTATGAGGGTAACAGGTGTTCATGCAATATGTTGAGTCTAGATTAAGCTTTGAATGTTCCCAATCTATTTTAGGATTATGTTTTTGCAGCCAACTATATCCTAAAATAATAGTATGTAATGATATGGGGATCACATCAAATGTAATATATTCTGTGTGCCCCTTGTTTATCATTGTGAGCAAAGGTATTGTTTGGTGTGTAATGGGTCCCTTATTTATTAAAGTACCATCAATTGATTTGACAAACACAGGGTTCTGCTTGCAAACCAGAGGAATTTTATTATTTACAATATATACAGAATCAATATAGTTCCCAGATGCACCCGAGTCAATCAATGCCTTGGAGTGTATATTTTCCTGATCCCACTGCAAAGAGAGAGGTAAAGTCAATTGCATTGTATCTGAGATATGATATATGTTTTGATAACCTGTTTTCTTACCCTTCTTTTGTCTTTGTAATGAAGGACAGCTTGAGACGTTATGTTCTTTTTGTCCACAGTATAAACATAAGTGTTCTAATCTTCTTCTCATTTTTTCCTCATTACTTAGTGGCCCCTTGATAGTGCCTATCTCCATAGGGGTTACACTACCTTGATGTTTCTCAGATGTTGTAGTGTAAGTAATCTGGCGCCTAGGTATTGTGTCTGAAGTAATTCTCTCTGCTCGCCGTTCCCTGAGTCTTCTATCTATGGATGTGCTTAATTTTATAAGTGCTGGAAGAGTATCAGGCATTTCCTGGCGAGACAGTTCATCCTTAAGGTTTTCAGATAGGCCCAGCCTAAACTGATTTTTAAGGCTAACTTGGTTCCATAGTGAGTCTGTTGCCCACATTTGAAATTCAGTTGTGTACTCCTCCACCGTGCGCTTACCCTGTTTGAGTGCGCGTAGTTTAGATTCTGCAGTGATTTGTGTATCTGTGTCTTCATATAAATTAGACATAGCTTGAAAGAAATCCTGTAGTGACTCCAAAATTGGGTCATTATTTTCATAAAACCTGTTAGCCCAGGTCCTAGGCTCTCCTTGTAAAAATGAAATAGTGGTGCAAACCCTGATGCGGTCTGAATAATATGTGCGGGGTCTCATGGTGAAAAGAAGTTTACAAGCAGTCTTGAAATCTCTGAATTCATGTCTTTTGCCAGTGAAAGGTTGAGGATATTGAATATGGGGTTCAGGTACTTCAGTACTTTTATGAGACATATATTCTTTAACAATAGCTTTTAATGCGGTATTATCTGCTTGTACTTCTGTTAAACCTTGTGCAAGATAATCTAATTTTCTTTGTATGTTAGAGAACTCAGTTTTAATTTCATTTGCATCCATGATATTAAAGTTTTGTTTACCAGTAACAAACCCTTAGAACACTGTGGCCTGAAAATTATGTGATGTCCTGTTTTATGCAGGAACTTTTGCAGTGTTATTGAATTAAGGGTTTGTTGCTCTTTTAATGAATAAAACAGGCAGTATGATTTGAACTACCTGTTAGATCACTGGTGAGACTTTTACTGGTAGAAAACTTCATAGATGCCAAATAGAGGCAAGGAATAGGTAGAAACAATTGTTGCAATATAAGTAAGGAACATAAAGCAAACAGTTCTGAGTAAATGATAAAAGAAATATGTATTTTGATACACTTTGTGAAAGCGTCAGTAATCGATTCTTGTTGTATCAATGTTCAGATATGGCTTCACGCACTCACACACTCATTCATAAAATATATACATCACAGACAGACTATGGTAATAACCGGAAGATTCAGCAAGGTAATGCGGATGGTTTCCAGAGAGTAACAACGTAAGAACAATCCTTTGTAAATGGATTAAATATTACCTTAAGTTTGAAGAGAGCGGTTTTACCTCTGTGACCGGTATATAGCTTCAGTGAGAGTGCGGCTTCCAGACGCTGCAAGTAGTTCCGGTGCTCCTTGATTCAGTTTGTTTGTTAAATTAGAATTCCGGAAGAATGAGTAAATACTTTGAAAGTAAAATGTACAACAAAAGATTCTAGCTTACTACTCCTGTTTAGAGAGAAAGAAATTAAAGCAAGTTAGGAATTTTCAGAGTAGAATCACAGCAATAGGGATGCGGTCAAATAAGCTGCAAAGGGAAAACAATTTTCAGGCAAGGAATGATGGTTCAGGTGTGCCTGATATAGGTTGGAGGAAAGGTAGGCGGGATATACCTTAAAGGTATATCACAAACCCATAATACGCCATGAACGGGATAACTTGGAGGAAACATTAATAGCACTATTACGAGCAAACTCTTCCCAAGGTAACAATTCAGACCAATTATTGTGGTGATCAGAGACATAGCAACGGATGAACTGTTCCAGAGCTTGATTAAACTGTTCCGCAGCCCCATTGGATTGAGGGTGATATGCCGAGGAGAAGGAAAGCTGGATCCCCATTTAAGCACAAAAGGAACGCCAAAATCTGGAGACAAACTGGTTACCCTGGTCTGACACTATCTCCTTGGGAAACCCATGTAAACTGAAGACCTCCCGGGCAAAAATTGAAGCAAGCTCCTGAGCGGTAGGCAGCTTCTTCAAGGGAATGCTATGTGACATTTTAGAAAAACGGTCAACCACCATAAGGATAACAGTATTGCCATTGGAAACAGGGAGCTCGACAATGAAGTCCATAGAAAGATGTGTCCAAGGATGCTCACCATTACCAATAGGTTGAAGAAGACCCACAGGAAGACGTCAAGAAGTCTTATTCTGTGCACAAACTGAGCAGGAGGCAACATACACAGCAACATCAAAATGAAGACCTGGCCACCAGAATTGTCGAGTGACAGACCAAATAATTTGGCTCTTGCCTGGGTGACCTGCGGCTTTAGGATAGTGGTAAGTGTGCAAAAGTTTAGTTAGAAGATTCTCAGGAACAAAACACTTACCACTAGGTTTCTCAGGAGGTGCATTGGTTTGTGCAGCCAGGATCTCTTCCCCCAAGGGAGAAATCAAATTAGTACGTATGGTAGCCAAAATATGGTCAGGAGGTATAACAGGAGTAGGTACAGACTCCTCCTTGGACAGAGGCAAAAATTGTCGAGAGAGGGCATCAGCCCTAACATTCTTACTACCAGGCAGGTTAGAGACCACATAATTAAACCGAGACAAAAATAGCGCCCATCTGGCCTGTCGGGGCGACAAACGTTTTGCTTCAGATAGATAAGTTAAATTCTTGTGGTCAGTAAGAATGAGCACTGGTACGCTAGTACCCTCGAAGGGATGACTCCATTCCTTGAGTGCCCAAATTATGGCCAGTAATTCCCTGTCGCCAATTTCATAATTGCACTCCGCTGGAGACAATTTCTTAGAGAAGAAGCCGCATGGATGCAAGGAACTGTCAGGCATAGGACGTTGAGGGCACCTACTCCAGTCTCAGACGCATCAACCTCAAGAACGAAAGGCAGGACAGGGTTAGGATGAGCCAGAGCTGGAGCTGCAGCAAAGGCAGTCTTAACTTACTATCAAAGGCCTTAATGGCAGTAGGTGACCAATGGAGTGGATCATTCTCTTTACGGGTCATGTCTGTGATAGGTTTGACCAAGGAAGAAAAGTTTTTAATAAACTTTCTATAGTAATTGGCGAACCCCCAAAAACGTTGAATAGACCGAAGACCAACTGGGCGAGGCCACTGCAGAACTGCAGATAACTTGTCAGGATCCATGGAGAACCCTGCAACGGAGATAACATAACCTAGGAAGGTTACTTGAGTCTGATGGAACTCACATTTCTCGAGTTTACAAAACAGGCCATTCTCACGTTATCTTTTGAAGAACCCATGTAACATCACATACAGAATGTGGGTGTAAGTGTGGGTGAGTGTATGAGGATGTCGTCTAAATACACCACAACACACTTTTGCAACATATCTCGTAGGACATCATTAATAAATTCCTGGAAAACAGCAGGAGCATTACATAGGCCAAAGAGCATTACAAGATACTCATAATGCCCGCTCCTGGTGTTAAATGCTGTTTTCCATTCGTGGCCCTCCTTGATCCTAACGAGAGTGTACGTTCCTCTCAAATCAAGTTTAGAAAAGACTGTAGCTCCCTTGAGGCGGTCAAAGAGTTCCGTAATGAGCGGAATAGGGTAAGCATTCTTAATGGTAAGACGATTAAGACCCCTATAATCGATGCATTGTCTTAACTCGCCACCCTTTTTCTTCACAAAGAAGAAGCCAGCCCCTGCAGGAGAGCAGGTTTTGCGGATAATCCCCTGTGACAGAGCATCGGCAAAATACTCCTCCATAGCACAATTCTCCGCAACAGACAGGGTAAACCCGGCCCTGAGGAGGAATAGCTCCGGGTTGCAGGTCTATGGCACAATCGTAAGACCGTTGAGGAGGCAACGTACCAGCATGCACCTTGTCAAAAACGTCTAGGAACTCTCGGTACTCCTCTGGCAATTGAGATACCAAAGAAGTTCACAAAACTTTAAATGGTTTCCGAAGACAAGTGGAAATACTTTGCGGAGACTTTGACAATATTTCGGACCTGCGCCAGTCAAGACTGGGATTGTGCTTTTTGAGCCAGGGATAACCCAGAACAACTGGAAAATGTGGATAATTTATCACCTTGATCTGGAGGGTTTCAAAATGGAGAGCCCCAACAGCCATGGATAACGGAGCGGTTTCGTGAGTAACGAGTGTGGGCTGAAGGTGTGCTAGGTACAGTGTGTGCAAGGTACAGTGTGTGCTAGGTAAAGTGTGTGCTAGGTATAGTGTGTGCTAGGTACTGCGTGTGATAGGTACTGCATGTGCTAGGTACAGTGTTTGCTAGGTACTGCGTGTGCTAGGTACAGTTTGTGCTAGGTACAGTGTGTGTGCTAGGTACAGTGTGTGTGCTAGGTTCAGTGTGTGCTAGGTACAGTGTGTGCAAGGTACAGTGTGTGCTAGGTACAGTGTGTGCTAGGTATAGTGTGTGCTAGGTACTGCGTGTGCTAGGTACAGTGTGTGCTAGGTACTGCGTGTGCTAGGTACAGTGTGTGCAAGGTACAGTGTGTGCTAGGTACAGTGTGTGCTAGGTACTGCGTGTGCTAGGGACAGTGTGCTAGGTACTGCGTGTACTAGGTACAGTGTGTGCTAGGTACAGTGTGTGCTAGATACAGTGTGTGCAAGGTGCAGTGTGTGCAAGGTACTGCGTGTGCTAGGTACTGCGTGTGCTAGGTACAGTGTGTGCTAGTACAGTGTGTGCTATATACAGTGTGTGCTAGGTACAGTGTGTGCTAGGTACTGTGTGTGCTAGGTACTGTTTGTGCTAGGTACTGTTTGTGCTAGGTACAGTGTGTGCTAGGTACAGTGTGTGCTAGATACTGCGTGTGCTAGGTACAGTGTGTGCTAGTACAGTGTGTGCTATATACAGTGTGTGCTAGGTACAGTGTGTGCTAGGTACTGTGTGTGCTAGGTACTGTTTGTGCTAGGTACTGTTTGTGCTAGGTACTGTTTGTGCTAGGTACAGTGTGTGCTAGGTACAGTGTGTGCTAGATACTGCGTGTGCTAGGTACAGTGTGCTAGGTACTGCGTGTGCTAGATACTGCGTGTGCTAGGTACAGTGTGTGCTAGGTACTGTGTGTGCTAGGTACTGTTTGTGCTAGGTACTGTTTGTGCTAGGTACTGTTTGTGCTAGGTACAGTGTGTGCTAGGTACAGTGTGTGCTAGATACTGCGTGTGCTAGGTACAGTGTGTGCTAGATACTGCGTGTGCTAGGTACAGTGTGTGCTAGATACTGCGTGTGCTAGGTACAGTGTGTGCTAGATACTGCGTGTGCTAGGTACAGTGTGTGCTAGGTACTGTGTGTGCTAGGTGCTGTTTGTGCTAGGTACTGTTTGTGCTAGGTACTGTTTGTGCTAGGTACAGTGTGTGCTAGGTACAGTGTGTGCTAGATACTGCGTGTGCTAGGTACAGTGTGCTAGGTACAGTGTGTGCTAGGTACAGTGTGTGCTAGATACTGCGTGTGCTAGGGACAGTGTGCTAGGTACTGCGTGTGCTAGGTACAGTGTGTGCTAGGTACAGTGTGTGCTAGATACAGTGTGTGCAAGGTGCAGTGTGTGCAAGGTACTGCGTGTGCTAGGTACTGCGTGTGCTAGGTACAGTGTGTGCTAGTACAGTGTGTGCTATATACAGTGTGTGCTAGGTACAGTGTGTGCTAGGTACTGTGTGTGCTAGGTACTGTTTGTGCTAGGTACTGTTTGTGCTAGCTACAGTGTGTGCTAGGTACAGTGTGTGCTAGATACTGCGTGTGCTAGGTACAGTGTGTGCTAGTACGGGTGTGTGTATGAGGATGTCGTCTAAATACACCACAACACACTTTTGCAACATATCTCGTAGGACATCATTAATAAATTCCTGGAAAACAGCAGGAGCATTACATAGGCCAAAGAGCATTACAAGATACTCATAATGCCCGCTCCTGGTGTTAAATGCTGTTTTCCATTCGTGGCCCTCCTTGATCCTAACGAGAGTGTACGTTCCTCTCAAATCAAGAAAAGACTGTAGCTCCCTTGAGGCGGTCAAAGAGTTCCGTAATGAGCGGAATAGGGTAAGCATTCTTAATGGTAAGACGATTAAGACCCCTATAATCGATGCATGGTCTTAACTCGCCACCCTTTTTCTTCACATAGAAGAAGCCAGCCCCTGCAGGAGAGCAGGTTTTGCGGATAATCCCCTGCGACAGAGCATCGGCAAAATACTCCTCCATAGCACAATTCTCCGCAACAGACAGGGTAAACCCGGCCCTGAGGAGGAATAGCTCCGGGTTGCAGGTCTATGGCACAATCGTAAGACCGTTGAGGAGGCAACGTACCGGCATGCACCTTGTCAAAAACGTCTAGGAACTCTCGGTACTCCTCTGGCAATTGAGATACCAAAGAAGTTCACAAAACTTTAAATGGTTTCCGAAGACAAGTGGAAATACTTTGCGGAGACTTTGACAATATTTCGGACCTGCGCCAGTCAAGACTGGGATTGTGCTTTTTGAGCCAGGGATAACCCAGAACAACTGGAAAATGTGGATAATTTATCACCTTGATCTGGAGGGTTTCAAAATGGAGAGCCCCAACAGCCATGGATAACGGAGCGGTTTCGTGAGTAACGAGTGTGGGCTGAAGGTGCCTGCCATCAATGGCCTCAATAGCAAGCGGAACGGACAGAGGCAAAACAGGAATGGAGTGCTTTGATACAAAAGCACTGTCAATGAAATAGCCTGCAGCACCGGAATCAACAAGAGCCTGGGTAACTATGGAGGAGTCCACCCATGAAAGGACAACCATAACCAAAGGTTTCTCCTTTAGCGGTTCCGGGGACGAGGATAAACCACCCAAGGTCTGCCCCCAACAGGACCTTAGGTGTGAGCGTTTCCCGGCTGCGTAGGACAAGACTTCAAAAGGTGGCCCTGTAACCCACAATAGAGGCAGAGCCCTTCCCTCCTCCTAAAGGCCCTCTCCGCCACAGAGAGTGCTAGGCATTGTGTTTGCTAGGTACAGTTTGTGCTAAGTACAGTGTGTGCTAGGTACAGTGTGTACTGGTATAGTGTGTGTTGGGTACAGTGTGTGTTGGGTACAGTGTGTGCTGGGTACAGTGTGTGTTGGGTATAGTGTGTGCTGGGTACAGTGTGCGCTAGGTACAGTGTGCGCTAGGTACAGTGTGTTCTAGGTACAGTGTGCAAGGTTCAGTGTGTGCTAGGTACAGTGTGTGCTAGGTACTGCGTGTGCTAAGTACAGTGTGTGCTTGGTGCAGTGTGTGTTAGGTGCAGTGTGTGCTAGGTGCAGTGTGCGCTACGTGCAGTGTGTGTTAGGTACTACGTGTGCTAAGTGCAGTGTGTGCTACGTGCAGTGTGTGTTAGGTACTACGTGTGCTAAGTGCAGTGTGTGCTAGGTACAGTGTGTGTTAGGTACTACATGTGCTAAGTGCAGTGTGTGCTAGGTGCAGTGTGCGCTACGTGCAGTGTGTGTTAGGTACTACGTGTGCTAAGTGCAGTGTGTGCTACATGCAGTGTGTGTTAGGTACTACGTGTGCTAAGTGCAGTGTGTGCTAGGTACAGTGTGTGTTAGGTACTACATGTGCTAAGTGCAGTGTGTGCTAGGTACAGTGTGTGCTAGGTACAGTGTGTGCTAGGTACAGGGTGTGCTAGGTGCAGTGTGTGCTAGGTACTGCGTGAGCTAGGCATTGTGTGTGCTAGGTACAGTGTGTGCTAGGTTCAGTGTGTGCAAGGTACAGTGTGTGCAAGGTACAGTGTGTGCTAGGCACAGTGTGTGCTAGGTACTGCGTGTGCTAGGTACAGTGTGTAGGTACAGTGTGTGCTAGGTACAGTGTGTGCAAGGTACTGTCTGTGCTAGGTACAGTGTGTGCTAGGTACAGTGTGTGCTAGGTTCAGTGTGTGCTAGGTTCAGTGTGTGCTAGGTACAGTGTGTGCTAGGTTCAGTGTGTGCTAGGTTCAGTGTGTGCAAGGTACAGTGTGTGCTAGGTACAGTGTGTGCTAGGTACAGTGCGGTATGCTAGGTACAGTGTGTGCTAGGTACAATGTGTGCTAGGTACTGCGTGTGCTAGGTACAGTGTGTGCAAGGTACAGTGTGTGCTAGGTACTGCATGTGCAAGGTTCAGTGTGTGCAAGGTACAGTGTGTGCTAGGTACCGCATGTGCTAGGTACAGTGTGTTCTAGGTACAGTGTGTGCTAGGTACAGCATGTGCTAGGTACAGTGTGTGCAAGGTACAGTGTGTGCAAGGTACAGTGTGTGCTAGGCACAGTGTGTGCTAGGTACTGCGTGTGCTAGGTACAGTGTGTAGGTACACTGTGTGCTAGGTACAGTGTGTGCAAGGTACTGTCTGTGCTAGGTACAGTGTGTGCTAGGTACAGTGTGTGCTAGGTTCAGTGTGTGCTAGGTTCAGTGTGTGCTAGGTACAGTGTGTGCTAGGTTCAGTGTGTGCTAGGTTCAGTGTGTGCAAGGTACAGTGTGTGCTAGGTACAGTGTGTGCAAGGTACAGTGTATGCTAGGTACAGTGTGTGCAAGGTACAGTGTATGCTAGGTACAGTGTGTGCTAGGTACAGTGTGTGCTAGGTTCAGTGTGTGCAAGGTACAGTGTGTGCTAGGTACAGTGTGTGCTAGGTACAGTGTGTGCAAGGTACAGTGTATGCTAGGTACAGTGTGTGCTAGGTACTGCATGTGCAAGGTTCAGTGTGTGCAAGGTACAGTGTGTGCTAGGTACCGCATGTGCTAGGTACAGTGTGTTCTAGGTACAGTGTGTGCTAGGTACAGTGTATGCTAGGTATAGTGTGTGCTAGGTACAGTGTGTGCTAGGTTCAGTGTGTGCTAGGTTCAGTGTGTGCAAGGTACAGTGTGTGCTAGGTACAGTGTGTGCTAGGTACAGTGTGTGCAAGGTACAGTGTATGCTAGGTACAGTGTGTGCTAGGTACAGTGTGTGCTAGGTTCAGTGTGTGCAAGGTACAGTGTGTGCTAGGTACAGTGTGTGCTAGGTACTGCGTGTGCTAGGTACAGTGTGTGCAAGGTACAGTGTATGCTAGGTACAGTGTGTGCTAGGTACTGCATGTGCAAGGTTCAGTGTGTGCAAGGTACAGTGTGAGCTAGGTACCGCATGTGCTAGGTACAGTGTGTTCTAGGTACAGTGTGTGCTAGGTACAGCGTGTGCTAGGTACAGTGTGTGCTAGGTACAGCGTGTGCTAGGTACAGTGTGTGCTAGGTACAGTGTGTGCTAGGTACTGCGTGTGCTAGGTACTGCGTGTGCTAGGTACAGTGTGTGCTAGGTACTGCATGTGCTAGGTACAGTGTGTGCAAGGTACAGTGTGTGCTAGGTACAGTGTGTGCTAGGTACTGCGTGTGCTAGGTACAGTGTGTTCTAGGTACAGCGGGTACAGCGTGTGCAAGGTACAGTGTGTGCTAGGTACAGTGTGTGCTAGGTACAGTGTGTGCTAGGTACAGCGTGTGCTAGGTACAGTGTGTGCTAGGTACAGCGTGTGCTAGGTACAGCGTGTGCTAGGTACAGTGTGTGCTAGGTACTGCGTGTGCTAGGTACAGCGTGTGCTAGGTACAGTGTGTGCTAGGTACAGCGTGTGCTAGGTACAGAGTGTGCTAGGTACAGAGTGTGCTAGGTACAGTGTGTTATAGGTACAGTGTGTGCTAGGTACAGTGTGTGCTAGGTACAGCGTGTGCTAGGTACAGTGTGTGCTAGGTACAGTGTGTGCAAGGTACAGTGTGTGCTAGGTAAAGAGTGTGCTAGGTATAGTGTGTGCTAGGTACTGCGTGTGATAGGTACTGCATGTGCTAGGTACAGTGTTTGCTAGGTACTGCGTGTGCTAGGTACAGTTTGTGCTAGGTACAGTGTGTGTGCTAGGTACAGTGTGTGTGCTAGGTTCAGTGTGTGCTAGGTACAGTGTGTGCAAGGTACAGTGTGTGCTAGGTACAGTGTGTGCTAGGTATAGTGTGTGCTAGGTACTGCGTGTGCTAGGTACAGTGTGTGCTAGGTACTGCGTGTGCTAGGCACAGTGTGTGCAAGGTACAGTGTGTGCTAGGTACAGTGTGTGCTAGGTACTGCGTGTGCTAGGGACAGTGTGCTAGGTACTGCGTCTGCTAGGTACAGTGTGTGCTAGGTACAGTGTGTGCTAGATACAGTGTGTGCAAGGTGCAGTGTGTGCAAGGTACTGCGTGTGCTAGGTACTGCGTGTGCTAGGTACAGTGTGTGCTAGTACAGTGTGTGCTATATACAGTGTGTGCTAGGTACAGTGTGTGCTAGGTACTGTGTGTGCTAGGTACTGTTTGTGCTAGGTACTGTTTGTGCTAGGTACAGTGTGTGCTAGGTACAGTGTGTGCTAGATACTGCGTGTGCTAGGTACAGTGTGTGCTAGTACAGTGTGTGCTATATACAGTGTGTGCTAGGTACAGTGTGTGCTAGGTACTGTGTGTGCTAGGTACTGTGTGTGCTAGGTACTGTTTGTGCTAGGTACTGTTTGTGCTAGGTACTGTTTGTGCTAGGTACAGTGTGTGCTAGGTACAGTGTGTGCTAGATACTGCGTGTGCTAGGTACAGTGTGTGCTAGGTACTGCGTGTGCTAGGGACAGTGTGCTAGGTACTGCGTGTGCTAGGTACAGTGTGTGCTAGGTACAGTGTGTGCTAGATACAGTGTGTGCAAGGTGCAGTGTGTGCAAGGTACTGCGTGTGCTAGGTACTGCGTGTGCTAGGTACAGTGTGTGCTAGTACAGTGTGTGCTATATACAGTGTGTGCTAGGTACAGTGTGTGCTAGGTACTGTGTGTGCTAGGTACTGTTTGTGCTAGGTACTGTTTGTGCTAGGTACAGTGTGTGCTAGGTACAGTGTGTGCTAGATACTGCGTGTGCTAGGTATAGTGTGTGCTAGTACAGTGTGTGCTATATACAGTGTGTGCTAGGTACAGTGTGTGCTAGGTACTGTGTGTGCTAGGTACTGTTTGTGCTAGGTACTGTTTGTGCTAGGTACAGTGTGTGCTAGGTACAGTGTGTGCTAGATACTGCGTGTGCTAGGTACAGTGTGTGCTATGTACTGCGTGTGCTAGACGCAGTGTGTGCTAGGCGCAGTGTGTGCTAGGCGCAGTGTGTGTTAGGCGTAGTGTGTGTTAGGCGTAGTGTGTGCTAGGTGCAGTGGGTGCTAGGTACAATGGGTGCTTGGTACAGTGGGTGCTAGGTGCAGTGGGTGCTAGGTGCAGTGGGTGCTAGGTGCAGTGGATGCTAGGTGCAGTGGGTGCTAGGTACAGTGGGTGCTTGGTACAGTGGGTGCTAGGTACAGTGTGTATGCTGGGTACAGTGTGTGTGCTGGGTACAGTGCTTGCGCTGGGTACAGTGCTTGCGCTGGGTACAGTGTGTTCTAGGTTCAGCGAATACTAGGTATAGTGAGTGTGCTAGATACAGTGTGTGCTAGGTACAGTGTGTACTAGGTACAACGTGTAAAGGAAGTAACACTTTTGACTACCAGCTACTTTGAGTGTCTGTTCACCCTAAGTCTCTTTAGCGACCTTCCAATCTTCGGTCACTCCTCTTTCATGCTCCTATGTCTTACTGTTTTGGCTTATATTACTGAAATATTGAGAGATTGACATGATGTTATGTATCACCGGAATATATTCTTCTTGAAGTACACAATTCCTTGATCTAGGAGCCACTAGTTACTTTCCCAACATATGACACCTTATGGTTATCCATTAGCTATAGAATTATTCTATGTAATTCCTAAGCAGTTATCTCCTACAACTAGCCCTGACATTACCTAATAGTCTTACCTCTTGTTTAAAGCTATCACTTACTACTTTTGTTGACTAGTATGTTTGAAGAAGACTTTCGCCTAGATTTAGAGTTTGGCTGCTTTTTAACGCCCGTTGGTATTTAGAGTCAGGCAGGAAAGGGTCTATCGCTCACTTTCTTTCCGCAACTCGAGGCTACCGCAGATCCCCTTACGTCAATTGCGTATCCTATCTTTTCAATGGGATTTGCCTAACGCTGATATTACGAGTCTTGGAAGAAGTGAGCGGTAGAGCCGGTACCGACAAGACTCCTACCGTCAAAAAAAGTCAGTAGTTAAGAGCTTTATGGGCTAACGCCGGAACATAAAGCTCTTAACTAATGTGCTATAAAGTACACTAACACCCATAAACTACCTATGAACCCCTAAACCGAGGCCCCCCCCACATCGCAAACCCTATAATACATTTTTTTAACCCCTAATCTGCCACCCCCGCTATCGCTGACACCTACATTATATTATTAACCCCTAATCTGCCGCTCCGGACACCGCCGCAACCTACATTATCGCTATGAACCCCTAATCTGCTGAGCCCTAACATTGCCAACACCTACATTATATTTATTAACCCCTAATCTGCCCCCCCCCAACGTCGCCGCCACCTACCTACAATTATTAACCCCTAATCTGCCGACCGGACATCGCCGCCACTATAATAAATGTATTAACCCCTAAACCGCCGCACTCCCGCCTCGCAAACACTATAATACATTTTATTAACGCCTAATTTGCCCTCCCTAACATCGCCGCCACCTACCTACAAATATTAACCCCTAATCTGCCGCCCCCACCTTTGCCGCTACTATAATAAAGTTATTAACCCCTAAACCTAAATCTAATCCAATCAGCCAATCGGATTGACCTCGCATAGAATGCGAGAACAATCCGATTGGCTGATTGGATCAGCCAATCGGATTGAACTTCAATCTGATTGGCTGATTGAATCAGCCAATCAGATTTTTCCTACCTTAATTCCGATTGGCTGATAGAATCCTATCAGCCAATCGGAATTCGAGGGATGCCATCTTGGATGAGTTATTAACTATTTAATATCTATTGTACCTAGTTAAAATAAATACAAAGTTGCCTGTAAAATAAATATAAATCCTAAAATAGCTACAATGTAACTATTAGTTATATTGTAGCTATATTAGGGTTTATTTTATAGGTAAGTATTTAGTTTTAAATAGGAATAATATATTTAATTATAGTAAATTTATTTAGATTAATTTAAATTATATTTAACTTAGGGGGGTGTTAGGGTTAGACTTAGGTTTAGGGGTTAATAACTTTATTATAGTAGCGGCGATGTTGGGGGCGTGAGATTAGGGGTGAATAATTGTAGGTAGGTGGCAGAGATGTTAGGGAGGGCAGATTAGGGGTTAATACAATTTATTATAGTGTTTGCAAGGCGGGAGTGCGGTGGTTTAGGGGTTAATACATTTATTATAGTGGCGGCGAGGTCTTGTTGGCAGATTAGTGGTTAATAAGTGTAGGTAGGTGGCGGCGACGTTGGGGGGCAGATTAGGTGGTAATAAATATAATATAGGTGTCGGCGATGTTAGGGGCAGCAGATTAAGGGTTCATAGCGATAATGTAGGTTGTGGCGGTGTACGGAGCAGCAGATTAGGGGTTAATAATATAATGTAGGTGTCAGCGATAGCGGGGGCGGCAGATTAGGGGTTAATAAGTGTAAGGTTAGGGGTGTTTAGACTCTGGGTTCATGTTAGGGTGGTAGGTGTAGACTTCAAGGGGCCCATTTATCAAAGGGCTTGCGGACCTGATCCGACACTGCGGATCAGGTCCGCAAGACCTCGCTAAATGCGGAGAGCAATACGCTCTCCACATTTAACATTGCACCAGCAGCTCACAAGAGCTGCTGGTGCAACGCCGCCCCCTGCTGACTCGCGGCCAATCGGCCGCCAGCAGGGAGCTGTCAATCAACCCGATCGTATTCGATCGGGTTGATTTCCGGCAGTTCCTGTCCGCCTGCTCAGAGCAGGCGGACAGGGTTATGAAGCAGCGGTCTTTAGACCGCTGCTTCATAACTTGTGTTTCTGGCGAGTCTGAAGACTCGCCAGAAACACGGCCCTTCAAGCTCCATACGGAGCTTGATAAATGGGCCTGCAAGAGTGTTTCCCCATAGGAAACAATGGGGCTGCGTTAGGAGCTGAACGCTGCATTTTTGCAGGTGTTAGTTTTTTTTTCAGCCAGCTCAGCCCCATTGTTTCCTATAGGGATATCGTGCACGAGCACGTTTTTCCAGCTTACCGCTACCGTAAGCAGCCCTGGTATTGAGGGTTGAAGTGGAGCTAAATTATGCTCAACGCTCCCTTTCTGAGCCTAACGCAGCCCCTCAGACAACTCTAAATACCAGCGTTGTCTTAAGGGTGCGCTGGGAAAAAAAGGAGCGTTAGCACCGCGGGTCTTTACCGACAAAACTCTAAATCTAGGCGTTTGCTTTTTGGAGCACTAAATTTAGTTTATACGCATCAACTCCCCCCCCCCCCCCCCATACTCAGAGCCCACATCAGGCTTCAATCTAGGTGAATTATTTTCACCACAAATCCTTGCAATTTACTTATGTATCAATGTCTTGATAGCAATTGTAACCGGACCTGCGTGTCTGATCCTTTTGTATGTGTCTGTTTGAACAGGGGTCCTGCGTGTCCCCAAGTGTTACTGTTAATTCTAAAACCAAATAAAAATTAATTTAAAAAAAAAGCTATGAATGCTTGTTTGTCTTTCACTGGGACCAGAGTAGCTGGACCAGTAATAGTAGTTAGGGAAACTACTGTTAGTCTCCTAACAGGAGAAGGCCTTTTTGTTTTGTATTTTCTGTTGCTGCTGAAAAGCATTTTTCATTTGAAGGGGAAGTATACCCTGTCTCTGGAAAAAGACTGTTTTACTTTTCTTAAAGAAAAGTTTCATACAAAATACAGTTGCCTGACCGTATTTGCAGTGGCCTTTCCACAAATGGTGGCAGCGGTGGGATTGGTGTCGCACCTGCTTAACTGACACAAGAGCCTTAAAGGTACGGAACCCACACACAAAAAAATGGAGGATATTGTAAAGGCCCTGCTACAGGCTACTTCCGTGCAGCAGGAGACTAACAAGCAAGCTGCAGCTTCTGTAACAGCCCAACAGGAAACTAACAGGCTTCTAGCTAGACAAATTGGAGCTTTAAGTGAAACACATAAAGATATCCTGGAACGCCTTAGTACCCAAAGGGTACCTGTTCAAGCTGGAGGTGTAAGCAGGATACAAGCAAGCAGTTGTCTGCAGAAAATGACTCCAAATGATGATGTGGAGACCTACCTGCTCGCGTTTGAACGAACGGCCACCCGTGAAGCTTGGCCTCCAGAGCAGTGGGCCGGTATAATTGCTCCTTTCCTCCTTGGAGAAGCACAAAAAGCTTTTTACGACCTGGAAGAGGAGACTGCTGCAGATTACCAAAAATTAAAGTCTGAAATTCTGGCACGGTTGGGGGCGCACAAATCATGGAGACCCTGGTGCTAGACAGATTTTTGAGAGAGCTTCCCCATGGTCTACGTGAATGGGTCAGTCAAGGAAACGCCACAACCTATGATAGCATGGTAGCTCAAGTAGAACGATATCTGTCTGCAAAGGACTTTTAAAAGTCTTCCCCTAAGGCATTTGCTTTGATTCCGAGGCCAAGACCCCAAAAGGGTGAGCCTGAAGCGGAGTCTGGATTGGGAGTGCCTTTGAACAGGACAGACTCTAGAGACCGCACTACAGTTAAAGAGGATCGCTTTGGTGGAAATGGACATGTTAGGGCGAGGTGTCCTAACCTCGCAGAAGCGATGCAGTGTGGACTAGTGGAGTATCCTATAAACTTTTGTGGACTATTATGTTTAGCTGGGCTGGTGGAAAGTTAGAGTTACAGTGCTTATGAACAATCAAAAAGTAGGGGCACTAATTAACTCTGGTAGTGCCTTGACTTTGGCGGCAGGTGGCTTAATCAAGTCTGCTAATGTACAAAAACATAAAACAATGTGAGTGCTTTGTATTCACGGGTGCACTGTACGATATCCAACTGTCAGTGTAGAGGTTTTTGTGCAAGGAAGACTAGTAAAGATCTCAGCAGTAGTAGTACCTCGATTACCCTATCCCCTAGTCATAGGGAGGAACTTCCCTGACTTCAGTTCCCTGTTACAGTCGCCAATAACTTCTAAACAGGAGGAACCTGTGGGTTATCGAGAAGGTACTGGTATTGGTGAGATTTTTCCTTTCACTCACCCTGACTTATATGTTGATAACCCAAAAAGAGGTAAAACCAGACGGGAATGCAGAGAGAGTAGGTTGAGATTTAATAAAGCTGTAAACGAAGTATTATTAAACGAAGGGAAAAAACGGTCCACTAAAGGTGTGGCCACACAATATAACAAAGAGGATGTAGAGGTTATACAAAGAGAACCTGACAAAGACCATGATAGTGAGGCTGGTGTAAGTGATCCAAGAATATTGGATACTGCCAGTGATAGTTTTGGGCGAGACCAGGCAGGTGATTCATTGTTATAGAATGCTAGGAGCAGAGTGGTGGAGGTAAACGGTGTACTCGTAGAGGGCCACACAAAGGATACATATCCCTATTTTATCCTAAAAAATGATCTCCTTTACAGGGTAACTAACCTACGACGATGGTCAAGAGATTGAGCAACTAGTTGTGCCTTCCTCCTATACCAGAAAGGTGCTTGATTTTTCCCACTCTCTCCTCTTAGGGGGACACCTGGGGGTGGAAAAAACTCAAGAACGGGTTCTCAGGAGATTCTTTAGGCCAGGCATATATGAGGGGATTATAAAGGTTTTGTGCCTCTTGTCCAGAGTGCCAATTGCCATCACCAAAGCCCAAGTTAAAGGCCCCACTCATATCTCTTCCCATAATAGATGTGCCATTTGAGAGGATTGGCATGGACCTAGTGGGCCCATTGGAAAAATCTGCTCTAGGTCACCAGTAAATTTTAGTTATACTCAATTATGCAACCCGGTATCCGGAGGCTATTCCTCTACGTAAGGCAAATGCCAAAACTATAGCAAAGGAACTGGTTCAGGTTTTTTCCCGGGTTGGCATACCAAAGCAAATACTTACAGACCAGGGTACGCCATTTGTCTAACGTATTATTAAGGAGTTATGCCAGCTGTTTAACATACATCCCCTAAGAACATCAGTGGGCCATCCCCAAACGATGGACTAGTAGAAAGATTTAACCGTACTCTAAAAGGGATGTTAAGAAAAGTGGTTAGCAGGGATGGAAGTTATTGAGACTTACTGCTTCCCTACTTGTTATTTGCTGTTCAAGAGATTCCTCAAAGCTCCACAGGTTTTTCCCCGTTTGAGTTACTGTACGGGAGGCACCCCCGTGGTATTCTGAATATACTGAAAGAAACTTGGTAGGAACAAGGTGTCCCAGGAACTAATATGGTGCAACATGTGGAGCAAATCCAAGAGCGTTTGACTTGAATTGTTCCTCTTGTTTGCCAGCACCTGGAACAGGCTCAGGGTACCCAAAAACTCTACTATGACCAGAGTGCTAAAGTAAGACAGTTCAACAGGGGCGACCGGGTAATGGTTCTAGTCCCAACTGTCGAAAGTAAGCTTATGGCACGTTGGCAGGGGCCATATGAAATTTTAGATCAGATAAACCCAGTGAACTATAGTGTTAGCCAGACTGCAGAAAGAAGGAGGCAGTGCTTCATGTAAACCTCCTTAAGCCATGCAAGGATAGGGAAGCCTGTACAGTAGCAGTGGGGGGGACACAGGCAGATTCTCTAACCACAGAGCAATCAGTATCAGTTTCCATAGAACTGACCCCTCAGCAAGCAGAAGAAGCTAGAAGCTTAGTTGAGAGGAATAGGGATGTTTTTTTCCCCAATACCTGGTAGAACCTAAGAGATTACACATAAAATTATCACAGAACCAGGAGTGACCCTTAGGTTTAAACCATACCGAATTCCTGAAGCAAAAAGACTAGCTGTAAGGGCTGAAGTTAAGAAAATGCTCGAGCTAGGGGTGATAGAAGAGTCTCTAAGGAATTGGTTAAGCCCAATCGTACAAGTGCCTAAACCTGATGGGTCTATCAGGTTCTGTAACGACTTTAGGAAATTAAATGAGATCTCTAAGTTTGACGCATATCCCATGCCTCGGGTTGATGAATTAGTAAAGAGACTAGCAAAGGCCAGGGCCCCTATTTAACAATGGTCTGTCGGACCTGATCCAACAGTGCGGATCAAGTCCGACAGACCTCGCTGAATGCGGAGAGCAATACGCTCTCCGTATTCAGCATTGCACCAGCAGCTCTTGTGAGCTGCTGGTGCAATGCCGCCCGCTGCAGATTTGCGGCCAATCGGCCAACCTTTCAAAGGTTGATGGACAAGTTGCTTAGACCTCATGCCATGTATGCTGCTGCATATCTGGATTATGTGATCATTCATAGCTCAGACTGGGATTCCCATCTAAAAAAAGTGCAGGCAGTGTTAGACACATTTAGAAAGGCGGGGCTGACAGCCTTCTAAATGTACTATCGGTTTGGCTGAGGCTAAATATTTGGGATATGTAGTTGGTAGAGGAATGGTAAAGCCCCAACTTAACAAGATAGAAGCTATACAGCACTGGCCAAGGCCACTGAGGAAGAAGCAAGTCAGAGCCTTTCTAGGTATCGTAGGCTACTACCGGAGGTTCATTCCCCAGCTCCCCTCACTGACCATATGTCAGGGTTTTTTTCCCTGCTTTGTTTGCCATGTGCTGCTGGCAGCCATTTTACTCACCTCTCTTGCTGACTCTGGTGCATACTGTGTGATGCTGCTCATTTCCTGCACTTTCTTTTATGGCCAGACTGGTGTGTATCATCCGTGTGAGACAGGATGCAGTCTGAGAATTCTGATGTCATCACTTATTATTTAAAGGGACTCTGTTCAGTATGCTTTGCCCTTGCATTGTCTCAGACCTGTTTGTGAGAGCTCCTGTGTATTACCTGGCTGTCTGACGTCGCTCCTGGGTCCTGATCCCTGGCTTGTTCCTGACTCTGCTGTTCTCGTTGTTCCTGATTCCGGCTCGTCTGACTATTTGCTTTGGCTCCTGAGTCGGCTCGTCTGACTATTCGCTTTGGTTCCTGAATCGGCTCGTCTGACTACCAGCTCTGGTTTTGATTCCTGGCTTGTTATTTGACTTGTGGACTTTTAATTATTTTTTGCTTTTAATAAAGGTGTGATTATTTTTGCACTTCTCGTCTCAGTCTGATTCCTGGCATCCTGACATTACGCAAGGGCCATTAATCCTAATCTACCTTTACCTGCCATAATTTTCAGGATGGATGAACAGGATCACCGCTTGGATCAATTTGCACTAGCCCTGCAAACCCTGCTGACTCACACTGCACATTTGGACCAAAGTGTCCCGCAAGTTATGACTGTTCCTGTTTCCGCTGCTGCACCTAGTCCTACCAGGAGCATGTCCGGTTCTGCACCTCTACCTCAGCGATATGGAGGCGATCCTAATCAGTGCAGAGGGTTTTTGAACCAGGTGGGCATTTACTTTTAGATGTTACCTCAGGTTGTTTCCCTCTGACAGAGCTAAGGTGGGATTTCTCATCTCGTTACTCTCTGACACAGCTCTTGCCTGGGCTAATCCCTTGTGGGAGACTAATAAACCTGTGATTTCAAATTACCCTGAATTTGTGGCCTCCTTTTGAAGGGCATTTGATGTTCCGGCTCGCTCCTCCTCTGCTGCTAAACGACTCATGTCCATTCAGCAAGGTTCAAGATCTGTTGCTCAGTATTCCATTGAGTTCCGTACGCTTGCCGCAGAGGTAGGTTGGACCAATGAAGCCCTTGTTGCCGCAGCCTTTCATGGGCTTTCTGATGCGATTAAAGATGAAGTTGCTGCCAGAGATTTACCAGAGGATCTCGAGGTATTGGTGTCTTTTTTGATCCTAATTGACATCAGACTCAGAGAGAGGTCCTCTTTCAAGGAGCCCTTGCGGAAGCCTCCTTTTCCGTTGTCTCCTATGTGTTCGTTCCCACCCATGCCTCCCTCTACTGCTGAGCCTATGCCTTTTGAAGTCTTGTCCTACATGGCCGGGAAACGCTCACACCTAAGGTCCTGTCGGGGGCAGACCTTGGGTGGTTTATCCTCGTCCCCGGAACCTCTAAAGGAGAAACCTTTTGTCACGGTTGTCCTTTCCTGGATGGACTCCTCCATAGTCACCCAGGCTCTTGTTGACTCCGGTGCTGCAGGCTATTTCATTGACAGTGCTTTTGTATCTAAGCACTCCATTCCTGTTTTGCCTTGTTCCGTTCCGCTTGCTATTGAGGCCCGCACTCGTTATTTACAAAACTGCTCCGTTATTCATGGCTGTTGGGGCTCTCCATTTTGAAACCCTCCAGTTCCAGGTGATAAACTCTCTGCATTTTCCGGTTGTTCTGGGTTATCCCTGGCTCCAAAAGCACAATCCCAGTCTCGACTGGCACAGGTCAGAAATTTTGTCGTGGTCTCCGCAATGTATTTCCACTTGTTTTCGGAAACCAGTTAAAGTCTTGTGCACTTCTTCGGTATCTCAATTGCCAGAGGAGTACCGAGAGTTCCTAGACATTTTTGACAAGGTGCATGCCGGTACGTTGCATCCTCAACGGTCTTACGATTGTGCCATAGACCTGCAACCCGGAGCCATTCCTCCTCGGGGCCGGGTTTACCCTCTGTCTGTTGCAGAGAATTGTGCTATGGAGGAGTATGTTGCCGATGCTCTGTCGAGGGGGATTATCCGCAAATCCTGCTCTCCTGCAGGGGCTGGCTTCTTCTTTGTGAAGAAAAAGAGTGGCGAGTTAAGACCATGCATCGATTATAGGGGTCTTAATTGTCTTACCATTAAGAATGCTTACCCTATTCCGATCATTACAGAACTCTTTGGCCGCCTCAAGGGAGCTACGGTGTTTACTAAACTTGATTTGAGAGGAGCGTACAATCTTGTTAGGATCAAGGAGGGCCACGAATGAAAAACAGCATTTAACACCAGGAGCGGGCATTATGAGTATCTTGTAATGCCATTTGGCCTATGTAATGCTCCTGCTGTTTTCCAGGAATTTATTAATGATGTCCTACAAGATATGTTGCAACAGTGTGTTGTGGTGTCCTTAGACGACATCCTCATACACTCACCCACACTTGAGGCTCATCGTTCTGATGTTACACGGGTTCTTCAGAGACTACGTGAGAACGGCCTGTTTTGTAAACTCGAGAAATGTGAGTTCCATCAGACTCAAGTAACCTTTCTAGGTTATGTTATCTCCGTTGCAGGGTTCTCCATGGATCCTGACAAGTTATCTGCAGTTCTGTAGTGGCCTCGCCCAGTTGGTCTTCAGTCTATTCAACGTTTTTTGGGGTTCGCCAATTACTATAGAAAGTTTATTAAAAACTCTTCTTCCTTGGTCAAACCTATCTCAGGCATGACCCGTAAAGAGAATGATTCACTCCATTGGTCACCTACTGCCATTAAGGCCTTTGATAGTCTTAAAGGGACACTGAACCCAATTTTTTTCTTTTGTAATTCAGAAAGAGCATGCAATTTTAAGCAACTTTCTAATTTACTCCTATTATCAATTTTTCTTCGTTCTCTTGCTATCATTATTTGAAAAAGAAGGCATCTAAGCTTTTTTTTGTTTCAGTACTCTGGACAGCACTTTTTTATTGGTGGATGAATTTATCCACCAATCAGCAAGGACAACCCAGGTTGTTCACCAAAAATGGGCCGGCATCTAAACTTACATTCTTGCATTTCAAATAAAGATACCAAGAGAATGAAGAAAATTTGATAATAGGAGTAAATTAGAAAGTTGCTTAAAATTTCATGCTCAATCTGAATCACGAAAGAAAAATTTTGGGTACAGTGTCCCTTTAAGACTGCCTTTGCTGCCGCTCCAGTTCTGGCTCATCCTAACCCTGTCCTGCCTTTCGTTCTTGAGGTCGATGCGTCTGAGACTGAAGTAGGTGCCCTCTTGTCTCAACGTCCTACGCCTGACGGTTTCTTGCATCCATGTGGTTCCTTCTCTAAGAAATTGTCTCCAGCGGAGTGCAATTATGAAAATGGCGACAGGGAATTACTGGCCATAATTTTGGTACTCAAGGAATGGAGGCATCTTCTCAAGGGTACTAGCGTGCCAGTGCTCATTCTTGCTAACCACAAGAATTTAACTTATCTATCTGAAGCAAAATGTTTGTAGCCCCGACAGGCCAGATGGGCGCTATTTTTGTCTCGGTTTAATTATGTGGTCTCCTACCTGCCTGGTAGTAAGAATGTGATTTGCATACAAAGAGAGAAGCGCTCTACCAGGAACAAACAACAGCTCAGTGGCTTGTTCTATGGCGATTTACCACCCGGAAGCAGCCTCTTTTAGACCAGTGTGCTTTTCACAGAAGAAAACTTTCCTGAAATTTATCCCGCCAAGTAAGGTCAGTCCAGCCCCGAAATACCAGGCAATTCTCCTCTGAACAAGGAACATTACAACCCCAGACGATCGTTTCGGCCTCCTATGGGCCTCGTCAGTGAGGTGCAGCCACATTCTTCTAAGCACACTGGGCAAGGAGTCCACGTCTGGTTTCCCCCATCACCCATAGGGAGACTTCATAATAATTTGCATACAAAGAGAGAAGCGCTCTACCAGGAACGAACAACAGCTCAGTGGCTTGTTCTATGGCGATTTACCACCCGGAAGCAGCCTCTTTTAGACCAGTGTGCTTTTCACAGAAGAAAACTTTCCTGAAGTATATCAGTCTGATCCCGCCAAGTAAGGTCTGTCCAGCCCCGAAATACCAGGCAATTCTCCTCTGAACAAGGAACATGACAACCCCAGATGATCGTTTCGTCCTCCTATGGGCCTCGTCAGTGAGGTGCAGCCACATTCCTCTAAGCACACTGGGCAAGGAGTCCACGTCTGGTTTCCCCCATAACCCATAGGGAGACTTCCCCAGGGTCATAATAATTTGCATACAAAGAGAGAAGCGCTCTACCAGGAACGAACAACAGCTCAGTGGCTTGTTCTATGGCAATTTACCACCCGGAAGCAGCCTCTTTTAGACCAGTGTGCTTTTCACAGAAGAAAACTTTCCTGAAGTATATCAGTCTGATCCCGCCAAGTAAGGTCAGTCCAGCCCCGAAATACCAGGCAATTCTCCTCTGAAAAAGAACATGACAACCCCAGACGATCGTTTCGGCCTCCTATGGGCCTCGTCAGTGAGGTGCAGCCACATTCCTCTAAGCACACTGGGCAAGGAGTCCACGTCTGGTTTCCCCCATCACCCATAGGGAGACTTCATAATAATTTGCATACAAAGAGAGAAGCGCTCTACCAGGAACGAACAACAGCTCAGTGGCTTGTTCTTTGGCGATTTACCACCCGGAAGCAGCCTCTTTTAGACCAGTGTGCTTTTCACAGAAGAAAACTTTCCTGAAGTATATCAGTCTGATCCCGCCAAGTAAGGTCAGTCCAGCCCCGAAATACCAGGCAATTCTCCTCTGAACAAGGAACATGACAACCCCAGACGATTGTTTCGGCCTCCTATGGGCCTCGTCAGTGAGGTGCAGCCACATTTCTCTAAGCACACTGGGCAAGGAGTCCACGTCTTGTTTCCCCCATCACCCATAGGGAGACTTCCCCAGGGTCATAATAATTTGCATACAAAGAGAGAAGCGCTCTACCAGGAACGAACAACAGCTCAGTGGCTTGTTCTATGGCGATTTACCACCCGGAAGCAGCCTCTTTTAGACCAGTGTGCTTTTCACAGAAGAAAACTTTCCTGAAGTATATCAGTCTGATCCCGCCAAGTAAGGTCAGTCCAGCCCCGAAATACCAGGCAATTCTCCTCTGAACAAGGAACATGACAACCCCAGACGATTGTTTCGGCCTCCTATGGGCCTCGTCAGTGAGGTGCAGCCACATTCCTCTAAGCACACTTGGCAAGGAGTCCACGTCTGGTTTCCCCCATCACCCATAGGGAGACTTCCCCAGGGTCATAATAATTTGCATACAAACAGAGAAGCGCTCTACCAGGAACGAACAACAGCTTAGTGGCTTGTTCTATGGCGATTTACCACCCGGAAGCAGCCTCTTTTAGACCAGTGTGCTTTTCACAGAAGAAAACTTTCCTGAAGTATATCAGTCTGATCCCGCCAAGTAAGGTCAGTCCAGCCCCGAAATACCAGGCAATTCTCCTCTGAACAAGGAACATGACAACCCCAGACGATCGTTTTGGCCTCCTATGGGCCTCGTCAGTGAGGTGCAGCCACATTCCTCTAAGCACACTGGGCAAGGAGTCCACGTCTGGTTTCCCCCATCACCCATAGGGAGACTTCCCCAGGGTCATAATAATTTGCATACAAAGAGAGAAGCGCTCTACCAGGAACGAACAACAGCTCAGTGGCTTGTTCTATGGCGATTTACCACCCGGAAGCAGCCTCTTTTAGACCAGTGTGCTTTTCACAGAAGAAAACTTTCCTGAAGTATATCAGTCTGATCCCGCCAAGTAAGTAAGAATGTGAGGGCTGATATCCTCTCTCGACAATTTTCGCCTCTGTCCAAGGAGGAGTCTGTACCCACTCCAGTTATACCTCCTGACCATATTTTGGCTACCATACGTACTAATTTGACTTCTCCCTTGGGGGAGGAGATCCTGGCTGCACAAACCAATGCACACTTACCACTATCCTAAAGCCGCAGGTCACCCAGGCAAGAACCAAATGATTTGGTCTGTCACTCGACAATTTTGGTGGCCAGGTCTTCGTTCTGATTTTGCTGCGTATGTTGCCTCCTGCTCAGTTTGTGCACAGAATAAGACTCCTTGACGTCTTCCTGTGGGTCTTCTTCAACCTATTGCTAATGGTGAGTGTCCTTGGACACATCTTTCCATGGACTTCATTGTCGAGCTCCCTGTTTCCGATGGCAATACTGTTATTCTTATGGTGGTTGACCGTTTTTCTAAAATGTCACATTGCATTCCCTTGAAGAAGTTGCCTACCGCTCAGTAGCTTGCTTCAATTTTTGCCCGGGAGGTCTTCTGTTTATATGGGTTACCCAAGGAGATAGTGTCGGACCGGGGTAGCCAGTTTGTTTCCAGATTTTGGCGTTCCTTTGGTGCTCAAATGGGGATCCAGCTTTCCTTCTCCTCGGCATATCACCCTCAATCCAATGGGGCTGCGGAACAGTCTAACCAAGCTCTGGAACAGTTCCTCTGTTGCTATGTCTCAGATCACCACAATAATTGGTCTGAACTGTTATCTTAGGCAGAGTTTGCCTCGTAATAGTGCTATTAATGCTTCCTCCAAGTTATCCCCGTTCATGGCGAATTATGGGTTTCAACCATCCTTGTTGCCCGATTCATTCATGTCTCAGGGTATTCTGGCTTTGGAGGAGCATCTCCGGCAACTCCGTTCCCCGTGAGTGCAGATTCAGGATTCCCTTTATCGTTCTATGCAGCGCCAAAAGTTGCAGGCTGATCGTAGGCGTCTGCCTGCGCCTTCCTACCAGGTTGGTGAGAGAGTTTGACTGTCCTCCCGCAACTTGAACCTTCATGTGCCTTCCAATAAACTGGCTCCCCATTATGTTGGTACTTTTCGAATACTCCGGCGGGTCAATCCTGTGGCCTACGCTCTTGACCTTCCTCCTGCAATGCACATCTCCAATGTTTTTCATATCTCCCTCTTGAAACCATTGGTTTGTAATCGGTTTACCACTGTGTTGCCTCGTCCCAGTCCTATCTTTGTTGACAACCATGAGGAGTATGAGGTCAGCAGCATTTTTTGACTCTCAAATGTCCAGGGGCCGCGTACAGTATTTGGTTCACTGGAGGGGCTACGGTCCGGAGGAGCGTTTATTGGTTCCCTCCTCTGATGTTCATGCTCCCGCCCTCCTCTGTGCCTTCCATGCCCGTTTCCCCAATTAGCCTTTTGTCCTCCTGCGGGGGAGGGTTCGTTGAGGGGAAGGTACTGTCAGGGTTTTTTCCCTGCTTTGTTTGCCATGTGCTGCTGGCAGCCATTTTACTCACCTCTCTTGCTGACTCTGGTGCATACTGTGTGATGCTGCTCATTTCTTGCACTTCCTTTTATGGCCAGACTGGTGTACATTATCCGTGTGAGACAGGATGCAGTCTCAGAATTGTGATGTCATCACTTATTATTTAAAGGGCCTCTGTTGTGAGAGCTCCTGTGTATTACCTGGCTGTCTGACATCCCTCCTGGTTCCTGATCCCTTGCTTGTTCCTGGCTCTGCTTTTCTCCTTGTTCCTGATTCTGGCTCATCTGACTATTCACTTTGGCTCCTGACTCGGCTCGTCTGACTATTTGCTTTGGCTCCTTACTCGGCTTGTCTGACTACCAGCTCTGGTTTTGATTTCTGGCTTGTTATTTGACTTGTGGATTTTTTATTATTTTTTGCTATTAATAAAGGTGTTATAATTTTTGCACTTCTCATCTCAGTCTGATTCCTGGCATCCTGACACCTTACTAAAGCAAGGAGCCCAGACACTGTAAGGTGGGACAGCAAAGCTGAAGAATATTTTGCTGATCTACATGCAGCACTTTGTAGAGAGCCTATCCTTGTGGCTCCTGACTTTAGTAAGGAATTCTTCCTTCAGACAGATGCGTCTGGGGTTGGTTTAGGTGCCGTACTCTCTCATTATGTTGAGGATGAGCAACATCCTGTTCTCTATCTGAGCAGGAAACTGTTGCCCCGGGAACAGCGCTATGCTACGATAGAGAAGGAGTGCTTAGCGATTAAGTGGGCTTTGGAAATGCTCCGCTATTATCTATTGGGCAGGCAATTTACCCTTGTCTCTGATCATGCCCCATTAAAGTGGATGCACAACAACAGGGACAAGAACTTAAGAATCACCAGGTGGTTCTTGTCTTTACAACCTTTTACTTTTGTGGTGAGACACAGGGCAGGTCTTCTTCATGGAAATGCTGATGCCCTTTTGAGGTCATATGCCCTGATGGCAGTAGCCGCTTCACATGCCTGTGTTAAGCTGGGGAGGGGGATATGTGACGGGGTACAGGACCATGTATATATCAGTCAGAGGTTACAAAGAGCAATCTATCCCGGTTGTTAAGTGGTTAATGTTTTTCTGTTAGCTGTACACATGTTCCTTGTTAATTAGGCTTAGGGTTATATCATAGCTCTGAGAAAGCTGGTAGGGGTCTCAGTATCAGGCTGCACTGGGATGGTGCACGTGGAAACCTGTAAAGGACCTGTCTGCATGGAAGTTAAAGGTCTGTTGAGAAAACTATTTTGTTTTGTAATAGCTATGAATGCTTGTTTGTTGTACACTGGGGCCAGAGTAGCTGGACCAGTAATAGTAGTTAGGGAAACTATTGTCCGTCTGCTAACAGGAGTAGCCTTTTTGTTTTGTATTTTCTGTTGCTGCTGAAAAGCATTTTTCATTTAAAGGGGAAGTATACCCTGACTCTGGAAAAAGACTGTTTTACTTTTCTTAAAGAAAAGTTTCATACAAAATACAGTTGCCTGACTGTATTTACAGTGGCCTTTCCACAGTATATATGAATGTGTGTATGAGTGTGTGTGTTTATGAATGTGCGTATATGAGTATGTGCGTGTGTATATGAGTGTGTGTATCAGTGTGTGTGTGTATATGCGTGTGTGTGCGTGTGTATATGAGTGTGTGTGTATATATGAGTGTGTGTGTGTAGGAGTGTGTGCATGTGTATATGAGTGTGTGTGTATCAGTGTGTGCGTATATGAGTGTGTGTGTGCGTGTGTATATGAGTGTGTGTATCAGTGTGTGTGTGTATATGCGTGTGTGTGCGTGTGTATATGAGTGTGTGTGTATATATGAGTGTGTGTGTGTAGGAGTGTGTGCATGTGTATATGAGTGTGTGTGTATCAGTGTGTGTGTGTGCGTGTGTATATGAGTGTGTGCTTGAGTGTGTGTGTCTGTGTTGTTACGTGTCTGTGTAATTCCCATGTGTTGTATCTGCTGCACGTGTAATATCCCTGAGACTGGGCATATTGCTATCTGGTATCTGTGGCTCTGTGCTAGTTACAAACCATCTGTACATCTTTGCAATCTTTACAATTATTTTCACAGCAATAAGATCTGCTAAGGGGAATGAAGTATAATATTTTATGGCTGTTCTGCTGCTCAACATCAGCGCTCAGCTCCAAATGTGCCAAACGTGTCTGTAAACTGCTGCCCACCCGCATATGTCTTATTGTGCCAGCTCATTAGTCATTAACGCTGCAAATAATCCAAGGGAAGCAGCATTCACAAGGTAAGTACAGTTAGTGCACGCTGACACAGGGCAGTGCAGTTAGTGCACGCTGACACAGGGCAGTGCAGTTAGTGCACGCTGACACAGGGCAATGCAGTTAGTGCACGCTGACACAGGGCAGTGCAGTTAGTGCACGCTGACACAGGGCAGTGCAGTTAGTGCACGCTGACACAGGGCAGTGCAGTTGGGGCACTCTCACAAGCGGAATGTAGCTGTGGCACTCTCACAAGCGGAATGTAGCTGTGGCACTCTCACACGTAGAATGCAGTTGGGGCACTCACAAGCAGAATGCAGTTGGGGCACTCACAAGCAGAATGCAGTTGGGGCACACACAAGCAGAATGCAGTTGGGGCACACACAAGCGGAATGCAGTTGGTGCACACTCACAAGTGAAATGCATTTTGGGCACACTCATAAGCGGAATGCAGTTGGCTCACTCTCACACGCAGAATGCAGTTGGCGCACTCTCACATGCAGAATGCAGTTGGCGTATACTTACATGCAGAATGCAGATAGTGCACACTCACAAGCGGAATGTAGTTTGTGCACGCTCACAAGTTGAATACAGTTGGTGCACACTCAGAAGGGGAATGCAGTAGATACCAGAAGGGGAATGCAGTAGATACGGTGGCCCCTGCATATTAATGGTTGTGTTGTTGAGCAAACCTAGATTTTGTGTCCTTTTTCTTATTTGCATTTGAGAGAGAGAGACACACACAGTATATACTATTTGTCTGTCACTTTGTTACATTATCAAATCCATACGCCATACGTCCTCAAAAAAAATACAGTTAATGACCGAGGACGTATGGCGTACGTCCTTGGTCTGGAAAGCAGCTGGAAGCAATCCTGATCGCTTCCAGCCGTTTTCCGGTTATTGCAGTGATGCCTCGATATCGAGGCATCCTGCAATAACCCCCCTTGGCCATCCGATGCAGAGAGAGCCACTCTGTGACCCTCTCTGCACCGGACATTGATGGCCGGTATCGTTGGTGGGTGGGAGCTTACGTGGGAGGCGGTTGGGCGGCCATCGATGGGCCATATGACGTCGAGGGGGGGCGGGATCGCCGGGGATGCGGGTGGGAACGGCTACACTACAGAAAACACTTGAAAATAAAAGTTAGGTAAAAATTAATTTTTGGCAAAATCGAAGTGATCTGGGAGGTGGAGGGGGGTTGTTCTTTGGGGGGGAAGCTACACTACAGAAAAAATAATAAAAAAGCATTTTTTTGCAGAAACTGGGTACTGGCAGACAGCTGCCAGTACCAAAGATGGCTCCCAGTAAGGTAGAGGGGGAGGGTTAGAGAGCTGTTTGGGGGGGATCAGGGAGGTTTTGGGCTACGGGGGGAATCCTACATATCAGCATATGTAAATATGCTAAAATATATATATATATTTTTTAAAAATACCTTTTATTTTAGTACTGGCAGACTTTCTGCCAGTACTTAAGATGGCGGGGACAATTGTGGGGGAGGGAAGAGCACTGTTTGGGAGGGATCAGGGGGTCTGATGTATCAGGTGGGAGGCTGATCTCTACACTAAAGCTAAAATTAACCCTGCAAGCTCCCTCCAAGCTACCTAATTAACACCTTCACTGCTATCCATAATACACGTGTGATGCGCAGCGGCATTTCGTGGCCTTCTAATTACCAAAAAGCAAAACCAAAGCCATATGTCTGCTATTTCTGAACAAAGGGGATCCCAGAGAAGCATTTACAACCATTTGTGCCATAATTGCATAAGCTGTTTGTAAATAATTTCAGTGAGAAACCTAAAGTTTGTGAAAAAGTGTACGATTTTTTCTTATTTGATCGCATTTGGCGGGGAAATGGTGGCATGAAATATACCAAAATGGGCTTAGATCAATACTTTGGGTTATCTAATACACTACAATAAAGCTAAACTTAACCCTACAAGCTCCCTAATTAACCCCTTCACTGCTGGGCATAATACACGTGTTGTGTGCAGTGGCATTTAGCGGCCTTCAAATTACCAAAAAGCAATACCAAAGCCATATATGTCTGCTATTTATGAACAAAGGGGATCCCAGAGAAGCTTTTACAATCATTTGTTCCATAATTGCACAGCCTGTTTGTAAATAATTTCAGTGAGAAACCTAAAATTTTGAAAAAGTGAACATTTTTTTTTTTATTTGATCGCATTTGGCGGGGAAATGGTGGCATGAAATATACCAAGATGGGCCTAGATCAATTCTTGGGGTTGTCTGCTACACTAAACTAAAGCTAAAATTAACCCTAGAAGCTCCCTAATTAACCCCTCCACTGCTGGGCATAATACACTAGTGGTGCGCAGTGGCATTTAGCGGCCTTCTAATTACCAAAACAAAATGCCAAAGCCATATATGTCTGCTATTTATGAACAAAGGGGATCCCAGTGAAGCATTTACAACCATTTGTGCCACAATTGCACAAGTTGTTTGCAAATAATTTCAGTGAGAAACCTAAAGTTTTTGAAAAAGTGAACATTTTTTTTTATTTGATCTCATTTGGCGGTGAAATGGTGGCATGAAATATACCAAAATTGGCCTAGATCAGTACTTTGGGATGTCTTCTAAAAAAATATATACATGTCAGGGGTTATTCAGGGATTCCTGAAAGATATCAGTGTCCCAATGTAACTAGCGCTAATTTTGAAAAAAAGTGGTTTGGAAATAGCAAAGTGCTACTTGATTTATGGCCCTATAACTTGCAAAAAAAAACAAAGAACATGTAAACATTGGGTATTTCTAAACTCAGGACAAAATTTAGAAACTATTTAGCATGGGTGTTTTTTGGTGGTTGTAGATGTGTAAAAGATTTTGGGGGTCAAAGTTAGAAAAACTGTGTTTTTTTCCATTTTATTTCCTCATATTTTATAAAAAAAATTTATAGTAAATTATAAGATATGATGAAAATAATGATATCTTGAGAAAGTCCATTTAATGGCGAGAAAAACGGTATATAATATGTGTGGGTACAGTAAATGAGTAAGAGGAAAATTACAGCTAAACACAAACACCGCAAAAATGTAAAAATAGCCTTGGTCCCAAACGGACAGAAAATGGAAGTGCTGTGGTCATTAAAGGGTTAAGAGAGAAACACTTAGGAAAGAGGCAGCCTGTTTTGACCAATCACAGATTACTCAAGCATTTATAAAGGAGTTAAAAAACCATCTTAAACCATCTTGATAAAGCCATTGTGAATGGCGAAACGCGTTGATGGGAACATATTGATGGCATAAGAAAAATATCACATAACGTATTTGAAGGATTATAACGGATTCACAGAGGAACTACTTTTCAGCCCTAAAACACTCTGCGCAGAGTTCTAGGCATTGATACAAAACGGATCTTCTTTCAGAAACTATCAACGTAACGTGTGACGTCACCAGCTGCACGGAGCTGTATGGTCACCTGTGTCTTACCAGGAGAGGACTCATCGAGCTCAGAGAAGAGCAGGTAGGCACATAGAGGTGTAGCAGCCCTGTAGCGTGGTTGACATACACACTTCTCATATGCTATTTATGTGACTGTTTGGATACGGAACAGTGATACTTATATCACAGAATTGGGACTTTGAAAAAGTACCCGCAAAATAGTGCTTTACCAAATACAAATTGGATCCTGAATATCACATAGTGATTGAAACTCTAAGGAATAGAGACAATTCTACCAGCTATTTACTATATACTGTTGCCTTTCCTTGTTTCTCTTAGGTTCATATGAACATTTTAGCTTGTTTTGATTAAGAGATATACCATTGTCTCAGGAGCCATCTATTTTTTAGTTTTTGCATATTTTATCATTTTATCTAGTGATGTTTTTATTTCTGGTCATATATATGTGTATATGTATGTTTTAAGGTATAATAGAACCTTATCTCACATTTATAAATTACATTTTTGTACTTTTTATGTATCATACATTTATTGTATACCTTATTAGATAATCTATTTAATGCCTCACATCACTCTCAGACTGTCTATCTAACTTTACTATAGAGACTATTTCTATAGGTTTTGTTCACTCATATCCCCATAGCTGCTAGCGCACATACACACTTTTGTACTTTCAATTCACTGATCACACACACAAACGAGAGAGACCCCCCCTCTTGTCACGAGCCATTCACTGATCACGCACACACACATATACATATATATATAATTATATGAGACCTTTTGTCACGAGCCATTCACTAATCACGTTGTCACATGGTGTGTTATGCCGCTTTGTCTAATGTGCCACCCGTGTGCCAGCTTTCCCTGAATTTACCATTTCTAAATGTCACACAGAGGCCAGCGGGACCCTTGGCTGTGCCACCCATATCGGGGCATCTGTTGTCATCTTCTTGTAATAAGACAAATCTGTCTCCTGCCGGCTGTGCTTACTTAAAGTGTAAAATGTCAAAGCTTAGCATGGATGACAAATTCCCTATAGTCAGCACATCAGCCAGTGTATTAATAGCTGCTGAGAGGAGCACATAGCACTGTTAACCCTTCCTATCACACAAGGAGCACATCAGCCAGTGTATTAATAGCTGCTGAGAGGAGCACATAGCACTATTAACCCTTCATATCACACAAGGAGCACATCAGCCAGTGCATTAATAGCTGCTGAGAGGAGCACATAGCACTATTAACCCTTCATATCACACAAGGAGCACATCAGCCAGTGTATTAATAGCTGCTGAGAGGAGCACATAGCACTGTTAACCCTTCATATCACACAAGGGGCACCTCAGCCAGTGCATTAATAGCTGCTGAGAGGAGCACATAGCACTGTTAACCCTTCATATCACACAAGGGGCACCTCAGCCAGTGCATTAATAGCTGCTGAGAGGAGCACATAGCACTGTTAACAACCCTTCATATCACACAAGGAGCACATCAGCCAGTGTATTAATAGCTGCTGAGAGGAGCACATAGCACTGTTAACCCTTCATATCACACAAGGAGCACATCAGCCAGTGTATTAATAGCTGCTGAGAGGAGCACATAGCACTGTTAACCCTTCCTATCACACAAGGAGCACATCAGCCAGTGTATTAATAGCTGCTGAGAGGAGCACATAGCACTATTAACCCTTCATATCACACAAGGAGCACATCAGCCAGAGTATTAATAGCTGCTGAGAGGAGCACATAGCACTGTTAACAACCCTTCATATCACACAAGGAGCACATCAGCCAGAGTATTAATAGCTGCTGAGAGGAGCACATAGCACTGTTAACCCTTCCTATCACACAAGGAGCACATCAGCTAGTGTATTAATAGCTGCTGAGAGGAGCACATAGCACTATTAACCCTTCATATCACACAAGGAGCACATCAGCCAGTGCATTAATAGCTGCTGAGAGGAGCACATAGCACTGTTAACAACCCTTCATATCACACAAGGAGCACCTCAGCCAGTGCATTAATAGCTGCTGAGAGGAACACATAGCACTGTTAACCCTTCATATCACACAATGAGCACATCAGCCAGTGTATTAATAGCTGCTGAGAGGAGCACATAGCACTGTTAACCCTTCATATCACACAATGAGCACATCAGCCAGTGCATTAATAGCTGCTGAGAGGAACACATAGCACTGTTAACCCTTCATATCACACAATGAGCACATCAGCCAGTGTATTAATAGCTGCTGAGAGGAACACATAGCACTGTTAACCCTTCATATCACACAAGGAACACCTCAGCCAGTGCATTAATAGCTGCTGAGCGGAGCACATAGCACTGTTAACCCTTCATATCACACAAGGAGCACATCAGCTAGTGCATTAATAGCTGCTGAGAGGAGCACATAGCACTGTTAACCCTTCATATCACACAAGGAGCACATCAGCCAGTGCATTAATAGCTGCTGAGAGGAGCACATAGCACTGTTAACCCTTCATATCACACAAGGAGCACATCAGCCAGTGCATTAATAGCTGCTGAGAGGAGCACATAGCACTGTTAACCCTTCATATCACACAAGGAGCACATCAGCCAGAGTATTAATAGCTGCTGAGAGGAGCACATAGCACTGTTAACAACCCTTCATATCACACAAGGAGCACATCAGCCAGAGTATTAATAGCTGCTGAGAGGAGCACATAGCACTGTTAACAACCCTTCATATCACACAAGGAGCACATCAGCCAGTGTATTAATAGCTGCTGAGAGGAGCACATAGCACTGTTAACCCTTCCTATCACACAAGGAGCACATCAGCCAGTGCATTAATAGCTTCTGAGAGGAGCACATAGCACTGTTAACAACCCTTCATATCACACAAGGAGCACATCAGCCAGTGCATTAATAGCTGCTGAGAGGAGCACATAGCACTGTTAACAACCCTTCATATCACACAAGGGGCACCTCAGCCAGTGCATTAATAGCTGCTGAGAGGAGCACATAGCACTGTTAACCCTTCATATCACACAAGGAGCACATCAGCCAGTGCATTAATAGCTGCTGAGAGGAGCACATAGCACTGTTAACAACCCTTCATATCACACAAGGAGCACATCAGCCAGTGCATTAATAGCTGCTGAGAGGAGCACGTAGCACTGTTAACCCTTCATATCACACAAGGAGCACATCAGCCAGTGTATTAATAGCTGCTGAGAGGAGCACGTAGCACTGTTAACCCTTCATATCACACAAGGAGAACACCCATTGTATTAATAGCCTATTGATATGGGCACATAGGTGTGACAGACCTCTCTGTCAGTACTTGAAGGGTTAACTCTGTTCAGCTTTAAGAAGCTATTTTCTAAAGACAGGTTTGCTGGCATCAGCTATAATTAAGTTTAAGTGATAAACATTCCCATTGTTCAATCACATCTAGAGAGCAGACGCCCCAGTGATAAGAAAGGATCAAGTGTGTCTTGTGTTTAACTTGTTATCTGCTGAAGTAATGTAATACTATTGTGGCCTGTCAAAGGGCGTTGTCTCTCTATCTAATGTACAATATTCTTCCCCCCCGCAGCTTGGGTCAGACCTGCATAAATACTAGGCATATAGCCTTTAATAAATGTAATTCTGATTTAAACCTAAAAACTGGCTGGGTTGTGAGTTGCTGATCCCATGTTCAGGACATTGTTCATCTGGTGTTAACCCTTGGTATCCTGTTGGTACCGTAACAATTGGTGGCAAGCAACGGAATGAACCTTATCGCCCAGAAGAGCAACTACACAAGCCAGTAACCTCAGGAAGAGGGGGATTACTACAATACTGACTAAGATGGAGGGAGACAGAGCTCGCAGCGCTACGCCTCCAGCAGCCATGGAGGAGACCCTATACCAGAGGGAAATGAGGACCAGGCTGGAATTTTTACCCCAACCTGTACCACGGGACATGCTATCCGTGGTAATGGCAGATGTGCAGGAGTACGTGATGGCACACAGTCCGCGGAATGCATCCTCCCGAGCAGAATCCATTTCGGAAGCACTCAGCAACCCAGTAAGACCCAAAATCCCATACCATGCCTTTAAAATGTTTTGTGAGGAGAAGGATGAGATCGATGGGTATTTACAGGATTTTGAGAGACTGTGCGAGTTACATGATTTGGAGCAGTCCGTATGGGTGCCGGTGCTAGCAGGCAAACTAGCCGGTAGGGCAGCGGAAGCGTATCGCGCTGTACCCAGGGAGGACAGCAAGGATTACGCTAAAGTGAAGAGAGCGATCTTGGAAAGATATGCCATTACCCCAGAGGCATACCGGCGCAAGTTTAGAGGCCTGCGCAAGCCAGAAAGGGATTCCCATGCAGGGTGGGCCCACAAGCTGGATCAAGCATCTCAGGGGTGGATACAGGCCAGCCAAGCTACCACCATGGAAGAATTGCGACAACTGATGCTGTTGGAGCAATTCTTTAACGGCTTGTCCCCAGAAGCCCAAGAATGGGTGAGAGATTGAAAACCCTCCACCCTGCATGAAGCTGCTCGCCTGGCAGATGAGTATACGGATGCCCGCAAACTGGACACTGCTACCACTAAGCCCCCTGCTAGAGTGGAGTACAGACCCCCAGTCACCCCAGCAGCTGCCAGTTACCAACCCCCGGCGCACCGCTATACCACACAGCCTCCGGCCAGGAACTACCCTCAGAGAGCCTGGTTCAATTTGCGGGGCTACTCACAACCTATTCAGTGCTTTGGATGTAAGCAACTAGGGCACAAAAGACCAGAGTGTCCCCTAAACGCAGCGAACCAAGCACAGTCCTGGAGAAGACCCGCCAGCGGAATCCCCCGTAATCCTCAGCCTGCGGCCCGCTACGTAGAGGCGCAAGAATGCTGGGGCAGCCTACATGAAGCAGACCCCGTGCAAGCTGCCCACCGGAATAACCGGCAACTGGTTAAAGTGAATGGGAAGGAGGTCAGTGGTCTACGGGATACTGGTGCTACCATGACCTTGCTTCAAAAGAACTTGGTGTCTGAGAAACAGCACACTGGAGACACTGTGGCTGTGAGGGTAGCAGGGGGCGTTGTGTTCCGCCTACCTGTTGCCAGGGTACATTTGGATTGGCGAGTGGGCGCTAGACCTGTGAATGTGGGGGTCAAGAAGGACTTACCTGCTGATGTTCTCCTTGGAAATGACTTGGCCCCCCTTGTTTCTGCCTATGCTCCCATGGGTCCCGCTGATGTTAACCCTGTGACTACCCGTGCCCAGATCCGTGCAGCAGAGACTGACCCACCTGCTGCTAAGCCCCAGGACGCGGAGCTCAGTAAATCTCTATCCGCTATTGATACGTGGAAGTCCCTTTACAATGCGCTGATGAAGGAGAAGAGTCACGTAGAGGATGAAATGGTCACGTTAAACAATCACGTAACAGTGCTAGCGGGAGAGAAGAGGAGTGCAGAGGAAAAAGCATGTTTAGAACCGGAATCTCTGCTAGACAAGCTGCACCAACAGACTGCAGAAAACACCAGCTTGAGAGTGGAACATGAAACATTAAAGACAAACTTAGTGACACTGGAGGAGAAGCTGACGCTGGCTCATAGTGAGGTGCAGCAACTCAAGGGCACCCTATGTCAGTATGAAGGGATTGTGGATACCTATAAAGAGCAGGTACAAAAAACTCGTAAGGAAGCTGATGAGATTTTGAAGGACTGTTTAGCCCTAGTCTGGGCACTGAAGAAGTTGAACCCTTATTTTTACGGGCAGGAATTCTCTCTCATAACGGGAATACAGATGGATTGTCCCAGCAAACTGACATGCCTACCACCTCCTAGTCTGGTCATCCCCAGGTTGACCCGCCAAAGGGTCAAGCCGGGTCTGCCGGAGTGTTCCACAAGGGGGGAGCTATGTGACAGACCTCTCTGTCAGTACTTGAAGGGTTAACTCTGTTCAGCTTTAAGAAGCTATTTTCTAAAGACAGGTTTGCTGGCATCAGCTATAATTAAGTTTAAGTGATAAACATTCCCATTGTTCAATCACATCTAGAGAGCAGACGCCCCAGTGATAAGAAAGGATCAAGTGTGTCTTGTGTTTAACTTGTTATCTGCTGAAGTAATGTAATACTATTGTGGCCTGTCAAAGGGCGTTGTCTCTCTATCTAATGTACAATATTCTCCCCCCCCCCCCCAGCATATAGCCTTTAATAAATGTCATTCTGTTTTAAACCTGAAAACTGGCTGGGTTGTGAGTTGCTGATCCCATATTCAGGACATTGTTCATCTGGTGTTAACCCTTGGTATCCTGTTGGTACCGTAACAATAGGCACTGTTAACCCTTCATATCACGCAAGGAGCACACCCAGTGTTTTAATAGCTGCTGAGAGGCACACATAGGCACTATTAACTCTACATATCACACAAGGAGCACACCCAGTGTATTAATAACTGCTGAGAGATGCACGTAGGCATTGTTAACCCTTCATATCAGACAATGAGCACACCCAGTGTTTTAATAGCTGCTGAGAGGCACACATAGGCACTGTTAACCCTTCATATCACACAATGAGCACACCCAGTGTTTTAATAGCTGCTGAGAGGCACACATAGGCACTATTAACCCTTCATATCACACAAGGAACACAATCAGTGTATTAATAGCTGCTGAGAGGAGCACATAGCACTGTTAACCCTTCATATCACACAAGGAGCAAACCCAGTGTATTAATAGCTGCTGAGAGGCACCTTTAACCCTTATGACCCTGTAGTTGTCCATCTTCCCTTCTAACATATAAATTACATATCCAATTGTGTAAACTAAAAACATGCGAATAATCAGACAACAACAGTAGTGTGGTATAAAACTTTCTTTGCAGAAGCTGATTTCATTTATAAATATAAATATGTCATTTAGGCTACCAGTCAGGTAGATTACAAGTTATGCACGCTATAGGGAATTCAACGAACGCAACAAAAGTTGCATTATTTAACCCTCTATAGCACAGCCATTACAAGTTTTGAAACAGCCAGCTTGTGCGTGCGATACGGGGATTTTAAGCTCCATACTTTACAAAATACAAGCGCTGTTTTGACGTGCTCGTGCACGTTTTCCCCATAGACATCAATGTGGAGAAGGTGTCAGAAAAAAACCTAACACCTGAAGAGCAGAATGAAAAGCTCCGTAACGCAGCCCCATTGATGTCTATGAGGGAAAAAAACTAACACCCTAACATAAACCCCACGTCTAAACGCCTCTAATCTGCTACCTCCAACATCGCCGCCACCTAAATAATGTTATTAACCCGTAATCTGCCGCTCCCGATATCGCCCCCACCTAAGTAATGTTATTAACCCGTAATCTGCCGCTCCCGATATCGCCCCCACCTAAATAAATCTAATAACCCCTAATCTGCCGCTCCCGATATCGCCCCCACCTAAATAATGTTATTAACCCGTAATCTGCCGCTCCCGATATCGCCCCCACCTAAATAAATCTAATAACCCCTAATCTGCTGCTCCCGATATCGCCCCCACCTAAATAAATCTAATAACCCCTAATCTGCTGCTCCCGATATTGCCGCCACTATACTAAAGTTATTAACCCCTATTCCCCCGTTCCCCGACATCGCCACAACTAAATAAAGCTATTAACCCCTAAACCTCTGGCCTTCCACATCACTACCACTAAATAAATATATTAACCCCTAAACCGCCAGCCACCATATCACAACCTAAATTAAACTATTAACCCCTAAACCTAACTGTAACCCTAACACCCCCTAACCTAAGGATAATTAAAATAGAGCTACATTAAAGTTACAATTCTTAACTAAATAATTCCTATTTAAAACTAAATACTTCCCTATAAAATAAACCCTAAGATAGAAACAATATAACTAATAGTTACATTGTATCTAGCTTAGGTTTTATTTTTATTTCACAGGTAAGTTTGTATTTATTTTAACTAGATAGAATAGTTACTAAATAGTTATTAACTATTTACTAACTACCTAGATAAAATAAATACATACTTACCTGTAAAATAAAACCTAAGCTTACACTAAAACCTAACATTACAAAAAATAAAAAAGTCTAATCTAAAAGCACTTAAAAGGCCCTTTTGTAGGGCATTGCCCTAAAGTTAACAGCTCTTTTGCTACAAAACAAAACAAACACCCACAAAATAAAAATAAAGTAAAACCTAAGCTACCCATTGCCTTGAAAAGGGCATTTGTATGGGCATTTCCCTTAAAAGGGCATTTAGTTCTTTTGCATTGCCCTGAAAAGGGAATTTAGCTCTTTTACAAAAAGCCCAAACCCTAAACTAAAAAAAAAAACACCCCAAAAAACCTTTAAAAATCCTAACACTAACCCCCAAAGATCCACTTACAGTTGCTGAAGTCTCGCTTGAAGGATCTTCATCCCGGCGGCTCTATCTTCATCCAGGCGGCAGGCAGCTCCATCTTCTTCCAGGCAGCAAGCGGCTCTATCTTCATCCAGAAGGCATCTTCCATCTTTATCCTGGCAGTGTTTTCTATCTTCATCCAGGCAGCAGGCGGCTCCATCTTCATCCAGGCGGCATCTTATATCTTCATCCTGGCGGCAGGGAGTGGGTCCATCCTGAAGACATCCAACATGGAGCATCCTTTTCATACGGTCACCGCCATACACTGAATCTTCAATGCAAGGTACGTGATTCAAAATGGCGTCCCTTGCATTCCTATTGGCTGATTTGATTTTGGAAATTGAAATCAGCCAATAGAATGAGAGCTACTGAAATTCTATTGGCTATGGTTATTAGGGGTTAATAACTTTAGTATAGTGGTGGCGATGTCGAGGAGCAGCGGAATAGGGGTTAATACATTTTATTAGTGGCTGCGATGTTGGGAGTATTTTGCAATGAGGGAGGGCCTCGGTTTAGGAGTTAATAGGTAGTTTATGGGTGTTTGTGTACTTTGTGACAGTTTAGTTATGAGTTTTATGTAACAGTTCTGTTGCGTAAAACTCATAACTACTGCTCTCAGATGGCGGTACGGATCGTGTTGTTATAGGGTGTAACACAAGATTTTTAGCCTCACCGCAAAACTCGTAATGGCAGCGGTATGGAAGTCCCATTAAAAAACATCATTTTTACGAATGCGGGACTGACATTGCGTTACAGGCTAAAACACGAACGCAAAACTTGTAATCTAGGTGATTATAACTTTGTGTTTCTGATAAAATTTTTGTTTGTCACACACTAATGTCCACACAGCCATAATGAGCCCCATGGCCTATGTGCCCACCTTATTTAAAGTGCCATAAAACAGGTTGAAATCTGTGCATATCCTAAAAGGGCTAATTATGTAAAAATAGTTTGCATTAAAATATTGCTTAAAAATTGCTGACAAGTATTTTAAAATAATTTTCGGAAAGAAGCAAAATTGCTTACATAGTCATGCTGTCTGGGGTAGTCTGATCCACCCCCATATCAGTGTTTAGCATCAGAAACACAGGCATTGTATTTCAACTGAGTTCACAGCGACTTATTTGGTTCTAGGCAGCTCCAGCAGATAATGACTGTGCACTTCTGAATTCTACCAAATAAATGATAGATATAGATACAGCCATAGAAGGGAATGTGTGTGTAGGGGGGGGGTGTTGTTAGAGCTGTATAATTCAGAAACGTAAAAGAAAGGGTTAATGGCGAGGCACTGCAGTATAAATTTGCAGGTAAAGTAATTCAAGTACATATTATTTTTTTTTTTTTTCTCTATCCCAACTTGTTTCATGTCCCTTTAAATTCCCTAGCGCTTGAGGGAACGCTCCCATTCCTACCCTATGCTGTACACCTGTAAAGGGTACAAAGTGGTGTGGGGGAGGAGGGCATTCACCTGCAAGTAGCTGGACCGAAGCCTTAGCCAGCTCCTCCAACACCTGCTGAATGCCCTCCTGAATCGCCGACGACAAGAATACTCGAATACCCACCTCGTTTAGGTGGACCTCATCCTTCAAATAATACAGCTCTGCCCCTTTATCCTCTAACTCATTATGTTTAATCACATTACCCAGCAGCCTTTTAACCACTCACCAATCGGTTCACTTTCTACTTTTTCCCCCAATTCTGACACATCCCAAGCTGCACGCCAAGAAATATGAGGAGCGATACTAAAACAAAGCAATTTAATCCCTGGATATAACACAACCACTGTTTGCAAATCTCTCCCCACAGTCCTCACTAACTTCTTCTGTGGCATAAAGCTGAGATTATTGCCCCCAGCATGCATTACCAAAACATTAGGGGGAGGAAAACTTTATCAACAACGCTCCGCAGTACCTGCTCCCAGCAGAGCCCCTCCCAAACCTCCTCGTTTCTAAAACCCAGCTGAAGTCCATTATTCCGGATAGCTGCTGCATGCCTGGCCCAGTATATATATGAGTGACCAATAAACCATAACTGTAACTCACATGAAATGAACAAAAAGAAACTAACTTAGCAGGACGAGTATATCCACAATAACCTACCAATCTTTTTTATCACACTCACTTCCATACCCAGGACACTTGTTTATGTAGCAGCTCTAATACGGAAGGAATGTGAACAAAACTCACAAGGTTCCAACCAATGCAGTTGCAGTAAAATTGCCACCAATTGGAACTGAGAAAGGGCCCTATTATCCACATGTATCAAGAGTCACCTCCGCCCATCAGGACAAACCTCTAAATAGCTCTTCACCACCAAACATAGACAAGCAGTGGACTGCACTGTAAATAATGATATCCAAATGCCCTTGCTGATCTGATCCATTTTAGATTGTCTCAAAAATATCCAAATACTGTTTCCCAGGTACCGGTGTATATATTTAGTCCTGGGTAGTGTTTGGGTTAGTACCTGGGTGTTTATATGATGTAGGTGGTGTTTATGTTAATTCCCCGGTGTATATATTTAGTCCTGGGTAGTGTTTGGGTTAGTACCCGGGGATTTATATGATGTAGGTGGTATTTGTGTTAATTCCCCGGTGTATATATTTAGTCCTGGGTAGTGTTTGGGTTAGTACCTGGGTGTTTATATGATGTAGGTAATGTTTATGTTAATTCCCGGTGTATATATTTAGTCCTGGGTAGTGTTTGAGTTAGTACCTGGGTGTTTATATGATGTAGGTGGTATTTGTGTTAATTCCCCGGTGTATATATTTAGTCCTGGGTAGTGTTTGGGTTAGTACCTGGGTGTTTATATGATGTAGGTGATGTTTATGTTAATTCCCAGGTGTATATATTTAGTCCTGGGTAATGTTTGAGTTAGTACCCGGGAGTTTATATGATATAGGTGGTGTTTATGTTAATTCTGGGGTGTAATTAGTCATGAGTAGTGTTTGAGTTAGTACTCGGGAGTTTATATGATGTAGGTGATGTTTATGTTAATTCCCAGGTGTATATATTTAGTCATGCGTAGTATTTGGGTTAGTACCTGGGTGTTTATATGATGTAGGTGGTGTTTATGTTAATTCCCCGGTGTATATATTTAGTCCTGGGTAGTGTTTGGGTTAGTACCCGGGGATTTATATGATGTAGGTGGTATTTGTGTTAATTCCCCGGTGTATATATTTAGTCCTGGGTAGTGTTTGGGTTAGTACCTGGGTGTTTATATGATGTAGGTGATGTTTATGTTAATTCCCGGTGTATATATTTAGTCCTGGGTGTTTATATGATGCAGGTGATGTTTATGTTAATTCCCAGGTGTATATATTTAGTCCTGGGTAGTGTTTGAGTTAGTACCCGGGAGTTTATATGATGTAGGTGGTGTTTATGTTAATTCTGGGGTGTAATTAGTCATGAGTAGTGTTTGAGTTAGTACCCGGGCGTTTATATCATGTAGGTGATGTTTATGTTAATTCCCAGGTGTATATATTTAGTCCTGGGTAGTGTTTGGGTTAGTACCCGGGGATTTATATGATGTAAGTGGTATTTGTGTTAATTCCCCGGTGTATATATTTAGTCCTGGGTAGTGTTTGAGTTAGTTCCCGGGAGTTTATATGATGCAGGTGATGTTTATGTTAATTCCCGGTGTATATATTTAGTCCTGGGTAGTGTTTGGGTTAGTACCCGGGGATTTATATGATGTAGGTGGTATTTATGTTAATTCCCTGGGGTATATATTTAGTCATGTGTAGTATTTGGGTTAGTTCCCGAGTGTTTATATGCTGTAGGTGATGTTTATGTTAATTCCCAGGTGTATATATTTAGTTCTGGGTAGTGTTTGAGTTAGTAGCTGGGTGTTTATATGACGTAAGTGGTCTTTATGTTAATTCCCCAGTGTATACATTTAGTCATGCATAGTATTTGGGTTAGTTCCCGGGTGTTTATATGATGCAGGTGATGTTTATGTTAATACCCTGGGCCTCCATTACATATGCAGCGTCGCCCACAAAATTCTCCAGCGCCAGATTTTACGCGATTTTGGTATCCTATATACAGTGCCGCATATAAATGCAGCACATATATTTCACCCGTCGCTCGCAATTATTACTCCCATAGGCTAACATGGGACCACGTCGTAAATCGGTATCCAATATCCAGCGCAAGGACTTACGTGGCGAAAATGGAGAAATCTCTCTCCCATCGACGGCGACTGTAAAATGAAGGTTTCTTTAAATGACGTCATCCAAGATGGTGTCCCTTCAATGCCGATTGGCTGATAGAATTCTATCAGCCAATCGGAATTAAGGTAGGAAAAATCCTATTGGCTGATGCAATCAGCCAATAGGATTGACCTTGCATTCTATTGGCTGATTGGAACAGCCAATAGAATGCGAGGTCAATCTGATTGCATCAGCCAATAGGATTTTTCCTACCTTAATTCCGATTGGCTGATAGAATTCTATCAGCCAATCGGCATTGAAGGGACACCATCTTGGATGACGTCATTTAAAGGAACCTTCATTCTACAGTCGCCATCGATGGAAGAGGATGCTCCGCGTCGGATGTCTTCAAGATGGAGCTGCTCCTCGTCGGATGGAAGAAGATAGAAGATGCCGCTTGGATGAAGACTTCTGCCGTTCTGGATGTCCTCTTCTGTCCGGATCAGATGAAGACTTCTTCCCCTCTGGAGGTCCACTTGTGCCCGGCTGGGTGAAGACGGCTCAAGGTAGGGTGATCTTCAAGGGTTTAGTGTTAGGTTTTTTTAAGGGGGGATTGGGTGGGTTTTAGAGTAGGGTTGTGGGTGGTGGGTTTTAATGTTGGGGGGGTTGTATTTATTTTTTTACAGGTAAAAGAGCTGATTACTTTGGGGCAATGCCCCGCAAAAAGCCCTTTTAAGGGCTATTCGTAATTTAGTATAGGGTAGGGAATTTTATTATTTTGGGGGGCTTTTTTATTTTATTAGGGGGCTTAGATTAGGTGTAATTAGTTTAAACTTCTTGTAATTCTTTTTTATTTTCTGTAATTTAGTGGGGGGGGGTTGTACTTTAGTTTAGTTTATTTAATTGTATTTAATTTTAGGTAATTGTAGTTAATTAATTTAATTTATTTAATGATAGTGTAGTGTTAGGTGTAATTGTAACTTAGGTTAGGATTTATTTTACAGGTACATTTGTATTTATTTTAGCTAGGTAGTTAATAACTATTTAATAACTATTGTACCTAGTTAAAATAAATACAAAGTTGCCTGTAAAATAAAAATAAATCCTAAAATAGCTACAATGTAACTATTTGTTATATTGTAGCTATTTTAGGGTTTATTTTAGAGGTAAGTATTTGGTTTTAAATAGGAATAATTTACACCTAGATTTAGAGTTCTGCGTTAGGACCCCTTAACACTGCTTTTTAACGCCCGCTGGTATTACAAGTCTGGCAGGTACAGGTGTACTGCTCACTTTTCTTCTGTGACTTTTGGCTACCGCAAATCCCCTTACGCCAATTGCGTATACTATCTTTTCTATGGGATTTGCCTAACGCCGGTATTACGAGTCTTGGAAGAAGTGAGCGGTACAGCCTCTACTGCCAAGACTCCAACCGCATAAAAAAGTCAGTAGTTAAGAGTATTATGGGCTAATGCCGGAACATAAAGCTCTTAACTACAGTTCTACAAAGTACACTAACACCCATAAACTACCTATTAACCCCTAAACCGAGGCCCCCCCCACATCGCAAACCCTATAATAAAATTATTTAACCCCTTATCTGCCGACCGGACACCGCCGCCATCTACATTATAGCTATGAACCCCTAATCTGCTGCCCCTAACATCGCAGACACCATATTATATTTATTACCCCCTAATCTGCCCCCCCCCAACATCGCTGCTACCTACCTACACTTATTAACCCCTAATCTGCCCTCCCTAACATCGCCGCCACCTACCTACAATTATTAACCCCTAATCTCTTGCCCCCAACGTCGGCGCTACTATAATAAAGTTATTAACCCCTAAACCTAAGTCTAACCCTAACCCTAAATAAAACAAACTAAAATTACTATAATTAAATAAATTAATCCTATTTAAAACTAAATACTTACCTATAAAATGAACCATAATATAGCTACAATATAACTAATAGTTACATTGTAGTTATTTTAGGATTTATATTTATTTTACAGGCAACTTTGTATTTATTTTAACTAGGTACAATAGCTATTAAGTAGTTATTAACTATTTAATAGCTACCTAGTTAAAATAATTTCAAAATTACCTGTAAAATAAATCCTAACCTAAGTTACAAATACACCTAACACTACACTATCAATAAATTAATTAAATACATTAACTAAAATTATCTAAACTAAAATACAATTAAATAAACTATAATAAAAAATAAAAAAAAACACTAAATTACAAAAAATAAAAAAATATTACAAGAATTTTAATCTAATTACACCTAATCTAAGCCCCCTAATAAAATAAAAAAGCTCCCCAAAATAATAAAATTCCCTACCCTAAACTAAATTACAAAGTAATCAGCTCTTTTACCTGTAAAAAAAAATACAATCCCCACCCAACATTACCACCCACACACCCCTAATCTAAAACCCACCCGATCCCCCCCCCCTTAAAAAAAAACTAACACTACCCCATTGAAGATCACCCTACCTTGAGCCGTGTTCACCCAGCCGGGCACCACTGGTTATCCGATCCAGAAGTCTTCATCCAATGGGGCAGAAGAGGACATCCGGACCGGCAGACATCTTCATCCAGGCGGCATCTTCTATCTTCTTCCGGAGCGGAGCCATCTTCTATCCAGCTGACGCGGAGCCATCCTCTTCTTCCGATGTCCTAACGACGAATGAAGGTTCCTTTAAATGGGGTCATCCAAGATGGCGTCCCTCGAATTCCGATTGGCCAATCGGAATTAAGGTAGGAAAAATCCAATTGGTTGATTTAATCAGCCAATTGGATTGAACTTCATTCCGATTGGCTGATTGGATCAGCCAATAGAATTGACCTCGCATTCTATTGGCTGATCCAATCGGATTGAACTTCATTCCGATTGGCTGATAGCCAATCTGAATTAAGGTAGGAAAAATCCTATTGGCTGATACTGATAGAATCCTATCAGCCAATCGAAATTCGAGGGACGTCATCTTGGATGACGTCATTTAAAGGAACCTTCATTCGTCGTTAGGACATCGGAAGAAGAGGATGGCTCCGGGTCGGCTGGATAGAAGATGGCTCCGCTCCGGAAGAAGATAGAAGATGCCGCCTGGATGAAGATGTCTGCCGGTCCGGATGTCCTCTTCTGCCCCATTGGATGAAGACTTCTGGATCGGATCGGATGACCAGTGGTGCCCGGCTGGGTGAACACGGCTCAAGGTAGGGTGATCTTCAATGGGGTAGTGTTAGTTTTTTTTTAAGGGGGGATCGGGTGGGTTTTAGAGTAGGGGTGTGTGGGTGGTGGGTTGTTATGTTGGGGGGTCTTGTATTTTTTTTTACAGGTAAAAGAGCTGATTACTTTGGGGCAATGCCCCGCAAAAAGCCCTTTTAAGGTCTGGTAAAAGAGCTGATTACTTTGTAATTTAGTTTACTTTAGGGAATTTTATTATTTTGGGGGGCTTTTTTATTTTATTAGGGGGCTTAGATTAGGTGTAATTAGATTAAAATTCTTGTAATATTTTTTTATTTTTTGTAATTTGTTTGTTTTTTTGTTTTTTAATAGTTTAGTTTATTTAATTGTATTTTAGTTTAGCTAATTGTAGTTAATTTATTTAATTAATTTATTGATAGTGTAGTGTTAGGTGTATTTGTAACTTGGGTTAGGATTTATTTTACAGGTAATTTTGAAATTATTTGTTTTTTTTTTTTTTTAAATAAATGTTTTATTTGAGGGGAAACATAAGATACAAAGATATCATACAAATGTGACATATTCAAAGATACAAACAAGAGGTGATAGTGATAAGAACTAATGTGAAGTCAAGAGATTCCAATGTTGCATGATAGTTCGAATAACCTTTTCCTCAGTTTTATATTAATAAAGGACATTTCAACAATTGTGAAGGTAAGTGGGGATATATGCTCTCATAGGGGAGTCTCAGATAAGGTAATGGGGTAATGAATGGAGAAAAAAATAAAAAAAACACAGGAGAGAGACAGCACTAAAAGAAAATAAATAAATAAATGGATGAATAAGTAAATAGAATATTGAGTCAGAAAAGAAGGTGGCGAGTAGGGGAAAATAGTGAGAGAGAATGAGTTAAATGTTACATTAGTGGCAAGTTATCTCAGAAAGAAGCGGCCAGGGTCAAGTTAATGTCATGCTGGATTAATTGGAGAATTTTTCCCACCAGGGAGCCCAAGTTGCATGGTAAAAATCTAGTTTATCTAGGGCTGAATGGGAGTAAGCTTCCATTTTCGATACGTAATTGACTGTAGCTATAATCTGCGAGGTGTTGGGAGGAGAAAGTTGTTTCCATGCTTTAGCAATTTCTAACTTAGTGGCCATCATCAGGTAGATGGATAGAGCTTTATGTGTGGGGGTGAGTGCTGGGAAGTTGAGGTGGAGCAAGCCAATTTGGGGACTAAGTTGAAAAATTATGCCTAGGGAGTGTAGTAGGTTAGTTACCCAGAGCCAAACAGAGGAGAGTCTGGGGCAAAACCACCAGATATGTGCCTGGGTTCCAAGTTGACCACAGCCTCTCCAGCAGGCAGGAGAATGAGAATTAAATATCCTATGAAGGGTTACTGGGACTAGGTGCCAACGGACCGCGATTTTGTAATGGAGTTCCCATAGGGATGTGCAATGTAACAGCTTTCTAGTGGACTTAAGTTCTCTATACCAGGAGTCGGCGTCGGCCGTGAAGTTGAGTTCGGTTTCCCAAGCTATAAATTGTGAGACTTTTGGTTGAGAGGAGGGGACTAGTAGTATCTCATAGTGGAATGATAAGGTACCTTTGATCTTGTGCGGTAAGGACCATCGCTGTTCCCATTTTGTATGAGTTCTGATGTGCTCCCTAGGGAATCCCCACGATCTGACTATGGAAGAGAGTCGAAAGGCCTCAAATTGTAATTGGGCTGGAACCCGGAATTTATTACAAATCGATGTATGAGACATACCACCAGAATGATCATAGAGATCAATAACACGGTCAGCTCCCAAGGAGGACCATTTTGAAATTATTTTAACTAGGTAGCTATTAAATAGTTAATAACTATTTAATAGCTATTGTACCTAGTTAAAATAAATACAAAGTTGCCTGTAAAATAAATATAAATCCTAAAATAGTTACAATGTAATTATTATTTATATTGTAGCTATATTAGGGTTTATTTTATAGGTAAGTATTTAGTTTTAAATAGGATTAATTTATTTAATTATAGTAATTTTAGTTCGTTTTATTTAAATTATATTTAACTTAGGGGGGGCTAGGGTTAGGGTTAGACTTAGGTTTAGGGGTTAATAACTTTATTATAGTAGCAGCGACGTTGGGGGCGGGAGATTAGGGGCTAATAATTGTAGGTAGGTGGCTGCGATGTTAGGGAGGGCAGATTAGGGGTTAATAAAATTTATTATAGTGTTTGCGAGGCGAGAGTGCGGCAGTTTAAAAGTTAATACATTATTATAGTGGCGGCAATGTCCGGTCGGCAGATTAGGGGTTAATAAGTGTAGGTAGGTGGCGGCGACGTTGGGGGGGCAGATTAGGGGTTCATAGCTATAATGTAGGTTGCGGCGGTGTCCGGAGCGGCAGATTAGGGGTTAATAATATAATGTAGGTGTCAGCTATAGCGGGGGCGGCAGATTAGGGGTTAATAATATAATATAGGGGTCGGCGATGTTGTGGGCAGCAGATTAGGGGTACATAGGTATAATGTAGGTTGCGGCGGTGTACGGAGCGGCAGATTAGGGGTTAATAATATAATGCAGCTGTCAGCGATAGCGGGGGTGGCAGATTAGGGGTTAATAAGTGTAAGGTTAGGGGTGTTTAGACTCGGGGTTCATGTTAGGGTGTTAGGTGTAGACTTAGAAAGTGTTTTCCCCATAGGAAACAATGGGGCTGCGTTAGGAGCTGAACGTTGCTTTTTTCAGGTGTTAGTTTTTTTTTCAGCCAGCTCTCCCCCATTGTTTCCTATGGGGAAATCGTGCACAAGCACGTTTTTCCAGCTTACCGCTACCGTAAGCAACGTTGGTATTGAGGGTTGAAGCGGAGCTAAATTTGGCTCAACGCTCACTTTTCTGAGGCTAACGCAGCCATTCAGAAAACTCGTAATACCAGCGTTGTCATAAGGGTGCGCTGGAAAAAAAAGTCTTGTTAGCAACACAAGTCTTTACCGACAAAACTCCAAATCTAGGCGTTAGTTAATAATAGTAAATTTATTTAGATTTATTTAAATAATATTTAAGTTACGGGGGTGTTAGGGTTAGGGTTAGACTTAGGTTTAGGGGTTAATAACTTTTTTATAGTGGTGGCGACGTTGGCGGTGGCAGATTAGGGGTTAATACATTTAATCGGCTATGGCGGTTTAGGGGTTAATACTTGCATAGGTTTATTGTGTTGTGGGTTAATGGCGAATTAAGGGTTAATAGTTTTAAGAGGTAGTTTGCGATGTTGGCGGCTTTAGGGGTTAATAATTTAGTTATTACTTGTGGTGTGGGTTTGATGGTGAATATAGGGGTTTATAGTTTAAATAGGCATATTGCGTTGTAGGGGGTTGTCGGTCTAGGGGTTAATGCATTTAATATTAGTAATGAGAGGGGGGGATTGCGGATATAGGGGTTTTACGTGTTGGGCTTATTTTTGGGAGACGTGTTAGACTTTTACGGGAGATTTGTTATTTTCTTTACTTTTCTTAGGCGCCGGCAGTTTCTAAAGTGCCGTAAGTCACTGGCGACTCCAGAAAATTGTATTTACGCTCATTTTTGGACATCGCTAGTTTATCAGACTTACGGCACTTTAGGAACTGCCGGTGGGGTATATGTAATACCCCGATGTGCGAGGTGAAATTACAGGCAACGCAGGTTTCCACGCTTGCGCCGAAACCTGCGCCGTATATTTGATCGCGCCCCTGGTGTATATATTTAGTCCTGGGTAGTGTTTAGGTTAGTACCCGGGTGTTTATATGATCAGTACTGGCATGTGGAGCTCTGCTTGTTAAGGCTGCTGGCTATTGCTGCTTTCAGTATTTAGGACGCGCCTGACATCACAGTATTTAAAAATTATCTCTCCCAGCTGAGGGCATCATGAAATTTTATGAACACTCATGAAAAATTCATACAACGTCATAAAACTGCCGTGGTTATTTCATTTGTTCTACTGCAATAAAACGTCAGCAACAGACGCTGCCACTGTGTGTTTCACATTTCTTCCCATCCCAGGGACAAGTGACATTACCAGGTGCAGACCAGAAACAGCTAGCTATGTTTTACTAATAACTATGGGACAAGTGACATTACCAGGTGCAGACCAGAAATGGCCAGCTATGTTTTACTAATAACTATGGGACATGTGACATGACCAGGTGCAGACCAGAAACGGCTAGCTATGTTTTACTAATAACTATGAGACAAGTGACACGACCAGGTGCAGACCAGAAACGGCTAGCTATGTTTTACTAATAACTATGGGACAAGTGACACGACCAGGTGCAGACCAGAAACGGCTAGCTATGTTTTACTAATAACTATGGGACAAGTGACAGAACCAGGTGCAGACCAGAAACGGCTAGCTATGTTTTATTAATAACTATGGGACAAGTGACATGACCAGGTGCAGACCAGAAACGGCTAGCTATGTTTTACTAATAACTATGGGACAAGTGACACGACCAGGTGCAGACCAGAAACGGCTAGCTATGTTTTACTAATAACTATGGGACAAGTGACAAGACCAGGTGCAGACCAGAAACTGCCAGCTATGTTTTACTAATAACTATGGGACAAGTGACAAGGCCAGGTGCAGACCAGAAACGGCTAGCTATGTTTTACTAATAACTATGGGACAAGTGACATGACCAGGTGCAGACCAGAAACGGCTAGCTATGTTTTACTGGGCCCTGTTCTTTTTAATATTTTTAATATTTTTATAAATGACTTGGAGCAAGGATTAAATAGCGACATCTCTATTTTTGCAGATGATACTAAGTTAAGTAAGGTCATTAGGTCAGAGCAGGATGAACTCTCTTTGCAAAGGGATTTGCTAAAATTAGAACTATGGGCAAGTGAATGGAAAATGAGATTTAATACGGAAAAATGTAAGGTTCTACATTTTGGAAGTAAAAATAAGCAGGCTATGTATTTTTTAAATGGGACAAGACTTAGCCAAACACAGGAGGAAAGGGATTTGGGAGTAGTAATAGATAACAAGCTAAAGATGAGTGCACAATGCAGGGCAGCGGCTTCAAAGGCTAATAAGATACTAGCATGTATTAAAAGAGGCATTGATTCAAGGGAGGAAAGCATAATTCTGTCATTATATAAAGCCCTGGTAAGACCTCACCTTGAGTTTGGAGTGCAGTTCTGGGGGACCGATTGCTAAAAAAGATATTGCAGAACTAGAAAAAGTTCAGAGAAGGGCCACAAAGCTAATAAGGGGATTGGAGAAATTAACCTATGAGGAGAGGCTAGCCAAACTGGGTCTGTTCTCTTTAGAAAAAAGGCGCTTGAGAGGTGACATGATTACTTTATATAAATATATTCAAGGCCCATATACAGAGATGGCAGAAGCTCTTTTTATTCCAAGAAAATTGGTTCTGACAAGAGGTCATAATTTAAGGTTGGAGGAAAGGAGATTTAATCTCCTGCAACGGAAACGTTTTTTCACTGTAAGAGCAATAAAATTGTGGAACTCATTACCAAAGGAGGTAGTGAATGCCAATACCATAGATACATTTAAAAATAGTCTGGATAAATTTCTGTATATAAACAAAATTCATGGATATGATTGCTAGTATTAAATGGGTCACATTTTAATGGGGTTATTTAAGCTTAACTGGAGCTTTTTGTAAGTATTTTAGATTTGTATAGGTTGAACTCGATGGACTTCAGTCTTTTTTCAACCTTATCTACTATGTTACTATGTTACTATGTTAATAACTATGGGACAAGTGACAAGACCAGGTGCAGACCAGAAACGGCTAGCTATGTTTTACTAATAACTATGGGACAAGTGACAAGACCAGGTGCAGACCAGAAATGGCCAGCTATGTTTTACTAATAACTATGGGACACGGGACACGACCAGGTGCAGACCAGAAACGGCTAGCTATGTTTTACTAATAACTATGGGACAAGTGACACGACCAGGTGCAGACCAGAAACTGCTACCTATGTTTTACTAATAACTATGGGACAAGTGACAGAACCAGGTGCAGACCAGAAACAGCTAGCTATGTTTTATTAATAACTATGGGACAAGTGACACAACCAGGTGCAGACCAGAAACGGCTAGCTATGTTTTACTAATAACTATGGGACAAGTGACACGACCAGGTGCAGACCAGAAACGGGTACCTATGTTTTACTAATAACTATGGTACAAGTGACACGACCAGGTGCAGACCAGAAACTGCTACCTATGTTTTACTAATAACTATGGGACAAGTGACAGAACCAGGTGCAGACCAGAAACGGCTAGCTATGTTTTATTAATAACTATGGGACAAGTGACACGACCAGGTGCAGACCAGAAACGGCTAGCTATGTTTTACTAATAACTATGGGACAAGTGACACGACCAGGTGCAGACCAGAAACGGGTACCTATGTTTTACTAATAACTATGGTACAAGTGACACGACCAGGTGCAGACCAGAAACTGCCAGCTATGTTTTACTAATAACTATGGGACAAGTGACAAGACCAGGTGCAGACCAGAAACGGCTAGCTATGTTTTACTAGTAACTATGGGACAAGTGACAAGGCCAGGTGCAGACCAGTAACGGCTAGCTATGTTTTATTAATAACTATGTGACAAGACCAGGTGCAGACCAGAAACTGCCAGCTATGTTTTACTAATAACTATGGGACAAGTGACACGACCAGGTGCAGACCAGAAACTGCCAGCTATGTTTTACTAATAACTATGGGACAAGTGACAGAACCAGGTGCAGACCAGAAACTGCTACCTATGTTTTATTAATAACTATGGGACAAGTGACAAGACCAGGTGCAGACCAGAAACGGCTACCTATGTTTTACTAATAACTATGGGACAAGTGACACGACCAGGTGCAGACCAGAAACGGCTACCTATGTTTTACTAATAACTATGGGACAAGTGACACGACCAGGTGCAGTCCAGAAACGGCTACCTATGTTTTACTAATAACTATGGGACAAGTGACACGACCAGGTGCAGACCAGAAACGGCTACCTATGTTTTACTAATAACTATGGGACAAGTGACAGAACCAGGTGCAGACCAGAAACTGCCAGCTATGTTTTATTAATAACTATGGGACAAGTGACAAGGCCAGGTGCAGACCAGAAACGGCTAGCTATGTTTTACTAATAACTATGGGACACGGGACACGACCAGGTGCAGACCAGAAATGGCTAGCTATGTTTTACTAATAACTATGGGACAAGTGACAAGGCCAGGTGCAGACTAGAAATGGCTAGCTATGTTTTATTAATAACTATGGGACAAGTGACAAGACCAGGTGCAGACCAGAAACTGCTAGCTATGTTTTACTAATAACTATGGGACAAGTGACACGACCAGGTGCAGACCAGAAACGGCTAGCTATGTTTTATTAATAACTATGGGACAAGTGACAGAACCAGGTGCAGACCAGAAACTGCTACCTATGTTTTATTAATAACTATGGGACAAGTGACACGACCAGGTGCAGACCAGAAACGGGTACCTATGTTTTACTAATAACTATGGGACAAGTGACAAGACCAGGTGCAGACCAGAAACGGCTAGCTATGTTTTACTAATAACTATGGGACAAGTGACACGACCAGGTGCAGACCAGAAACGGCCAGCTATGTTTTACTAATAACTATGGGACAAGTGACAGAACCAGGTGCAGACCAGAAACTGCCAGCTATGTTTTACTAATAACTATGGGACAAGTGACACGACCAGGTGCAGACCAGAAACAGCTAGCTATGTTTTACTAATAACTATGGTACAAGTGACAAGACCAGGTGCAGACCAGAAACGGCTAGCTATGTTTTATTAATAACTATGGGACAAGTGACATGACCAGGTGCAGACCAGAAACGGCTAGCTATGTTTTACTAATAACTATGGGACAAGTGACACGACCAGGTGCAGACCAGAAACGGCTAGCTATGTTTTACTAATAACTATGGGACAAGTGACAAGACCAGGTGCAGACCAGAAACTGCCAGCTATGTTTTACTAATAACTATGGGACAAGTGACAAGGCCAGGTGCAGACCAGAAACGGCTAGCTATGTTTTACTAATAACTATGGGACAAGTGACATGACCAGGTGCAGACCAGAAACGGCTAGCTATGTTTTACTAATAACTATGGGACAAGTGACAAGACCAGGTGCAGACCAGAAACGGCTAGCTATGTTTTACTAATAACTATGGGACAAGTGACAAGACCAGGTGCAGACCAGAAATGGCCAGCTATGTTTTACTAATAACTATGGGACACGGGACACGACCAGGTGCAGACCAGAAACGGCTAGCTATGTTTTACTAATAACTATGGGACAAGTGACACGACCAGGTGCAGACCAGAAACTGCTACCTATGTTTTACTAATAACTATGGGACAAGTGACAGAACCAGGTGCAGACCAGAAACGGCTAGCTATGTTTTATTAATAACTATGGGACAAGTGACACGACCAGGTGCAGACCAGAAACGGCTAGCTATGTTTTACTAATAACTATGGGACAAGTGACACGACCAGGTGCAGACCAGAAACGGGTACCTATGTTTTACTAATAACTATGGTACAAGTGACACGACCAGGTGCAGACCAGAAACTGCTACCTATGTTTTACTAATAACTATGGGACAAGTGACAGAACCAGGTGCAGACCAGAAACGGCTAGCTATGTTTTATTAATAACTATGGGACAAGTGACACGACCAGGTGCAGACCAGAAACGGCTAGCTATGTTTTACTAATAACTATGGGACAAGTGACACGACCAGGTGCAGACCAGAAACGGGTACCTATGTTTTACTAATAACTATGGTACAAGTGACACGACCAGGTGCAGACCAGAAACTGCCAGCTATGTTTTACTAATAACTATGGGACAAGTGACAAGACCAGGTGCAGACCAGAAACTGCCAGCTATGTTTTACTAATAACTATGGGACAAGTGACAAGACCAGGTGCAGACCAGAAACGGCTAGCTATGTTTTACTAGTAACTATGGGACAAGTGACAAGGCCAGGTGCAGACCAGTAACGGCTAGCTATGTTTTATTAATAACTATGGGACAAGTGACAAGACCAGGTGCAGACCAGAAACTGCCAGCTATGTTTTACTAATAACTATGGGACAAGTGACACGACCAGGTGCAGACCAGAAACTGCCAGCTATGTTTTACTAATAACTATGGGACAAGTGACAGAACCAGGTGCAGACCAGAAACTGCTACCTATGTTTTATTAATAACTATGGGACAAGTGACAAGACCAGGTGCAGACCAGAAATGGCTACCTATGTTTTACTAATAACTATGGGACAAGTGACACGACCAGGTGCAGACCAGAAACGGCTACCTATGTTTTACTAATAACTATGGGACAAGTGACACGACCAGGTGCAGACCAGAAACGGCTACCTATGTTTTACTAATAACTATGGGACAAGTGACACGACCAGGTGCAGACCAGAAACGGCTACCTATGTTTTACTAATAACTATGGGACAAGTGACAGAACCAGGTGCAGACCAGAAACTGCCAGCTATGTTTTATTAATAACTATGGGACAAGTGACAAGGCCAGGTGCAGACCAGAAACGGCTAGCTATGTTTTACTAATAACTATGGGACACGGGACACGACCAGGTGCAGACCAGAAATGGCTAGCTATGTTTTACTAATAACTATGGGACAAGTGACAAGGCCAGGTGCAGACTAGAAACGGCTAGCTATGTTTTATTAATAACTATGGGACAAGTGACAAGACCAGGTGCAGACCAGAAACTGCTAGCTATGTTTTACTAATAACTATGGGACAAGTGACACGACCAGGTGCAGACCAGAAACGGCTAGCTATGTTTTATTAATAACTATGGGACAAGTGACAGAACCAGGTGCAGACCAGAAACTGCTACCTATGTTTTATTAATAACTATGGGACAAGTGACACGACCAGGTGCAGACCAGAAACGGGTACCTATGTTTTACTAATAACTATGGGACAAGTGACAAGACCAGGTGCAGACCAGAAACGGCCAGCTATGTTTTACTAATAACTATGGGACAAGTGACAGAACCAGGTGCAGACCAGAAACGGCCAGCTATGTTTTACTAATAACTATGGGACAAGTGACAGAACCAGGTGCAGACCAGAAACTGCCAGCTATGTTTTACTAATAACTATGGGACAAGTGACACGACCAGGTGCAGACCAGAAACAGCTAGCTATGTTTTACTAATAACTATGGTACAAGTGACAAGACCAGGTGCAGACCAGAAACGGCTAGCTATGTTTTCCTAATAACTATGGGACAAGTGACACGACCAGGTGCAGACCAGAAACTGCCAGTTATGTTTTACTAATAACTATGGGACAAGTGACAAGGCCAGGTGCAGACCAGAAACGGCTAGCTATGTTTTACTAATAACTATGGGACAAGTGACAAGGCCAGGTGCAGACCAGTAACGGCTAGCTATGTTTTACTAATAACTATGGGACAAGTGACATGACCAGGTGCAGACCAGAAACGGCTAGCTATGTTTTACTAATAACTATGGGACAAGGGACATGACCAGGTGCAGACCAGAAACGGCTAGCTATGTTTTACTAATAACTATGGGACAAGGGACATGACCAGGTGCAGACCAGAAACAGCTAGCTATGTTTTACTAATAACTATGGGACAAGGGACATGACCAGGTGCAGACCAGAAACTGCCAGCTATGTTTTACTAATAACTATGGGACAAGTGACAGAACCAGGTGCAGACCAGAAACGGCTAGCTATGTTTTACTAATAACTATGGTACAAGTGACAAGACCAGGTGCAGACCAGAAACGGCTAGCTATGTTTTACTAATAACTAGATAACTAATTGTGACTCAGTAATGGCTAGCTGTGATTTACTGATAACTAGATAACTAATTGTGACTCAGTAATGGCTAGCTGTGATTTACTGATAACTAGATAACTTATTGTGACTCTAGCCATTACTGAGTCGCAATTAGTTATCTAGTTATCAGTAAATCATAGCTAGCTATTACTGAGTCACAATTAGTTATCAGTAAATCACAGCTAGCCATTACCGAGTCACAATTAGTTATCTAGTTATTAGTAAAACATAGCTAGCCGTTTCTGGTCTGCACCTGGTCTTGTCACTTGTACCATAGTTATTAGTAAATCATAGCTAGCCATTACTGAGTCACAATAGGTTATCTAGTTATCAGTAAATCACAGCTAGCCATTACTGAGTCACAATTAGTTATCTAGTTATCAGAAAATCACAGCTAGCCATTACCGAGTCACAATTAGTTATCTAGTTATCAGTAAATCATAGCTAACCATTACTGGGCACAGTTAGTTATCTAGTTATCAGAAAATCACAGCTAGCCATTACTGAGTCACAATTGGTTATCTAGTTATCAGTAAATCACAGCTAGCCATTACTGGTCACAGTTAGTTATCTAGTTATCACTAAATCACAGGTAGCCATTACTGAGTCACAATTCGTTATCAGTAAATCACAGCTAGCCATTACTGAGTCACAATTAGTTATCTAGTTATCAGTAAATCATAGCTAGCCATTACTGAGTCACAATTAGTTATCTAGTTATCAGTAAATCATAGCTAGCCATTACTGTGTCACAATTAGTTATCAGTAAATTACAGCTAGCCATTAAAGAGCCACAATTAGTTATCTAGCTATCAGTAAATCACAGCTATCTATTACTGAGTCACAATTAGTTATCTAGTTACCAGTAAATCATAGCTAGCTATTACTGAGTCACAATTAGTTATCTAGTTATCACTAAATCACAGGTAGCCATTACTGAGTCACAATTAGTTATCTAGTTATCAGTAAATCACAGCTATCTATTACTGAGTCACAATTAGTTATCTAGCTATCAGTAAATCACAGCTATCTATTACTGAGTCACAATTAGTTATCTAGTTACCAGTAAATCATAGCTAGCTATTACTGAGTCACAATTAGTTATCTAGTTATCACTAAATCACAGGTAGCCATTACTGAGTCACAATTAGTTATCAGTAAATCACAGCTAGCCATTACTGAGTCACAATTAGTTATCTAGTTATCAGTAAATCATAGCTAGCCATTACTGAGTCACAATTAGTTATCTAGTTATCAGTAAATCATAGCTAGCCATTACTGTGTCACAATTAGTTATCAGTAAATCACAGCTAGCCATTACTGAGTCACAATTAGTTATCTAGTTACCAGTAAATCATAGCTAGCTATTACTGAGTCACAATTAGTTATCTAGTTATCAGTAAATCACAGCTAGCCATTACTGAGTCACAAATAGTTATCTAGCTATCAGTAAATCACATTTATCCATTACTGAGTCACAATTAGTTATCTCTGATTTACTGATAACGAGATAACTAATTGCGACTCAGTAATGGCTAGCTGTGATTTACTGGTAACTAGATAACTAATTGTGACGCTTTACTGATAAGTTATCTAGTTATCAGTAAATCACAGCTAGCCATTACTGAGTCACAATAGGTTATCTAGTAATCTGTAAATCACAGCTAGCCATTACTGAGTCACAATAACTAGATAACTTATTGTGACTCAATCTAGTTATTGTGACTCAGTAATGGCTAGCTATGATTTACAGATTACTAGATAACCTATTGTGACTCTGTAATGGCTAGCTATGATTTACTGATAACTAGATTACTGTGTCCAGTAATGGCTAGCTGTGATTTACTGATAACTAGATAACTAATTGTGACTCAGTAATGGCTAGCTATGATTTACTGATCACTAGATAACTAATTGTGACTCAGTAATGGCTAGCTGTGATTTACGGATTACTAGATAACTAATTGTGACTCGGTAATGGCTAGCTGTGATTTTCTGATAGCCATTACTGAGTCACAATTAGTTATCTAGCTATCAGAAAATCACAGCTAGCCATTACCGAGTCACAATTAGTTATCTAGTAATCTGTAAATCACAGCTAGCCATTACTGAGTCACAAATAGTTATCTAGTTACCAGTAAATCACAGCTAGCCATTACTGAGTTACAATTAGTTATCTAGTTATCAGTAAATCACAGCTAGCCATTAAAAAGTCACAATTAGTTATCTAGCTAGCAGTAAATCACAGTTAGCCATTACTGAGTTACAATTAGTTATCTAGTTATCTGTAAATCACAGCTAGCCATTAAAAAGTCACAATTAGTTATCTAGTTATCAGTAAATCATAGCTAGCCATTACTGAGTCACAATCAGTTATTGTGACTCAGTAATGGCTAGCTGTGATTTACTGATAACTAGATAACTTATTGTGACTCATTAATGGCTAGCCGTGATTTACTGATAACTAATATCTAAATCACAGCTAGCCATTACTGAGTCACAATAACTAATTGTAACTCAGTAATGGCTAGCTATGATTCACTGATAACTAGATAACTAATTGTGACTCAGTAACGGCTAGCTGTGATTTACTGATTACTAGATATCTTATTGTGACTCAGTAATGGCTAGCTGTGACTTACTGATTACTAGATAACTTATTGTGACTCGGTAATGGCTAGCTATGATTTACTGATAACTAGATAACTAATTGTGACCAATAATGGCTAGCTATGATTTACTAATAACTAGATAACTAATTGTGACTCAGTAATGGCTAGATGTGATTTACTGATTACTATATATTTTTAATAGTTACTTAGTAATGGCTAGCTATAATTTCCTGATAACTAGGATAGTTTATTGTGACTCAGGACATTTACAGCAGTAGGCACATGCACAGCAGGCACACATACTACACTAGGCACATATACAGCAGGAGGCACACATACTACACTAGGCACATATACAGCAGGAGGCACACATACTACACTAGGCACATATACAGCAGGAGGCACACATACTGCAATAGGCACATATACAGCAAGAGGCACACATACTACAATAGGCACATATACAGCAAGAGACACACACTGCAATAGGCACATATGCAGCAAGTGGCACACATACTACACATGGCACATATACAGCAGGAGGCACACACTGCAGTAGGCACATATGCAGCAAGAGGCACACATACTACACTTGGCACATATACAGCAAGAGGCACACACTGCAGTAGGCACACATGCAGCAAGAGGCACATATACAGCAGGAGGCACACACTGCAGTAGGCACATATACAGCAGGAGGCACATATACAGCAGGAGGCACATATGCAGCAAGAGGCACACACTGCAGTAGGCACATATACAGCAGGAGGCACACACTGCAGTAGGCACACATACTGCAATAGGCACATATACAGCAGGAGGCACACATACTGCCATAGACACATATACAGCAGAAGTCACACACTGCAGTAGGCACATATACAGCACAAGGCACACACTGCAGTAGGCACATATGCAGCAAGAGGCACACACTGCAGTAGGCACATATACAGCACAAGGCACATATGCAGCAGTAGGCACACATGCAGCAGTAGGCACATATACAGCAGGAGGCACATATACAGCACAAGGCACACACTGCAGTAGGCACATATACAGCAAGAGGCACACATACTGCACTTGGCACATATACAGCAAGAGGCACACACTGCAGTAGGCACATATGCAGCAAGAGGCACACATACTGCACTTGGCACATATACAGCAGAAGGCACATATATAGCAGAAGGCACATATACAGCAGAAGGCACACACTGCAGTAGGCACATATACAGCAGGAGGCACATATGCAGCAAGAAGCACACACTGCAGTAGGTACACATACTGCAATAGGCACATATACAGCAGGAGGCACACATACTGCAATAGGCACATATACAGCAGGAGGCACACATACTGCAATAGGCACATATACAGCAGAAGGCACACACTGCAGTAGGCACACACTCCAGTAGGCACATATGCAGCAGTAGGCACATATACAGCAGGAGGCACATATACAGCACAAGGCACACACTGCAGTAGGCACATATACAGCACAAGGCACACACTGCAGTAGGCACATATACAGCAGGAGGCACATATGCAGCAAGAGACACACATACTTCACTTGGCACATATACAGCAGGAGGCACACACTGCAGTAGGCACATATGCAGCAGGAGGCACATATGCAGCAAGAGGCACACATACTTCACTTGGCACATATACAGCAGGAGTCACACACTGCAGTAGGCACATATGCAACAAGAGGCACACATACTACACTTGGCACATATACAGCAGAAGGCACACACTGCAGTAGGCACATATGCAGCAAGAGGCACATGTACAGCAGAAGGCACACACTGCAGTAGGCACATATGCAGCAAGAGGCACATATACTACACTTGGCACATATACAGCAGAAGGCACACACTGCAGTAGGCACATATGCAGCAAGAGGCACATGTACAGCAGAAGGCACATGTACAGCAAGAGGCACACATACTTCACTTGGCACATATACAGCAGAAGGCACACACTGCAGTAGGCACATATGCAGCAAGAGGCACACATACTACACTTGGCACATATACAGCAGGAGGCACACACTGCAGTAGGCACATATGCAGCAAGAGGCACACATACTACACTTGGCACATATATAGCAGAAGGCACACACTGCAGTAGGCACATATGCAGCAAGAGGCACACATACTACACTTGGCACATATATAGCAGGAGGCACACACTGCAGTAGGCACATATGCAACAAGAGGCACACATACTACACTTGGCACATATACAGCAGGAGGCACACACTGCAATAGGCACATATGCAGCAAGAGGCACACATACTACACTTGGCACATATACAGCAGGAGGCACACACTGCAGTAGGCACATATGCAGCAAGAGGCACACATACTACACTTGGCACATATACAGCAGAAGGCACACACTGCAGTAGGCACATATGCAGCAAGAGGCACACATACTACACTTGGCACATATACAGCAGGAGGCACACACTGCAGTAGGCACATATGCAGCAGGAGGCACACACTGCAGTAGGCACATATGCAGCAAGAGGCACACATACTACACTTGGCACATATACAGCAGGAGGCACACACTGCAGTAGGCACATATACAGCAGAATGCACATATACAGCAGGAGGCACACATACTACACTTGGCACATATACAGCAGGAGGCACACATACTACACTTGGCACATATACAGCAGGAGGCACACATACTACACTTGGCACATATACAGCAGGAGGCACACACTGCAGTAGGCACATATGCAGCAAGAGGCACACATACTACACTTGGCACATATACAGCAGAAGGCACACACTGCAGTAGGCACATATACAGCAGGAGGCACACACTGCAGCAGGCACATATGCAGCAAGAGGCACACATACTACACTTGGCACATATACAGCAGGAGGCACACACTGCAGTAGGCACATATACAGCAGGAGGCACACACTGCAGTAAGCACATATACAGCAGGAGGCACACACTGCAGTAGGCACATATACAGCAGGAGGCACACACTGCAGTAGGCACATATGCAGCAAGAGGCACACATACTACACTTGGCACATATACAGCAGGAGGCACACACTGCAGTTGGCACATATACTGCAGAATGCACATATACAGCAGGGGGCACACATACACTTGGCACATATACAGCAGAATGCACATATACAGCAGGAGGCACACATACTACACTTGGCACATATACAGCAGGAGGCACACATACTACACTTGGCACATATGCAGCAGAATGCACACATACTACACTTGGCACATATACAGCAGGAGGCACACACTGCAGTAGGCACATATGCAGCAAGAGGCACACATACTACACTTGGCACATATATAGCAGGAGGCACACACTGCAGTAGGCACATATGCAACAAGAGGCACACATACTACACTTGGCACATATACAGCAGGAGGCACACACTGCAATAGGCACATATGCAGCAAGAGGCACACATACTACACTTGGCACATATACAGCAGGAGGCACACACTGCAGTAGGCACATATGCAGCAAGAGGCACACATACTACACTTGGCACATATACAGCAGAAGGCACACACTGCAGTAGGCACATATGCAGCAAGAGGCACACATACTACACTTGGCACATATACAGCAGGAGGCACACACTGCAGTAGGCACATATGCAGCAGGAGGCACACACTGCAGTAGGCACATATGCAGCAAGAGGCACACATACTACACTTGGCACATATACAGCAGGAGGCACACACTGCAGTAGGCACATATACAGCAGAATGCACATATACAGCAGGAGGCACACATACTACCCTTGGCACATATACAGCAGGAGGCACACATACTACACTTGGCACATATATAGCAGGAGGCACACATACTACACTTGGCACATATACAGCAGGAGGCACACACTGCAGTAGGCACATATGCAGCAAGAGGCACACATACTACACTTGGCACATATACAGCAGAAGGCACACACTGCAGTAGGCACATATACAGCAGGAGGCACACACTGCAGCAGGCACATATGCAGCAAGAGGCACACATACTACACTTGGCACATATACAGCAGGAGGCACACACTGCAGTAGGCACATATACAGCAGGAGGCACACACTGCAGTAAGCACATATACAGCAGGAGGCACACACTGCAGTAGGCACATATACAGCAGGAGGCACACACTGCAGTAGGCACATATGCAGCAAGAGGCACACATACTACACTTGGCACATATACAGCAGGAGGCACACACTGCAGTTGGCACATATACTGCAGAATGCACATATACAGCAGGGGGCACACATACACTTGGCACATATACAGCAGAATGCACATATACAGCAGGAGGCACACATACTACACTTGGCACATATACAGCAGGAGGCACACATACTACACTTGGCACATATGCAGCAGAATGCACACATACTACACTTGGCACATATACAGCAGGAGGCACACACTGCAGTAGGCACATATACAGCAGGAGGCACACATACTACACTTGGCACATATACAGCAGAATGCACATATACAGCAGGAGGCACACACTGCAGTAGGCACATATACAGCAGGAGGCACACACTGCAGTAGGCACATATACAGCAGGAGGCACACACTGCAGTAGGCACATATACAGCAGGAGGCACACATACTACACTTGGCACATATACAGCAGAATGCACATATACAGCAGGAGGCACACACTGCAGTAGGCACATATACAGCAGGAGGCACACACTGCAGTAGGCACATATACAGCAGGAGGCACACACTGCAGTAGGCACATATACAGCAGGAGGCACACATACTACACTTGGCACATATACAGCAGAATGCACATATACAGCAGGAGGCACACACTGCAGTAGGCACATATACAGCAGGAGGCACACACTGCAGTAGGCACATATACAGCAGGAGGCACACACTGCAGTAGGCACATATACAGCAGGAGGCACACACTGCAGTAGGCACATATACAGCAGAATGCACATATACTACACTATGCATCGATGTAGCAAGAGGTACTTATGATGCACTGGGCAGAAAATGTCCTGAAGCAGGTGAGAATTTTCTGCACCCGTACACATAATTTTGTTTCCCACAGCCCTTATACATTCCATTTAATAGAAAATGTGCTGGGGATAGCACAGCCACACAGCAGGTAAATGGGTCACACACATAGGCTGATGTTTTGTGCTTTAATGAAATGTGACTGCTGCACATTTTTGTTATTACTTGGGTATCTGCTTGCATGGGGTGCTAACAGCTCCCCCCACCTAATACCCCTGAGGCCTGATCAGAAGTGACAACACAAACTGCAACATTTCCTGAAAATGGGCAGAAATGATCCTATGCAAGACCAACCCGTGAGACGATGGCTGAGCCCTCACCGTGACTGAGAAGGCAAGACGTCATCAGATAGACACATGGAGGACAGATTAGGGACGCTTGTCAGGTCAAATGTCCACGATCCCTTATATCCTGTCAGTGGCCATCCCTGTGTCCCACTGGGCATTAGGAAAGTGTGTATTTGCAAACATGAAGCTGAGCAGTAGTGACATTAGAACTGAGTGCCACACTGGCTCTCAGATAAGTCAACATCACAACCCGGCTAAGTTAGGAACACGTATCCATGGTACCTGATGCCAATCAATAAACACTGCAGGATATCTCGGTGCCACAGATGCCAGTAAGGCCCTTATTTCACAAACACCCACAGGATCTATACGTCTGCAACTGTGAGGGCAGGGCAATAAGGGCTAGATTACAAGTGGTGTGCTAACATTAGCACGCGCAATAGGTCACGTCCACGGTTACTTGTAAACAGATTACAAGTTGTAAGTAAACGTGACCACACCAACGCAAACTGAATTTCCGCTCAGGGGTAAAATAAAAGTTCCACTAAACACAACATAAATACATTAAACTAAAGTGTTACGCTGATATAAACACTATCTATTAAAAATTATTAACGTAAATAATATTAAAGTTAAAAGGGTTAAAATGTATACGGCATATCACCAGATATTTCAATGGAAAGGGTTATAATGTGTATATATACATACATAATAATCCACAAATTCCTTCACCAAATCCACCGGACCCGTCCATATGATCAGCAGATCATCAATGAACCGTTTGAAAAATCTTATATATTCTCTGAAGGGATTACTATCTCCAAAGAGATGTCAGGCAGTATTAGTTCATCTTTTGATATGATAATTTATTACATACTTTGAACAATCACCAGTTATGTATACACTGTCATATAGGTTGTATTCCCTTTAGCTCATGTGTCTAATATAGGGTTGGGTACTCCCACTAGAGTTTCATGTGGTCCCTACCATATATTAAATCACTAGAGTTTACGGATTTAATATGCATATACTGTTTACATCCTGTCTGTTCTGCCATATATCTAATGCTGTGGTATGCTAGAGCGCATTGGTGTATATCTTTGTCTCCAACTGCATCTATACAATGTTCTCATTCTTTGAGAAATATTAAACCTTTTTACTAGTTTATGTAAGCACTTGGATCTAGATATACCCCATATACACTGAATTTCATTTTACCCATATATACCTATTCGTTTAATTTTGTATTGAATCTGGGTTATGTGAAAATATTGTGCTCTTTAACTATGTACTTATGTATAACATATAAACCCAAATTATGACACATCCTGTTAATATCTGTATTATGGCAACTAAGGGTTAATGTTTGTGTGTTGTAGCAATAGTAGGCGTTACTTAATTGCCTCACCTATCAGGTACTGCGATACCTGTTTTATACTCTTGTTGTGTAAAGCATAGTATGCTATGACTACGGCCACCATGGCCGAAACATGTTAGCAGCTGTGTGTTGCTTACTTTTGCTCTGGGATGCCTCCCATTTTTAACTTAATGGAATAAAGATTTGAATTTTATTATACAGCGGCTCCACATCTTCTATTTACTTCTGTTACTACCAGCCTTGGAACCGCTGCAAACCCGCCTGGTCGGGTTTCCTTCAGTCAGCCCAGGTACCTTGCTTCCTCCCCCCCGCATACACGTTATCGTGGACGTCAGTGGAGCCTCTCTTCCGGATCACGGAGGTACACGCTGAGAGCGTGCATTTGGGAACAAGCTGAATCGGCTACTAACTGTGTATCGGCAGGTGGAGGAACAGATACAGTCGGGCAGAGCTACTTACAGCCTTGGTGTCCTCCTTGCACCCACACAGATCAGCCGTCAAGGTATTAATTCTCATTTATGTACTGAGGTAGGGGGGGAGCAAGGATAGCGCTATTACATGCACATATAGGTCCTGGTGAAGATATGTCACATTTTATGGACTTTAATTCTTTACATTGAACTTTTGCAGTGTGCCTACTTCGGTCTGAACTACAGTACACAAATATACATACATATATACACCTATAAACACATGTATACAGTACACAAATATACATACATATATACACCTATAAACACATGTATACAGTACACAAATATACATATATGCACCTATAAACACATGTATACAGTACACAAATATACATACATACACCTATAAACACATGTATACAGTACACAAATATACATACATACACCTATAAACACATGTATACAGTACACAAATATACATACATACACCTATAAACACATGTATACAGTACACAAATATACATACATATATACACCTATAAATACATGTATACAGTACACAAATATACATACATATATACACCTATAAACACATGTATACAGTACACAAATATACATACATACACCTATAAACACATATATACAGTACACAAATATACATACATATATGCACCTATAAACACATGTATACAGTACACAAATATACATACATATATACACCTATAAACACATGTATACAGTACACAAATATACATACATATATACACCTATAAAGACATGTATACAGTACACAAATATACATACATATATACAGCTATAAACACATGTATATAGTACACAAATATACATACATATATACACCTATAAACACATGTATACAGTACACAAATATACATACATACACCTATAAACACATATATACAGTACACAAATATACATACATATATGCACCTATAAACACATGTATACAGTACACAAATATACATACATATATACACCTATAAACACATGTATACAGTACACAAATATACATACATACACCTATAAACACATGTATACAGTACACAAATATACATACATACACCTATAAACACATGTATACAGTACACAAATATACACACATATATACACCTATAAACGCATGTATACAGTACACAAATATACATACATACATACACCTATAAACACATGTATACAGTACACAAATATACATACATACACCTATAAACACATGTATACAGTACACAAATATACATACATATATACACCTATAAACACATGTATACAGTACACAAATATACATACATACACCTATAAACACATGTATACAGTACACAAATATACACACATATATACACCTATAAACGCATGTATACAGTACACAAATATACATACATACATACACCTATAAACACATGTATACAGTACACAAATATACATACATACACCTATAAACACATGTATACAGTACACAAATATACATACATACATACACCTATAAACACATGTATACAGTACACAAATATACATACATATATACACCTATAAACAGATACTGTATATACACATCTAGTATATACCAACATATTATCGGGAGGCACAGCTAGAAGATTATTATCTTTATCACATTGATATAACATATTTTGTACTAAATAGAAATTATCTTGAAAATTTAAATTTTTTGTAATATTTTAAAATTATTTTTTTTTCTTCTCTCGTTGGTAAAAATTGTATTAGCGTTTTAATTTAACCAAATACTAAGACAAAATAATAATGTCTGAAGAAGTGAATCAAATTAATCTGTACTCAGTGTTGAAATATGTTCCCCAAAATTATCCCTCACTAAGGGCGATGTCCTTAGAATGGATGTCATAGCCCACATTAAAAATAGGTGTAATATTGCGGGTGATTTAAATGATTATATGGATATGCTTGCAATTAAGGGTAGAAATATTGCCATTGATAATGGAAAGTGGAATGAAAAAAAGTGAGTTATTCCAGGAATTATTAAAAATAAATCAATGCAAAAGTCTCAAAAAACGTGATGAACTAATACTAAAATCCTGCCCCTTTGTAATATGCATTATTGACGAAATGTCCACTTACCTTATAGAAAAGAAATTGCAATTACAGGGGCTAGAAGATGGTATTCGCTCATCACACAAATGCAAAGAGAGTTTAGAAATAGCCGAAAATGAAATTGTTACATTTAAACAAGAAATGGCCGTCTTAGATAAGCATAACCAAACATTACTAGCCGAAATACAAGGTTTAGATAGACAATCTCGCCATAATGAAAACCCCTCTCTTTATAGTGAAAATAATAATGCAGGTATTTTAAAAACCCTTAAAGAATTGATGAGAAATGAACTGCAGAACATTAGGGAAGAATTCATACATAGGACCCCTATCGGGTCAGAGGTAAACTTCTCACATAGACAGTCACCTCAGGTTTTAAATTCAGGGAACTACTACACTTTGGAGGGGGAGGGGAGTGATAATAGTGATTCAGGAGGCCGAGCCAACTATCCAGATAGCCCACGTAGTACTAATGTACGTAAGGGGTCTCCCCATAGTAAATATAGGGCAGATATGGGGTGCTCCAGCCCCAAGAATAAGGTCCCTAGGAAAGCCCAAGATACATTTAATAAGGTTTATGACACCCCTAAAATAATTAATTTCTTAAGTGGTGCAGTGCTTAAATTTTCCACTTAGAAACCTATGAGAATGCTTTATCCATAATGAATGTCACTAGTGAGCATATTTGAAAGCTCAGAATTTGTGAATTTATTTTACGAAGCATTGCCCGCTCCCATCAAGCTTAATTTGGCTAGAGACTTTGATAAGCACTGCTCATTGGACTGGCTGATCAAAGAGAGTACAAAGTTAGAATCTATTCAGCAGTCCGGTGAACATGGGGTTAAAAGGGAACCAAGGCCCAGGCCTAAAATTGTGGCAGAAACTAGTGTCACCTAGCCCCCTCAATTTAGAGTCTAAAAGAAAAACTTATGCGGAAGTGGCTCGAATAAACAGGCCTTCTCCACAAAGTTTTAACTCTGCCCCTCCCCCATCAAGGGCCGAGGGGCAGAAAGAATATACTCAAAATGGGGGGCATACCCAGAGAAATAGTTATCCCTGTAAAAATAAATACCAAAAGTGGTGAAAATACTCTCAGGGTAACCAGACACCTCAAGTAAATAGTGCTCCCCAAGATATTAGCGCTGAACAAGTTGAACCCCAAAGACAACCACGTCAACATAGAAACAATAGCTATGATTCTGAGGGATCCCAAGGATCCAGGAATCAGTACCTTGGGATATCAAAAAATCAATCCATGGGTAAAAAGAGCTTGTGTCAAGTGGGCAAACTTAGTACACAGTTAAGTCAATTATGTACACTATTTACTAATATGAGTCAAGCTCTGATGGCTCAGAACCCTAATAATCCTTTTTTAGGGGTACAGCCAGTGGCCAGCAGTGGGCCACAGGCACAGTCATAAATACTCTGGTATTACCTGAGAGAGAGGGGAGAGAGATACCAAACTAAATGATAAATGTCAATAATGGTACTAATCCTGTTCTCTCCCTACAGACCAGAAACCAACAGTTTAGCTGTGATGACAAGCAACCTCAGCCTGGAAACTCTAACAAACCTCTTCTTTTGCAGTTGTCCCCTAACCTTATTCCAACAGATGCAGTACACAGGAACCCTGTCAGCCCTATTATAGAGGAAAAGACCGGTAACCAGGTAAAACGTGGTGAAGCCCACAATTGTGTAAACATGGAAATTTTATGTTTGAAATTGTAGAAACTGCAGGGAGATATTATGTATTAGCTGAACTCCAGGATTCAGTTTCCAACCCTATCATGGGATTAATTGATACTGGATGTCAGGCAACTATTTTATCCCATAGATACTACACCCAGCTAAATGAGCTAACACCCCACAAGTCTAAACTAAAATAATTTGATGGTTCACTAATAGGTGTTGGGGGCAATTCTCTCAAAGTTTGGGGTACGGCATGATTAAAGCTAAAACTGGGGAACAGGGTAATAAGACACCCTGTCATTATAGTGGATCTACCAACTGATCATTTAATTATTGGTAGTGATCTCCTGAAGCGATAAAGCACTATAATTGATTGCATAAATAATGTAATTTGGTCACAAGTAAAAAGACCTATTAATTATGAGTGGTCCGGCATATCTCGCACCCGACATAACTGTCACGTGGTGGAAGAGAAGCCAGATGCTGTTTAAATTCATTTCAGGAATAACTCTGTACCTGAAATCACTATCCTACAAAGGGATAATCAGATTCCCCTAAGTGACTCTGATGGTATTACTTGTAAAATTTCACCTGGAAAGATAGCGAATATTTCCTTAGACGGCGATGTATTAACCATATCTCTCTACAAGGGGGACCCTAAATCCCCTAAAGGGGGAGATCACTCTCAATACCTCACAGGGATTGAGAAAGTTAAAGAGGATCTATTTATCCCTATGCAAGTGCATGACCTTGGGAAAACCAGTACGCCAAATTGAACTTAAAACAGGAAGCTAGCTACATAAGCGAAGGCTTGTTAGCGCAGATAGCTGAACCTAAAGTGATTAAATATCTTTCTCCCCAAGACCACTGGGTCTAAGACCTGGATGACAAATATGAAAGCTATAACATCACAGCTAAGTGCTTATTATCTATCTCTATAGGAAATAAATCAGCGAAGCACCTGTTATTAGTTTTAAATAATCCCCATAATCAAATATACATTGGCAATGATATCTTACATAGATTTGCCATACAAATAGATCTGATTAACCTTTGCCTCTGAAGCAGGTTAAAGGGGGACCCTGAAGTATTTCAGGACGAAAATGCAGCCCTGAAATCAAACCAGCAAATGCCATATGCTGTAAATATGCAGGTGTCTAACAATGTTGTAATCCCTGCTGGGGCTGATAAATTCCTCTTATCCTTACAGGTAAAGAGAGGACAGAAATTAAAAACTTCTGAAACACTAATTTGCCTCTCCCATAGAATGCAAGATCTGGGTATAACACAGATATCAGGATATCACCTTGTTTAATGGAACTACCATAGGATATGCACTGGAATCAAGTTATTACACTTTTGGATTCCAGAATAATATAATTGGGCTAATACCTGAAGGATACTTAACTGAAGAACAGCTAATAAAACAATCCTTTGCATCTATTCCAGAGGGATTGTTTACAATTCAGTCTATTTATCACTTCAGCTCAGAGGAAGGCATCTGTAAAATTGAAGAAGCCTCCCTAGTATTTGATCAGCTGATCAAAGATCAAGAATACCCAAATACCCAGAATCATGGGGACAATGTAAATCATAATCAAAGGGATCTCATCTCTAGGTTAGAAGAAGCCTATGAGATAGGACAGCCTGAAATATTTCCAGGATTTAAGCAAATAGTCGAAGAGCAAATCTCCTTAGCTAATGGCTATTCCAGTAATGATGAATGCCAATGGCTACGAGAACTGATGGAATACAAGGATATTTTTGCTAGGGATTCTTATGACTGTGGGACTAAAGACCTGCACATTGCAAGAATCTACAGTTTTCCTTTAGCCTCATATGATTCTCTTGCAGAAATCATAAGGAACTTGGAAGAAAGAGGTATTATCCGACAGGTGCACAGCTCTTATAATAATCCTATTCTAGGTGTTCTTAAGCCCAATGGACAATGGCATTTGTGTGCTGACATAAGACAGCTAAACAAACAAGTGTACATGTCTGGCTGGCCTGTGCCTAACATTGACTAGTGCAGATGCAGGGGTCCAAAATATTCACTGCCATTGATTGTGCACAGGGATATTGGACCATAAAGGTACATGAGGAGGAATTGGCTGTATTCATGCATAAGGCTATGCCTGATGCACTGGAAAGGGTGGAAATAAAAGGGTGTGTGTTCAGAGCGCCTGAATCAAGGCTAAGGTGACTTGAAAGTCTAAATGTGAATTTATAGTTTTCACAAATATGTAGTGGATGTATAGTATACCTGGATTAATCCTAGGTGAATGATGTCTAGTGAGGTCACTTCAGTAACATCATGGATCCATGATTTTAGTTAACAATATAAAAAATGAAACAAAAAACAATGACTGTTCAACCAGTGTAAAATGAAATAAAAACAATAGCTGTTAAATGTAGAGGCTTCAGCAAACAGGCAGATCAAAGGCTGATAGATTCTCAACTCTAAAAACATCAAACCTCATTGGTGGGTGCTACTACAGGTTCTTCTATTGCTATACAATCTTCTGTTGCTACAAATTGTTTCTTATGACAAAGTGTTGTTCTTATGAGTTAACCACTTGATTAAAAATGGTGTGTGTGTCAAAGGGTGTACACAATTAAGTCAATACAAATTAAAAATCAGATTGTGTATTTACGGTGCTCCTGTGTGAAACAATGTGTTAAATGGTGTCCAAAAGTATATTGTCCAAAAATATATTAGCAATGCATGTGCAAATACTTAAAAAAAAAAAATAAGGTTGAAAAGTAAAATTAGTATTGAGAAGGGCCTTAGAGCAGGCGGAAACACATTGACTACTAGCTGGTAAGCATATTTCCAATTCGTATACGATTTTTTGTACAATTTACACTATCGTTTTTCAAATTCCACAGGACATCCCAGAAAGTTCATTGAGTACCCGAGAGGAGACCATTAGGACACATCACGAGGATTCTCACCACCAGGGAAACAAGTTTGGCTTTTTTTTCGTTTTACTTTATCACTGGATGTAATATCGCTGAGTTTATTTTTTCACTGTTTTATTTTTCACTGCCTAATTGTTTCGATCGCTTTTTGAACTGTTCACATTTTGCTTCACATTTTTTGTATTTTTCAATTTATTTTATTTTTCAACCTTATTTTTATTTAATTATTTTTTAAGTAAGTAGATAGATTGTATAGGGGGCGCCCTTGTATCACCAACAGTGTTGAGTACCTCTAATTCTAATATATAACGGTAGAGTGATAGAAATGTATGCTAGTATGTAATATGTGGTCACTAGTATGTAGTGTACACATGCATTAATAACCAAAGCAATTCATCAAATCGAACAATATAAAATATAGGGTGAGTTAATAAATCACATATTATGCACAAATATGATAAAATAGATCATTAATAATAAATGCTTATTCGTGGACTTGCTATAGGACAGTCTCTTCAAATTGTGGAGAAATATGATATCTGGGCTGGTCAAGGCAGCTGACTGTTAAGGATCATGGCCAAGATCCAAGATCAGTATTCTGCAGGCAACACAAAAAAACAGAAGCGCCACATGGCCCAATATTGTATGGAGCAGAAATTTTGATAGATGTTAATGATTACACTCCCATATGGTATACACCCCTAATGGTATAGACGAGGCAGTCTGGGATCAATATCAGTCACCCAGAAGACTGGACTAGAGAATATGTCCGGATCTCTGCAGAGGATTATATGAAGAAACACAAAAAAGCTTATGGCCTAGTATTAAGACAAGCAGTGGGAGGTAGAGAGATAAATATACACTCACATTTGGTGGAGCACCTCCCTTAGTGCTATAGAGGCAAACTGGGGTCAATATAGTCACCCAGTAGACTTATCCCACAGGGGTCAGGAGCTTCCAGTGTCCAGTTTCAGGTTGAAGGTGTTTTAAAATAAAAACACAGAGTATGGCAGCAAGTGGTAAGTTAATATAAAACTTACTTTATTAAAATAAGTATAAAAATTGCAACCCATTTGCATCAGCCAATAGGATTTTTCCTACCTTAATTCCGATTGGCTGATAGAATTCTATCAGCCAATCAGAATTCAAGGGACGCCATCTTGGATTACGTCATTTAAAGGAACCGTCATTCGTCGGTCTGGATGGATGCTCCGTGTCGGATGTCTTCAAGATGGAGCCGCTCCTCGTCGGATGGATGAAGATAGAAGATGCCATCTGGATGAAGACTTCTGCCCGTCTGGAGGACCTCTTCTGCCCGGTTGGACGAAGACTTCGCCTGGCTTTGTTGAGGACTTAGGCCCGGTTGGGTGAAGACGTCTCAAGGTAGGGTGATCTTCAAGGGGGTAGTGTTAGGTTTTATTAAGTGGGGATTGGGTGGGTTTTAGAGTAGGGTTGGGTGTGTGGGTTTTGGGTTGTAATGTTGGGGGGGTATTGTATTTTTTTTTACAGGTAAAAGAGCTGATTACTTTGGGACAATGCCCCACAAAAAGCCCTTTTAAGGGCTATTTGTAATTTTAGTATAGGGTAGGGATTTTTATTATTTTGGGGGGGCTTTTTTATTTTATTAGGGGGATTAGATTAGGTGTAATTGGTTTTAAATTATTGTAATTATTTTTTTATTTTCTGTAATTTAGTGTTTGTTTGTTTTTTGTACTTTAGTTAATTTTATTTAATTGTATTTAATTGTGTTTCATTGTAGTTAATTTATTTAATGAATTTAATTATAGTGTAGTGTTAGGTGTAATTGTAACTTAGGTTAGGTTTTACTTTACAGGTAAATTTGTCTTTAATAACTACCTAGCTAAAATAAATAGTTAATAACTATTTAATAACTATTGTACCTAGATAAAATAAATACAAACTTGCCTGTAAAATAAAAATAAACCCTAAGCTAGATACAATGTAACTATTAGTTATATTGTAGCTATCTTAGGGTTTTTTTTATAGGTAAGTATTTAGTTTTAAATAGGAATAATTTGGTTAATTATAGGAATATTTATTTAGATTTATTTAAATTATATTTAAGTTAGGGGGTGTTAGGTTTAGGGTTAGACTTAGGTTTAGGGGTTAATATGTTTATTATAGTGGAGGCGTGTAGGGGGGGCATATTAGGGGTTAATAAATATAATGTAGGTGGCGGTGGGCTCCGGGAGCGGCAGTTTAGAGGTTAAACAATTTAGTTGCGGCGGGGTCCTGGAGCGGCGGTTTAGGGGTTAATACATATAACGTAGGTGGCGGTGGGCTCCGGGAGTGGCGGTTTAGGGGTTAATAACTTTAATTAGGTGCGGCGGGGTCCGGGAGAGGCGGTTTAGGTGGTAAAACAGTATAGTATAATGTGGGTGTTTAGTGACAGTAAACCAAGAAAGCTGCGAAAAGCCGAAGAGCAGCGAGATCGATGACTGTTAGTTAACAACAGTCCGCTGCTCATCGCTCCGTACTTGGTGCGCTGCTTTTTGACAGCTTTCTTGATAATATTGGAGAATGTATTCAGGTCCGCGGCGGCGATGTTAGGCTTACTTAGGCGAGCGTATTGTTGCCGTCGAATGCAAGAAAGTTGACGGCTTGATATATAGAGGCCTATTACTTCAAGAATGAGGCCAACAGATTTTGCAATGCTGCAACTTGGTCTTCATTGCAAACATTCATGAAGTTGTTTACATTTTATGGTTTTGCCTTAGCTGAGGCTTCCTTTGGGAGTAGGCAGCTTGGGTATTGGTTTCCCATAGGCTAAGAATGTTCTCATGGACTCTCGCTGCCAATAGAGGGAAAATAAATGTTATGCTTACCTGATAAATTCATTTCCTTCTTGGCAGTGAGAGTCCACGACCCAGCCACAATGTTAAATGTGTAGTGACAGCAGTCATTTTGTTTTTGCACCTATGTACCCCTTGTAGCTCTCTTCACTTTTCCTTATCCTCGGCTTGAACTACTGAGAGGGTAGGGAAAGTGGGAGGGATATTTATAGCTTTGTTTGGGGTGTCTCTGCCGCCTCCTGGTGGCCAGGTAGAGTAATTCCCATATGTTAAAGGGACACTGTAGCCAAAAAAATTCTTTTGTGATTCAGATAGAGCATGCAATTTTAAGCAACTTTCTAATTTACTCCTATTATCAAATTGTCTTCATTTTCTTGGTATGTTTATTTGAAAAGCAAGAATGTAAGTTTAGATGCCGGCCCATTTTAGGTGAACAACCTGGGTATAGGTATATATTTAGCAAAAAAAAATCATATAAATATTTAGGTTTCATGTTGTACTTGTCTGACATTTGACAAAGGCACAGCAATGTGCCGAAACGTTATGTCTCCTTTTTTTAACTTGATATAATAAATAATAATCTAAAGTGCCTGTGTCGTTGGACTGACCTAGATACACTTTTCTACAGTGCACCGTAGCATTTTTCCTGGATGTAAGATTATTCTCTCTCTCTCTTTCTCTTTTTCTCTTTCTCTCTCCTCTATACATACATACACGTTCTATATATTTATTCATGAATAAATAGAACATTTTCTGTGAAAAACTTTATGTGAAATATTTCATGTCGGGATAGCACACTTGTGAAAATGTGATCAGGTTTGCATGCGAATAAGTCTATGGCCCGATATGCAAAGGCCAGAGTCAGTAACAGGAGCTTAGCCAGGAACAGGCCAGAGTCAGTAACAGGAGCTTAGCCAGGAACAGGCCAGAGTCAGTGACAGAAGCTTAGCCAGGAACAGGTCAGAGTCAGTAACATGAGCTTAGCCAGAAACAGGTCAGAGTCAGTAACAGGAGCTTTGCCAGGAATAGTTCAGAGTCAGTGACAGGAGCTTTGCCAGGAATAGTTCAGAGTCAGTGACAGGAGCTTAGCCAGGAACAGGTCAGAGTCAGTGACAGAAGCTTAGCCAGAAACAGGTCAGAGTCAGTAACAGGAGCTTTGCCAGGAATAGTTCAGAGTCAGTGACAGGAGCTTTGCCAGGAATAGTTCAGAGTCAGTGACAGGAGCTTAGCCAGGAACAGGTCAGAGTCAGTGACAGAAGCTTAGCCAGGAACAGGTCAGAGTCAGGAACAGGAGCTTAGCCAGGAACAGGTCAGAGTCAGTGACAGAAGCATAGCCAGGAACAGATCAGAGTCAGTGACAGAAGCTTAGCCAGGAACAGGTCAGAGTCAGTAACATGAGCTTAGCCAGGAACAGGTCAGAGTCAGTGACAGAAGCTTAGCCAGAAACAGGTCAGAGTCAGTGACAGAAGCTTAGCCAGAAACAGGTCAGAGTCAGTGACAGGAGCTTAGCCAGGAACAGGTCAGAGTCAGTAGCAGGAGCTTAGCCAGGAACAGGTCAGAGTCAGTGACAGAAACTTAGCCAGGAACAGGTCAGAGTCAGTAGCAGGAGCTTAGCCAGGAACAGGTCAGAGTCAGTTGCAGAAGATTAGCCAGGAACAGGTCAGAGTCAGTGACAAAAGCTTAGCCAGGAACAGGTCAGAGTCAGTAACAGGAGCTTAGCCAGGAACAGGTCAGAGTCAGTAACAGGAGCTTAGCCAGGAACAGATCAGTGTTAGTAACAGGAGCTTAGCCAGGAACTGTTGAACGGGCAGGAGTCAGTAACAGAAGTTTAGTCAGTAATAGGCTGGAGCTAGTAACAAACAGGTAGATTACAAGTTATGCGCGCTATAGGGAAATTAACTAACGTTATTTACTCCCCTATAGCGCAGCAATTACAAGTTTTACAATGCCCATACAAATGCCCTTTTCAGGGCAATGGGTAGATTAGGTTTTTTTAGAATTAGGTTTTTTATTTTGGGGGGTTGGTTGGTTGGTGGGTTTTACTGTTGGGGGGTATTTGTATTGTTTTTCATGGAAAAGAGCTGATATCTTTGGGGCTATGACCCAGAAAAGGCCCTTTTAAGGGCTATTTGTAGTTTATTGTACGCTAGGGTTTTTTTAATTTTGGGTGGGCTTTTTTATTTTGATAGGGCTATTAGATTAGGTGTATTTCTTTTTTATTTTGGATAATTTCGTTTGTTATTTTTTGTAATTAGATACTTTGTAATTTTTAGAATAGGGTTTTTTTTAATGTGTAGTTTAGTTTTATTTAATTGGTAGTTAGTTTAATAGTTATATTAGTTTAATTGTTAGTTTAAACTTAGTTCTTTTAATTTGACAGGTAAGTTTTAATATAAAGTTAGGGGGGCATTAGTTTTAGGGGTTACTAGTTTAAATCCGTTTATTCCGATGTGGGGGGCTTGCGGTTTAAGGGTTAATAGGTTTATTATAGTGACGGCGGTGTAGGGCTTAATAAGTTTGGTACAATGGGGGCGTTGTAGGTGGGCGTCAGATTAGGGGTTAATAATATTTAAATAGTGTTTGCAAAGCGGGATGTCGGCAGTTTAGGGGTTAATAACTTTATTATAGTGGTGATGATATCGGGGAGCGGCGGAATAGGGGGTTAACAATTATTTTTAGTGGTGGCGATGTCGGGAGCGGCAGATTAGGGGTTAATAGGTTTAATATAGTATTTGTGATGTGGGAGGGCCTCGGTTTAGGGGTTAATAGGTAGTTTATGGGTGTTTAGTATACTTTGTGACAGTTTAGTTATGAGTTTTATGTTACAGTTGTGTAGCGTAAAACTCATAACTA